>NW_022437113.1:152487-172114 GCF_009761245.1 Sapajus apella | reverse complement strand
GAGACGGAGTCTCGATCTTGTTACCCAGGCTGGAGTGCAATGGCGCGATCTCGGCTCACCACAACCTCCGCCTCCTGGGTTCAGGCAATTCTCCTGCCTCAGCCTCCTGAGTAGCTGGGATTACAGGCACGTGTCACCATGCCCAGCTAATTTTTTGTATTTTTAGTAGAGACAGGGTTTCACCATGTTGACCGGGATGGTCTCGATCTCTTGACCTCGTGATCCACCCGCCTCGGCCTCCCAAAGTGCTGGGATTACAGGCGTGAGCCACCGCACCCGGCCTGTTTTTCTAAATCTCTGCAACCCCGGTGCACAGCCCTGGGCCTGGTACACAGCAGGTGCTCAATAAATGATGCTGAATAAATTAATGTGGGAAAACACACAGGGACAGTTCATTGCTCTGCCTCACACTTAGCCATTTCTTTCTCTGCCACACTCTGTCGCCAGGCTGGAGTATACTGGTATGATCTGGACTGACTGCAACCTCCACCTCCTGGGTTCAAGCAATTCTTCTGCCTCAGCCTCCCGAGTAGCTGGGACTACAGGTGCATGCCGCCACACCTGGCTAATTTTTGTATTTGTTAGTAAAGTCGGGGTTTCACCATGTCGGCCAGGCTGGTCTCAAACTCCTGGGCTCAAGCGATCCTCCCACCTTGGCCTCCCAAATTGCTGGGATTACAGGCATGAGCCACTGCGCCCGGCCACACTTAGCCATTTCGATTTCTAGTCTTCCATTCTGCCATCTGAGCTGGTTTTGCTACTGGGACCTACTGGGTGCCCCCTGCCGACCCCAGGCAAGGCTCAGACCCTCCATGACATGCTCCACACCCCTCCTCCGTGGTCCCTGCCATGGGTCTAACTTTAGGTCATCTGGGAGCATTGGGTCTTGAGGACTAGCACAGTGCCCGGTCTCCTAATATCAAGGTCCCCCAATATCAGTTGAGCGCCTGGTTGACTCACAGGCAGCATAGAGGGGCAGGGAGTGCTGACCTGGTGGGAGGCGAGCCCCAGGGCTGGACTGGTGAGCTCCCCGCCATCCTGAGATTTCTCCCTGGCCAGCCTGGCTGCTTCCTTCACTTCCTGGAACTTCTCGGCAAACTAGGGGAGTGGGGAGGAACAGACAGTCAATCCCCAGCCCATCCCCACAAACCAGGTAACCGCCACCCAGCGACAGCCCCGTCACTTTGGAACTGTACCCATTCCCTCATCACACACCTTGGAAGAAGGAGAGAAGGTCTGAAAATGATGTACCATGGTGGGTGGGCAGGTGGCATCAGATCATGGAGGCGGTATTTTAATACATTGGGCCACATTGAGAAAGGGAAAGGAATTCCCTTTTCCTCTTTTTCATTTTTTAGATGGAGTTTCGCTCTTGTTACCCAGGCTGGAGTGCAATGGCATGATCTCGGCTCACCGCAACCTCCGCCTCCTGGGTTCAAGCAATTCTTCTGCCTCAGCCTCCTGAGTAGCTGGGACTATAGATGCGCACCACCACACCCAGCTAATTTTTTTGTATTTTTAATAGAGACGGGGTTTCACCATGTTGACCAGAATGGTCTCCATCTCTTGACCTCGTGATCCACCCGTCTTGGCCTCCCAAAGTGCTGGGATTACAGGCGTGAGCCACCGCGCCCGGCCTCCTCTTTTTCCTTTTAGGAAAGGGTCTCAATTAGTCACCCAGGCTGGAATGCAGTGGCATGACCTCGGCTCACTGCAGCCTTGACCTCCCTGGCTCAGGTGACCCTTCCATCTTACACCTCCACCAAGTAGCTGGGACTCCAGGTGTGTGCCATCACGCCTGGCTAATTTTGTGTATTTTTTGTAGAGACAGGGTCTAGCCATTTGCCCAGAATGGCCCTTTTCCTCCTTTTTTTTTTTTTGAGATGGAATCTCGCTCTGTCACCTAGGCTGGAGTGCGGTGGCACGATCTCAGCTTACTGCAACTTCTGCCTCCTGGGTTCAAGCGATTCTTCTGCCTCAGGCTCCCGTGTAGCTGGGACTACAGGCGCGTACCATCAAGGCTGGCTAATTTTTGTATTTTTAGTAGAAGTGGGGTTTCACCATGTTGGCCAGGCTGGTCTCGAACTCTTGACCTCGTGATCCACCCACCTCAGCCTCCCAAAGTGCTGGGATTACAAGTGTGAGCCACGGTGCTCACCATTGTTTTCCCTTTTTTTTTTTTTTTTTTTTGAGATAGAGTCTCACTCTGTCACCAAGGTCAGAGTGTTGTGGCACAATCTTGGATCACTACAACCGCTGTCTCCCAAGTTCAAACGATTCTCCTGCCTTAGCCTCCTGAGTAGCTGGGACTACAAACATGTGCCACCATATTCGGCTAATTTTTGGTTTTTTTTTTTTTTTTTTTTTTTTTTTTGAGACGGAGTTTCGCTCTTGTTACCCAGGCTGGAGTGCAATGGCACAATATCGGCTCACCGCAACCTCCGCCTCCTGGGTTCAGGCAATTCTCCTGCCTCAGCCTCCTGAGTAGCTGGGATTACAGGCACGCGCCACCATGTCCAGCTAATTTTTTGTATTTTTAGTAGAGACGGGGTTTCACCATGTTGACCAGGATGGTCTTGATCTCTTGACCTCGTGATCCACCCGCCTCGGCCTCCCAAAGTGCTGGGATTACAGGCTTGAGCCACCGCGCCCGGCCTTAATTTTTGTATTTTTAGTAGAGACAAGGGTCTCACATATTGGCCAGGCTGGTCTCGAACTCCTGACCTCGTGATCCGCCCGCCTTGGCCTCCCAAAGTGTTGGGATTACAGATGTGAGCCACCATGCCTGGCCTTTTATATTTATATATTTATATATTTCGGGAGATGGTGTCCCTGGTCTTGAAATTTTGAGCTCACGTGATCCTTCCACCTTGGCCTCCCAAAGTGTGGGGATTATAGGTAATGAGCCACCATGTCCAGCCCATTTTCCTCTTTATCAAGCCTATTTCAACAAAGAGAGCCTCAGGTGGGTGCTAATCTGTCTTTAACACCTGTTACCATTCCTTTGTAACAAAGAGATTAGGTCTCAGGCTCTAGGAGACATCGGAAGTCAACGAGAAAGAAATCATCCCGCCGGGCGCGGTGGCTCACGCCTGTAATCCCAGCACTTTGGGAGGCCGAGGCGGGTGGATCACGAGGTCAAGAGATTGAGACCATCCTGGTCAACACGGTGAAACCCCGTCTCTACTAAAAATACAAAAATTAGCTGGGCATGGTGGCGCGTGCCTGTAGTCCCAGCTACTTGGGAGGCTGAGGCAGGAGAATTGCTTGAACCCAGGAGATGGAGGTTGCGGTGAGCCGAGATCGCGCCATTGCCCTCCAGCCTGGGTAACAAGAGTGAAACTCCGTCTCAAAAAAAAAAAAAAAAAAGAAATCATCCCATCCTTGTTTTTGTTGTGTTAAATGTTTACATTTACCACCTACTTATGACGAGCAATACCAATTCCCCAGCTAGGATAGGATATGTTTCTCCCCACCCCCCCCCAGTTTTAAAATAAATTTTCTTAGTTAAAAAATAATTTTTTAGGCTGGGTATGGTGGCTCATGCCTGTAATTCCAGCACTTTGGGAGGCCAAGTGGGGTGGATCACCGGAGGTCAGGAGTTCAAACATGGTGAAACTCTATTTCTACTTAAAATATAACCATTGTCTGGGTGTGGTGGCAGTCACCTGTAATCCCAGCTACTAGGGAGACTGAGGCAGCAGAATTGCTTGAACCCAGGAGGAGGAGATCGTAGTGAGCCGAGATCACACCACTGTACTCCAACCTGGGCAACAAGAGTGAAACTTCATTAAAAAAAAAAAAAAAAAAAAGGAAAGAAAGAAAGGAAAATTCTTAAACTTCTAGAAGAAAACAAAAAAGGCCGGGCGTGGTGGCTCATGCCTGTAATCTCAGCACTTTGGGAGGCCGAGGCAGGTGGATCACCTGAGGTCAGAAGTTCAAGCCCAGCCTGGCCAACATGGTAAAACCTTGTCTCTACTAAAAATACAAAAATTAGCCAGGCAAGGTGGCAGGCGCCTGTAATCCCAGCTACTCTGGAGACTGAGGTGGGAGAATCACTTGAACCCAGGAGGCAGAGGTTGCCGTGAGCCGAGATCATGTCACTGCACTCCAACCTGGGGGACAGAGTGAGACTTCATCTCAAAAAAAAAAAAAAAAAGAAGAAAATCTTCATGAAAGCACTCATCATCAACAAAACCATAGATAAAGATAATAATGTAGCCGGGCACGGTGGCTCACGCCTGTAATCCCAGCACTTTGGGAGGCCGAGGCGGGTGGATCACGAGGTCAAGAGATCGAGACCATCCTGGTCAACATGGTGAAACCCCGTCTCTACCAAAAATACAAAAAATTAGCCGGGCATGGTGGTGCGTGCCTGTAATCCCAGCTACTCAGGAGGCTGAGGCAGGAGAATTGCCTGAACCCAGGAGGTGGAGGTTGCAGTGAGCCGAGATCGCGCCATTGCACTCCAGCCTGGGTAACAAGAGCGAAACTCCGTCTCAAAAAAAAAAAAAAAGATAATAATGGAAGTATAGAGAGGGCACAGGGCAGAGGGAGGTGACGATGAAGGTATCGCTGGGGCATGTGGGGAAGTGCCCAGCCCAGCCACCCACTTGATGTCCCATAGAGGAGCAGGGTATATCCAAAATTAGAGCTAGAGGCAGTAGAACTAGGAATTAAGGGAGGGGCCGTGGCTCACATCTGTAATCCCAGCACTTTGGAAGCTGAGGTGGGCAGATCATTTGAAGTCCGGAGTTCGGGACCAGCCTGGCCAACATGGCAAAACCCCATCTCTACTAAAAATACAAAAAATTAGACAGGCGTGGTGGTGGGCACCAGCTACTTGGGAGGCTGAGGCGGGAGAATCGCTTGAACCCGAGAGGTGGAGGTTGCAGGGAGCTGAGATCACTCCAGCCCGTCTCAAAAAAAAAAAAAAAAAATGAACTAGGACTCAAACCATCGAACCTTAAAGGGGCTTCCTACATGCTCATCTCATCCTACATGCCCATCCTGCAGATGGGAAGATAGAGGACCTGCTTGAGGTCCCAGAGCATGCCCAGGAGAAGAACTGGGCTCAGCCTCATCCCTTCCCTCCACCTCCCCCTCACCCGGCCCACCTGTGTCAGATGCTGTTCAGAGGCAAAGCCGAGGCCGTAAACGGTGTTGGCACGACTGTCCGCCCACTGCCCGAACTTCTGGGAGGTTTTGGTAAAGGTCATGTTGGGAGTGACAGTGCTGTTGATGATGGCCTGGGGTTGGGGAACAAAGTTCAAGGTTGATGGGACAGATAGTAACAGACATGAAACCCCCAGGTATCACCTTGTATTAGCGTCTGGAAAGTCTTTACTCTGAGCCATTTCAGGAGACAGACTAGGGCCCTGGAAGGCTCAGAGTTTCCCATCCCTTGGGCACACAGCAAGCCAGCCGCCAGACCCAGGCGTGTCACCAGGACCCCTGGTGCCTCTGCCCCACCCAGACCCCACCCGGACCTTGGCGCCCCCGATGCTGATGATGCGGTAGACATTTCGGGTGGCATCGTAGAAATAGGAGACAGTGAGTGCATGCTTGCCCGCCGGGATCCAGTTTCGCTTGGTGGTCGGGTCGATTTGGAACACGTGCGCCCGTGTGCTGAAGATTGGCTGCTCCCTGTGTGGGGAGAGGGTGATCAGTAGGGGCCGGGCACCCCCCCCCTTAGAAAGCTCAGGTCCAGGCTGGGGAGGTGGGAGCTCACCTGGCTGTGGACATTGGTCAGGCTGGGCTGGGCAGGCTCTAGGGGGCAGCCAGAGAGGTGGCAGGAGCTGCTGGTTTGGCCCTAGGGAGAGAGGAGGGACTATGAGTGACCCTCAGGCCACGCTGAGGGAGGCCAAGCAGGTTCCAGCTCAGTACCCATTATCACAGAACTTTCAATCAAAAAGGCAAGAGAGGCCCAAAGCACACCCGGTGCTTTGGGAGGCTGAGGCAGGAGGATCATTTGAGCCTAGGAGTTCGAGACCAACCTGAGCAACGTGGTGAGACGCCCCCCCCACCTCTACCAAAAATTTAAACAATTAGCCAGGTGTCGTGGCATGTGCCTGTGGTCCCAGCTACTCGGAAGGCTGAGGTGGGAGGATTGCTTGAGCCCAGGAGGTCAAGGCCGCAGTGCAATGAGCTATGATAGCACCACTGCACTCCGGCCTGGGCAAGAGAGGGAGATCCTGTCTCCACAAAAGAAAGAAATGATAGAAAGAAACAAAAAGACAAGATTATTATTATAGATCACTCAGAGCAAGTGGACCCCATCTTTCTTTGTCTGGGGGAAGCCCCCTCCACAACCTGTGCAGGAGATGGCCCTCTGAGAGGAGCCAGGTGGCTGCTGTTGACATCCAGATGTAAATCTCTCATCGTCCTAGTTACTGCACCCCCCACCCTGCCCCATGAAGCCCCCTCCATCCTGGGCTGAGTTGTGGAGGCCACATATCTGTGAGTTCTTTCCATTCACCCACAACTGGCCAGGGAGAGGTTCTCCATCAAAAACGGGGGCATTGAGAGGTGTGTAGTACTGGGAGACCAGCTCCCCTCTACGCCCTGCAGAGGGACCCCCCCCCCAGCTCCCACCCTAGCTAGAGGCACACCTGGCAGACCAGAGTCCAAATCCCCAGGGAGCCCCCAGCCAAGTTAAAAAGACAAGATGTAGCCAAACAGCCAATCCCAGTGCCCACCTCGGGGAGCAGAGCAGAATGCACACTGGGAGAACAGGGCTCCCCAACCTCGCCATTGGTCCATCCAGCCACCCCGGATGTGCAGGGGACCAAGGAGGGGTTTGGGGGAGGGGGAAGATAGGCGGGGGAGGGGAGGCCCCGGCCCAGCAGCCTCTGTGGTCAAAGGGGGTATGCCCCCCCCATCCTGTCCTGGGCAGCTGCTGTGCCGGTCACAGGGTCTGAAACCGGAGCCCCTGAGTGGGGGTGGGGCGGGAGCTCTGGCCTGGACCGCAGGCGGGTCCTGCGCCAGGTGGGAGTTGGGGGACCAGGTGGGAGTTGGGGGACGCAGGGGTCCCGGGAACCCAGGCCCTTCCGGTCCGGCCGCTCCTGCTGCGACTTGCAGCGTTTGGGGAAAGTTACTCACCAACTAGTCATGCGCTCGGATGCCGCCGGCCACGGGGCTCCCGGAGGGGGGTCCGACACCGCCCAGTGCCCGGGATCCCCAGTCTGGCCGGTGGGTGAGGCCCCATCCCATGCACCCCAGTCCGGGGGGCAGGGAGGGGGCTAATATTCATTCAGGATCCAGTCCCCACCCGAGGCGGGAGGACACCCAGTGCGCGACCCAACTCCGGGACGCGCGCCCTGACCCTGGAACTTCCGAGATTCCCGCGACAGCCCCGTCTCTGGGCACAGAACTTCGGGGACACCTCCTCGAACCCCAGGTCCGGAACTCCGGGGACTGCCCCCCGTGCCGCCTCCTCTAACCCGGTCCGGAACTTTGGGGACCCCCTCGTTGTCCCGGACGCCTAAACTTCGAAGACCCCCTGCCACCCTTCCAGTCCCCGGTCCGGGACGTCGGGGCCCCTCCCACGCCAGGCTCCCACCCCAGGTCCGCAACTTTGGGGACTCCTCCGCAGCCTCCTCCAACACCCGGTCCAGAACTTTGGGAACCTCCCGCGCCGTCCCCTCACCGACCCTGACTCCAGAACTTCGGGACCCCCGCGCTCCCTCCGGCCCTGGAACTTGGGGACCCCTCGCGCCGCTCCCAGTCCCCAGGTCCGGAACTTCTGGGGACCCCCCGCGCCCTTCCCTTGGCCCCGGGACTTCGAGGCCCCCGCGCTCGCGGCGCAGTCTCGGCCGGCCGGGCTCACCCCGCGAGTGTCCGGGCGCGAGTCGGGTGCGGCCCCCGCGGCGCTGACTCCGCGCAGCCGGGCACCCCGCTCGCTCCCTGGCTCCCGGGCCCGCGCCCTCCGCGCCGCCCTCCGCGCCGCCCGCGTCTTTGTCTGCGCCGCCGCCGCCGCCGCCCGCGCCGCCTCCGGTCCCATCGCGGCGGGTCCCGACGCGGCCGCCGCCCGCCCCGCCTCCCCGGGCCCCGAGGCCGCCCCGCTGCGCCCCCTGCCGGCTGTTTGCACCGGGCCGGGTGGGGGAGGGGCGGGGAGGGGCGGAGGTGGGGGGGCTGGGGCGGTGGAGGGGGTCTGGGGGGTGCGGGGGGTCGGGACTGGGAACAGAGGGTGGGGACAGAGAGACAGAAGGAGAGGGACATCTGGGATGAGAAAGAGACCCAGAAACAGTCACGGCGGAGACAGGCAGAGAGACAGGAAGCAGATGGAGAGATACGGGGACAGCGATGTGACCTCACCCTCCTGTCACCTCTCAGGGGACAGCTGCCTCTGTCCCCACCACCTGAGGTCATGACTTTGGGCCTGTGAGGGAGGTCAGGTCCCTCCCGGGCTGACGTGGGTGGTTCAGTGAGGTTGCGGAGGGGGCTCTGGGTCCCGTCCAGCCACGGGGCTCTCGTTTCCTGGCAACACCGATTAAGCACCTACTGTATGCAGACAGTGCATACAGTAGGTGCTCAATGGGTGTTGCCAGGAAACGGAAGAGATCAGCTTCGGGAGGGAACAGGAAGCAAGACAAAGAAAGAGAAGCCTTCCTGTCTGTTCTGCCAGCTGCATCCCTGGGCAGAGCATCTGCCCACCTCTGTCCCTCCCAAGACAATGGTAAAATGCCCATGATGGTTGGATTAAGGTTATCATTGCTCTTGTTTGAGGGTCCCAAAATCCCGGGTCTCTCATCTCCAATGCATGGTGTGTCCCCTCAGCCGCCACTGGCCTGGGTTTGTCACCTCTGGTCACAAGGAGCGTCCCATTCTCACACTTGCCAGGAGAGCGTCCTTCCAGAGCTGAGCTGGGATCCATCTCCCCAGCCCCAAGCCCATGGGTCGCACTTGTCAATCCCGGTGCTGCCCTCTCTCTGGCACCTTCCCCAAAATCACACATTGCCCTTGGTTTGTGGGCAGAGGCCCTGCAGCTCCCTGGAACCAAGGCCTGTGGCGCCCTAAAGCTCTGAGCCTTGCATTTGAGTCTCTTTCTTTCTTTCTTCTTTCCTTTCTTTCTCTGTCTCTCTTTCTTTCTTCCTTTCTCTTCTTCCCTCCCTCCCTTCCTCATTCGCTCTCTCCCTCTCTTTTTCTTTTCTTTTTTTAAAAAATTATTTTTTATTTTCTTTTTAAATTTTTATTCTTTTTTTTTTTGTTTTTTAAGACGGGGTTTCACCATGTTGGTCAGGCTGGTCTCGAATTCCTGACGTCAGGTGATCCACCCACCGCGGCCTCCCAAAGTGCTGAGATTACAGGCGTGAGCCACCGCGCCCGGCTCTTTTTTCTTTCTCTCTCTCTCTCTTTCTTTCACAAAGTCTCACCCAGGCTGGAGTGCAGTGGCGCAATCTCAGCTCACTGCAACCTCCCCCTCCCAGGTTCAAGCAATTCTCCTGCCTCAGCCTCCCGAGTAGCTGGGACTACAGGTGCGTGCCACCACACCTGGCTAATTTTTGTATTTTTAGTAAAAACGGGGTTTCACCATGTTGGCCAGGCTGGTCTCAAATCCCTGGCCTCAAGTGATCCGCCCACCTTGGGCTCCCAAAGTGCTGGGATTATAGACGTGAGCCGCCATGCCTGGCCGACACTTGAGTCTTTTGACAACTTCAGAGAGGCTTTTGCTTTTCATCTCCAAGACCTCTGTTCCTGTCTCCTTTCCCTGTTCCTTTATTTCTGTTTCCTTCTCAGAAGAATCGCATATCTGAGCTGGCAGCTACATTCAAATTACGTTTAGGTGAATTCTGGGTCGGGTTGTCTCTGGAGATTGACTCCCGGGCCAAGATGTAAGTCTTCCCCCGACCAGGCCTTTGCTCACACTGTTCCATCCGCCTGGAATGCCCTCTCTGCAGGCATCTCTTCTGCCTGTCCTTCCAGGCTCAGCACCACCACCCTGTCTCCTCCTCCAGGAAGCCTCTCTGACTACCTTGGCCTTGAAAAAGATCTTGCCCTATCGCTTCTCGGCCTTTTGGCTAAGATCAAGTGAAAAAGATGTTGTCCTTCCCTGTCTCAATCCCTGTGTGTCTCTCTCTCTGTCTCTCTCTCTCTCTTTTTTTTTTTTCCTTTTTTATTTTTATTTTTATTTATTTATTTTTTTTTGAGACAGAGTTTCACTCTTGTTACCCAGGCTGGAGTGCAATGGCGCGATCTCGGCTCACCGCAACCTCCACCTCCTAGGTTCAGGCAATTCTCCTGCCTCAGCCTCCTGAGTAGCTGGGATTAAGGCATGTGCCACCATGCCCAGCTAATTTTTTGTATTTTTAGTAGAGACGGGGTTTCACCATGTTGACCAGGATGGTCTCGATCTCTTGACCTCGTGATCCACCCGCCTCGGCCTCCCAAAGTGCTGGGATTACAGGCTTGAGCCACCGCGCCCGGCTTTTTTTCCTTTTTTTAAAGTTTATTTTTAGAGACCACGTCTCACTATGTTGCCAGGCTGGCCTCAAACTCCTGAGTTCAAGTGATCCTCTTGCCTCGGCCTCCTAAAATGCTGAAATGACAGACGTGAGCCCAGACACTCTATGACTCTTCTGTTACCTATTTATTACATGATCAGGTCTGGGTGCTCCTCTCAGGCTGGCCCATCCACCCTGAAGCCCCAGTCTGACCCAGCACAAGAGGGACTGTTCATCCCAGCAGGGGAAACTGAGGCACAGACTCAGTTTCCCTAGCTGCTTCTAACTTCATGAGGCATCTGCACAAGGGAAGGATTTGGCTCTGTTCTCAGGCTGGAAGCCACGAAATGCTTGAACATTGTGGGGAGCAAAGAAAATACCGTCTGTTCTATGCAAAAAGTGACTTTTCCTTATTACCAACAAAATAATGGAAAAAATAAAAGAGTATCTGGGAAAGGTGCCCACCGGCATGACCGAGGCTTCTGGAAGCTGCTTAGGGTTTGCCAAGTGCAGAGCTGGGGCCATGTGGCTATTCTATGGGGGCGGCTGGGCGAGGGGCCTAGGCTGACTTTGCGCTTTGTGTGGGCAGAAAGCAACAGTGAGGCAGTGAAGGGCTGAATTCCTTCCCTGAACCCCCTGTCCAGTCTCTGGGAGGGGCTGAGACAGGGCTGGCCTTGAGCAGCCCCATCCTGAAGCTGGAATACACAAGTCTACACTGAGGCAGTGGCTTCCTCAGTGTGGACCTCAGTTTTCTCACCTGGAAAATGGGCTGATGCTTGCAAGTCTCTGGTAGAGGGAGGAACATGAAGGATTCGGTCAATACCAGCAGCTGTGCTCTGGGGTGCCTGTCATTAGGTTCACAGGCAGAGGCCCTGCAGCTCTTTGCTGCAACTGGGGAAACTGAATCTGTGCCTCAGTTTCCCCTGCTGGGATGAACAATCACTCTTGTGCTGGGGCAGACTGAGGCTTCAGGATGGATTGGCCAGCCCTAGAGGAGCACCCAGACCTGGTCATGTAATAAACAGGTAACAGAAGAGTCACAGAAAGGGGCTGGGCTCACATCTGTCATTTCAGCATTTCGGGAGGCTGAGGCTGGAGGACTGCTTGAGCTCAGGAGTACAAGACCAGCCTGGGCAACATAGTGAGGCCTCGTCTCTAACGAGGGCAGCCCTGAGCTGCTGGCCCCACTCTGGTCTGAGCCCTCTTCTTCCTAGGTCTGGAGGCCTCTCTTCTAAAGAACTGGGCCAGGTGCAGTGGCTGAGGTCTGTAATCCCAGCACTTTGGGAGGCTGAGGCAGGTGGATTACCTGAGGTCAGGAGTTCGGGACCATCCTGGCCAAAACATGGCGAAACTCTGTCTCTACTAAAAATACAAAAATTAGCCGGGCATGGTGGCGCATGCCTGTAATCTCAGCTACTCAGGAGGCTGAGGCAGGAGAATTGCTTGAACCCAGGAGGCAGAGGTTGCAGTGAGCCAAGAATGTGCCACTGCACTCCAGCCTGGTGACAGAGGGAGACTCTGTCTCAAAATAAAAAGAAAAGGAAAAAGGAAAGAAGGAAGGAAGGGAGTGGGGGAGTGGGCTCAGTGGCTCACGCCTGTAATCCCAGCACTTTGTGAGGCCGAGGTGGGCAGATCACCTAGGTCAGGAGTTCGAGACCAGTCTGGCCAAACATGGTGAAACCCCATCTCTAAAAAAAAAGGAAGGAAAGAAGAAATGAAGGAAGGAAGGCAGGACTTGGGATGTCCTTGCAGGGTTGGCAGAGGCCACCACCCCAAGGTAGCTGACTAGGAAAGCAACTTTCCTTTGGGGCTGAGAAATGGTATGGGGGATTGAGCTTTCTGTCTTAAAGGGGAAACCAAGCGGGAGCTAGAACAGCTCATTCAGCACTAAGGAAGCTCAGGCTCTGGTCTTTGCCTGGTTAGATCTGAGGCAGCCTTTGGAGTGAGGCTGAACTGTCTCTCCTCTCCAGAGGCTGTCCCACCAGAGCAGCGACAGTCCAGCGGCTCTTCCCCAAAGCTGGGTGCCCAACTCCCAGTGACGGTCTTGGTACTGCTTCAGGTCTGTTTATGGCATGATTTGGTTACAGTTCATCTCTTACATGGATGTCTCCTGGCACCTAGAACAAGCCTGACCTGCAACCACTTTCTATAAGCACTTTCAGAAGCAGGAGATCCCTGGGTTCCAGCTTTCAATACAGTAGGCTTTGGAATCACGTGAGCCAGGGAGTGAGTCCCAGCCCTGCCGCTTGCCAGCAGTGCCACCCTGAAGTCACCTTCCCTTCCCTGTGCTTCATGTTCTCCATCCATAAAAGGGCATATGAATGTGTCACTTCTGAGGTTTACTGTAGGGATCTAATGAGTTCTTTTTTTTTTTTTTTTTGAGATGGAGTCTCGCCCTGTCCCCCAGGCTGGAGTGCAGTGGTGCGATCTCGGCTCACTGCAACTCCACCTTCCTGGTTCAAGCGATTCTCCTGCCTCAGCCTCCCTGGTAGCTGGGATTACAGGCACATGCCACCATGCCCAGCTAATTTTTGTATTTTTAGTAGAGACAGGGGTTTCACCATGCTGGCCCGACTGGTCTCCAACTCCTGAACTCAAACATTTCATCCACCTTGGCCTCCCAAAGTGCTGGATTACAGGTGTGAGCCACTGCACCTGGCTTTTTTTTGTTGTTAAGACAGGGCCTCACTCTGTTGCCCAGGCTGTAGTGCAGTGCCTCCTCGATCACAGCTCACTGCAGCCTCAGCTTTCTGGGTTCAAGCAATCCGTAATCCTCCCACCTTAGACTCTGGCTGGGACTACAGGCGCACACTGCTAACACCTGGCTAACTTTTGTATTTTTTGTAGAGATGGCGAGTCACTATGTTGCCCAGGAGGATTCCAACTCCTGGACTCAAGTGATCTGCCTGCCTCAGCCTCCCAAAGGGCGGGGATTACATGTGTGAGCCACTGCACATGGCCTCCAATGAGTTGTTATGTGAAGAGAAGGTGATTATAGGCGCTTAATAAATGCTTGCTATTATAAACACCATATTTATTTTTGATACGTGGTTTTGATCCTAAGGCAACTTCTTAGGATTTTCTTTTTCAAGGGTTAGAGGACTCCAACGACACCTGAACTCTCGAAGGCAGGAATGGGTCCAACCTGGCATGATACCCTCTAAATCTTTTTTTTTTTTTTTGAGTCAGAGTTTCGCTCTGTCAGTGCAATGGCGTGATCTGGGCTCACTGCAACCTCCGCCTTCCAGGTCCAAGCCCTTCTCTGCTTCAGCCTCCCTAGTAGCTGGGATTACAGGCATCTGATACCACACCCAGCTAAATTTTTTTTTTTTTTGTATTTGTAGTAGAGACAGGGTTTCACCATCTTGGCCAGGCTGGTCTTGAACTCCTGACCTCGTGATCCACCTGCCTCTGCCTTCCAAAGTGCTGGGATTATAGGCATAAGCCACTGTGCCCAGCCAACATGATCTAAATCTTTTTTTTTTCCAGGTTCATAATGTATTGTACAAATTGTATTATCACATGATGAGTTGGGATTAGCTTCTCCAGGCATGGAACTTAACAGATGAGGTTAAGAACCGGAGACAGTTTAAAATCCATTTATGTTGCTTTCACAGCTGGAGTTTTTTTGGACCTTAACTTGAAATATAAGATAATCCAAGCAATGCCTCCATATGTGGCCAGTACACAATTCCTTCTACCTCTGAGAGTATAAGAGCTGAAATATTTTTTAATACCAGTGAACTGAAATTGTTCATCAGCTTCTGGACCTGTCATGATCTCAATCTGCTAAAGCCACAAATTCCGCAGCCAGGGTCCCTCAACGACTGTATCCACCGCTCTGCCTGGCCGGAAGAAGCCGCCTTAGCCGGCCACCCATCCTCTAAATCTTTTTTTTTTTTTTTTTGAGACAGAGTTTCGCTCTTGTTACCCAGGCTGGTGTGCTATGGCGCGATCTCGGCTCACTGCAACCTCCGCCTCCTGGGTTCAGGCAATTCTCCTGCCTCAGCCTCCTGAGTCGCTGGGATTACAGGCACGCACCACCATGCCCAGCTAATTTTTTGTATTTTTAGTAGAGACGGGGTTTCACCATGCTGACCAGGATGGTCTCGATCTCTTGACCTCGTGATCTGCCCACCTCGGCCTCCCAAAGTGCTGGGATTACAGGCGTGAGCTACCGCGCCCGGCCCCATCCTCTAAATCTTTAGCTCCTGGACCCTCAGGTGCCCCCTCCAGCCACCTCCCTCTTCCTTCTCCTCATTCCCCAAACCGTAGCTGGTTGAGCCAACTTCCAGACATTTGCCTCTTGGGAAACTCCTATTCATCCCTCAAAGCCTCACCTTCAATGCTCTCCTCTCCAAGAAGCTCTCTCTCCTCCACCTCTAGACCTTCTCCAGCCCTCTTCCCTCTTTCTGGCCCAGCCCTGACCCCTGGGAGTGTCTGTGTCCAGCTTTGACTCCCCCAGCCTGCGTGGCTCTTAAGGGCTGAGACCAGGGCTGATGCTTCCCTAGAATTTCTCATCTTCCAGCACAGCGTGCACACATGTGGGTCAGGCAAAGGGGAGTTTGATGACTCAACACTATTGATGATTTTGCATCCCTTGAAGGAGACCCTGCCTTAAATTTCAGAACTTGACTTCTGCCCACGGCCAAAGCTAATTCATTCAACAAACAACCCCCGTGAAGCAACGGAGCCAGGCTCCCTCAGGTCCCGGCAAGAAAGGGTCGGGGAGTTGCGGTCGCCAGCACTGGGTAGTGGATTTGAGGATCTAGGACCAGGGTGAGTGGGGGATGGGAGGAGGCGGTGCTTGAGGACCCTTTGAGCACCAAACCTGGACCCGAGGTTCAGTTCCCGCAGACCTAATTACCCTAATTTGCCACATGCACTAATTACCTCCTGGGTGCCAGGTGGCTGGGCGGGGCTGCCCCAATTTTTGGAGGTAGGTCAGGGCCCGATTATTTTTGGCTGCGGCGTCCTTGAAGACTCCACCATCAGCAGTGCTTGAAGGGCAGAAAGTGGGACGGAGAAATTGAGGCCACATCAGGGGTGGCGCTGCGGGAATTGGGGGCCGGGTGGCCTTGGAGCTCCCTGAACGGGGGGATTGGGCCCGAGAACTGACAGTCTTTGGCGCCTAGCTACAGGTGGCACAACCTGGAGGGGCATGGGGCGGTGGCTCACGCCTGTAATTCCAACACTTTGGGAAGTCAAGGCAGGCAGATCATGAGGTCAGGATTCAAGAGCAGCCTGGCCAATATAGTGAAACCCAAGCTCCACTAAAAATTTAAAAAATTAGCTGGGCATGGTGGCGCCTGCCTGTAGTCACAGCTCCTCGGGAGGCTGAGGCAGGAAAATTGCTTGAACCTGGGAGGTGGAGGTTGCAGTGAGCTGAGATCTCATCATTGCACTCCAGTCTGGGTGACAGAGCAAGATTGTGTCTCAAAAAAAAAAAAAAAAAAAAAAAAAAAATCTAGAGGGGCTGACAATCAGCCAGCTCCATGGTGGATTGGTCTGAAAGTTTGTGTTGTTGGTTTGTTTTTTTTTTTTTTGAGACAGAGTCTCACTCTGTCACCTAGGCTGGAGTGCAGTGATGCGATCTCAGCTCACTGCAACCTCCTCCTCCCAAGCTCAAGAAATTGTCCTGCCTCAGCCTCCTGAGTAGCTGGGATTACAGGCGTGCACCACCATGCCCAGCTAATTTTTGTATTTTTAGTAGAGATGGGGTTTCACCATGTTGACCAGGCTGGTCTGGAACTCCTGACCTGAGGTGATCCACCCGCCTCAGCTTCCCAAACTGCTGAGATTACAGACATGAGCCACTATGCCCAGCCCAGGTCTGTTTTTGATGTGACAGCATGGTGGGGAAAGGGCCCCCAGGGGCTGGGAGTGGGGTAGTCAGATGGACCAAGTCCCGCCAGCTTGCTGTGTGTTCCTGGGCATGTTACATTTCATAAACTCTTCGCACATTTCCTAAGGGATGAAACAGGTGTAATTTTAAAAGGGTGCTTTAGGCAGTGGGGGTTGGAGCATGTGCAAAGGCCCTGAGGTAGGGACAGGTGGGTCATGAGAAAAGCTTGTGGGGTTGCTGAGACCTAGGGGCTTACAGGAACTGAGCAGAGCCTCGTGAGTCTTGGCAAGTTGTGTGGGTTTCATTCTGAAGGCACTGGGGAGCCATGGGAGAGTTTGGAGCCAGAGAGAGAGGGAGTAGTCACACTGACTCTGCAGGCCCTGGGCAGGGTTTCAGCTCTTAGGAGAGAAGGAGGTGTCTGTCCATGTGCAGAATAGATGCAGCCTCAGTTTCCCCACCCTGCGCAGAGTCCTGAGACTCCAGCAGCCCCAGAACACAGTGGGCCCTCTGCCAGGGAAGCCCCACCCCACTCCCACCCCACCCCGGAGCTCCCAAATGCTGGCTCTGCCGCCCACACGGCCTCCTCTCCGCCTGTCCCCCCATCCCACGCTCCTTCTGTGGCCTTGAGGGAGCAGCTGTGGGAACAGAGAGCAGGAGCCCGTGGGGAAGGCGGCTCGGAGGGGCTCTGGGGGCCGTGTTCCTGCTTGGTGACAGCCCACGCGGGGCTGCCGGGCGCCGAATGTTCTCACAGCAGCCGGGTGACTCACACGCTACGGTCTCTTCCCTGGGTCTGCCAGAGGGAGCTTATTCCTGGTCCCCAGGCACAGGCTGGGGCTCTGGCTTGGCCACTTGTGCCCTGGCGGTGGCCTCTAGGATCCCCACCCCCACCACCAGCACACACCAAGGGACACCTCTTTTATTTTTTTTTGAGACGGGGTCTCACTCTTGTGGCCCAGGCTGGAGTGCAATGGCACAATCTTGGCTCACCGCAACCTCCGCCTCCCGGGTTTAAGTGATTCTCCTGCCTCAGCCTCCCGAGTAGCTGGGATTACAGGCACCTGCCACCGCGCCCGGCACCAAGGGACCCCTCTAACCGGCGGTGCTTCCACCTCCTTGCTCCAGCATCGTCTGTGGCTTTCCTGGGCACCTCAGAGGGTGGCTGAAGCTTCTCACTGCCCACTGGCCAAGCTGCTCACTCCCACTTCAGAGCACGTGCACTGGGTCCCACCTGTGGCCTGAAATGCCCACTCTGAGGCCGCCGCCTCCATGCCCAACAGCTGGGCATGATGGTGAGTGCCTGTAATCCCAGCAACTCAGGAGACTGAAACCGGAGAATTGCTTGAACCTGGGAGATAAAGGTTGCAGTGAGCCGAGACTGCGCCACTGCACTCCAGCCTGGGCGACTGAGCGAGACTCCATCTCAAAAAAAAAAAAAAACGAAGTCAGGCCAGGCGCGGTGGCTCACGCCTGTAATCTCAGCACTTTGGGAGGCCGAGGTGGGTGTATCACCTGAGGTCAGGAGTTTGAGACCAGCCTGGCCAACATGGAGGAACCCCATCTCTTAAAAGAAAAAAAAGCCTGGCGCGGTGGCTCAAGCCTGTAATCCCAGCACTTTGGGAGGCCGAGGCGTGTGGATCACGAGGTCAAGAGATCGAGACCATCCTGGTCAACATGGTGAAACCCCGTCTCTACTAAAAATACAAAAAATTAGCTGGGCATGGTGGCACGTGCCTGTAATCCCAGCTACTCAGGAGGCTGAGGCAGGAGAATTGCCTGAACCCAGGAGGCGGAGGTTGCGGTGAGCCGAGATCACGCCATTGCACTCCAGCCTGGGTAACAAGAACGAAACTCCGTCTCAAAAAAAAAAAGAAAAAAAAAAGTCAGCAGAAGGCCACAGGGGATGGCTTACGCCTGTAATCCCAGCACTTTGGGAGGCCAAGGCGGACAGATCACTTGAGGTCAGGTGTTTGAGACCAGCCTGGCCAACATGGCGAAAATCTGACTCTACTAAAAACACAAAAAATTACCTGGATGTGGTGGTGTGCATCTGTTTCCCGAGCTACTCAGGAGGCTGAGGTGAGAAGATCGCTTGAACCCAGATGTCAGAGTGCCCGCCACCACACCCAGGTAATTTTTGTATTTTTAGTGGAGACAGGGTTTCACCATGTTGGCCAGGCTGGTCTTGAACTCCTGACCTCAGGTGATCCGCCTGCCTCAGTCTCCCAAAGAGCTGGGATTGCAGGTGTGAGCCCCCACCCCCAACCTACTGCAGTGAGCCCAGATCACACTACTGCACTCCCGCCTGGGCGACAGAGTGAGACTTTGTCTCAAAACAAGAAAAAGTCACCAGAGGGGAAAGCCTCGTCCTGGAACCCCAGTCTGAGAAGCCAAGCCTGCTCCCTGCAATCTTTGGAGCTTTGCTTACGCGGGGAACGGATTGAGGGATTCGCTCACCCACCTGCGGGTAGATTTGGTGCAGTCTGGGCTCAAACTCCAGGGGTACAACAGCCCTTCTGTGTGGAGACTCGGCGGGGGGCCCTCCCTGGCCCTCTGTTTCCTCCTTTGTAAAGCAAGGATTATTCATCATTAACTCATGTTTATAAAGCACTTAAAGCATCTAGGTCTGTTAGGATCCCCTGCCCTCAGGGACCTCATGACTGGGGACAAAGGAATGAGGAAATGATTTATGACAGAATTTTTCTTTTCCTTTTTTTTTTTTTTGAGATGGAGTCTTGCTCCATCACCAGGCTGGAGTGCAGTGGCATGACCTTGGCTCACTTCAACCTCCGCCTCCTGAGTTCAAGCGATTCCCCTGCCTCAGCCTCCCACGTAGCTGGGACTACAGGTGTGTGCCACCATGCCCAGCCGTGATCTTTTATGTGTTTAAATAAGATTTGTAGGCCGGGCATGGTGGCTCACGCCTGTAATCCAAGCACTTTGGAGGCCAAGGCGGGCGGATCACCTGAGGTCGGGAGTTCAAGACCAGCCTGACTAACATGGTGAAACCCCGTCTTTTTTTAAAAAATTAAAAAACAGCCGGGCGCGGTGGCTCACGCCTGTAATCCCAGCACTTTGGGAGGCCAAGGCGGGTGGATCACGAGGTCAAGAGATCGAGACCATCCTGGTCAACATGGTGAAACCCCGTCTCTACTAAAACTAAAAAAAATCAGCTGGGCATGGTGGCGCGTGCCTGTGGTCCCAGCTACTCAGGAGGCTGAGGCAGGAAAATTGCCTGAACCCAGGAGGCGGAGGTTGCGGTGAGCCGAGATCGCGCCATTGCACTCCAGCCTGGGTAACAAGAGCGAAACTCCGTATCAAAAATAATTAATTAATTAATTAA
>NW_022437113.1:146027-152087 GCF_009761245.1 Sapajus apella | reverse complement strand
AAAAAGACGGGGTTTCACCATGTTAGTCAGGCTGGTCTTGAACTCCCGACCTCAGGTGATCCGCCCGCCTTGGCCTCCAAAGTGCTTGGATTACAGGCGTGAGCCACCACGCCCGGCCCATCTTTATATTTTTAAATAAAATAAAATAAAATAAAGATTTGTGGCTGGGTGCCATGGCTCATGCCTGTAATCCCAGCACTTTGGGATGCTGAGGCAGGGGGATTACTTAAGGCCAGGAGTTCAAGACCAGCCTGGCCAATATGGTAAAACCCTGTCTCTACTAAAAATACAAAATTTAGCAAGGTGTGATGGTGCAGGCCTGTGGTCCCAGCTACTCGGGAGGCTGAGGCAGGAGAATCACTTGAACCAGGGAGGCGGAGGTTGCAGTGAGCTGAGATCGCACCACTGCACTCCAGCCCCGGCCATAGCAAGACTCTGTCTCAAAAAAAAAAAAATAGATTTGCAGCCAGGCGCAGTGGCTCACGCCTATAATCCCAGGGCGTCAGGCAGGAATCTCATCTCTGTAAGCCCCTTCCCGTCTTCCTCTGCCTCTACAGGGTGTGGATGCCAGTCTCTGGGTCTTATCACTGAAATCCCAGGCCCCCAGCTGCAGGGAAACATCTGCTTTCTAGAGTGCAAGGATCTTCCAACCCAGAGGGAGGTCACAGGGAAGGAGGATGGCTGAAACAAAGACAGAGAGTCACACGGCCGGGCACAGTGGCTCATGCCTGTAATCCCAGCACTTTGGGAGGCCGAGGCAAGCGGATCACTTGAGGTCATGAGTTCAAGACGATCCTGGCCAACATGGTGAAACTCCGTCTCTACTAAAAATACAAAAAAAATTAGCTGGGCATGGTGGCACACACCTGTAGTCCCAGCTACTCAGGAGGCTGAGACAGGAGAATTGCTTTAACCCAGGAGGTGGAGGTTGCGGTGAGCCCAGATCACACCATTGCACTCCAGCCTGGGTAACGACAGCGAAACTCTGTCTCAAAAAAAAAAAAAAAAAATTAGCTGAGTGTGGTGGCAGGCACCTGTAGTCTCAGCTACTCGGGAGGCTGAGGCAGGAGAATCACTTGAACCCAGGAGGAGGAGGTTGGAGTGAGCCGAGATCACGCCACTGCACTCCAGCCTGGGCAACAGAGCGAAACTCTGTCTCAAAACAAACAAACAGGGGAGACACTATGTACAGCTGTTACCAGGGGCCCAGGTGCCATTCCTCGTTCTGGCTGGGAGGCCTCGGAGATGCGGCCACACCTCCAGAGCCCAAGGACGTTTACTACTGGTCCCGGTCCTGATTCACATTCACTTGGCGCTGGATAAATGCTTATGGTGAATACCATAAAAGCAGCAGAGCCCATATAATTCCCCAGACCCAGTACAAAAGGAAAATGCAGAGCCCCTTGATATAAGATTATTAAGGGCTGGACACGGTGTCTTTTGCCTGTAATCCCAGCACTTTATGAGGCAGGAGGATTGCTTGAGGCCAGGAGTTCAAGACCAGCCTGGGTAACACACACACAAAAAGATTTGCAGCCAGGCGCCGTGGCTCACACGTATAATCCTAGGGCCTCAGGGAGGAAGCTCGTCTCCATAAGCCCTTTCCCGGCCTTTCCTGTCTTCCTCTGTAGGGTTCTCTATAGATCCCATCTCTACAGAATATTTAAAAATTAGCCAGGGGGCCAGGCATGGTGGCTCACACCTATAATCCTAGCACTTTGGGAGGCTGAGGTGGGTGGATCACTTGAGGTCTGGAGTTTGAGACCAGCCCAGCCAACATGGTGAAACCTCGTTTCTACTAAAAACACAAAAATTAGCTGGAAATCGCTTGAACCCAGGAGGCAGAGGTTGCAGTGAGCCAAGATCATACCACTGCACTCTGGCCTGGGTGAAGAACGAGATTCCATCTCAAAAGAAAAAAAAATTATCTGGGGGCCAGGCACGGTAGCTTACTTCTGTAATCCCAGCACTTTGGGAGGCTGAAGTGGGTGGATCATCTGAGGTCCGGAGTTGGAGACCAGCCTGGGCAATGTGGTGAAACTCCATCTCTAGTAAAAATACAAAAAAAAAGTAGCCAGGCATTGTGGCACACATCCGTAATCCCAGATACTCAGGAGGCTGAGTCAGGAGAATCGCTTGAACCTGGGAGGTGGAGGTTGCACTGAGCCAAGATCACGCCACTGCACTCCAGCCTGGGCAACAGAGCAAGACTCCACCTCAGAAAAATAATAACAAACAAAAGCAAATTAGCTGGGCGTGGTGGTACACATCTGTACTCCCGCTACCTGGGAGGCTGAGACAGGAGAATCGGTTGAGTCCAGGAGGTTAAGGCTGCAGTGAGCTGAGATCGCACCGCTGCACTCCAGCCTGGGGGACAGAGCGAGACCCTGACTTGAAAAACAGCAAAGAGACTGGGCGCAGGGATCCATGTCTGTAATCCCAGCACTTTGGGAGGCCAAGGAGGGTGGATCATGAGGTCAGGAGTTTGAGACCAGCCTGACCAACATGGTGTAAACTCTGTCTCTACTAAAAATACAAAAATTAACCAGGTGTGGTGGCGGGTGCCTGTAATCCCAGCTACTCAGGAGGCTGAGGCAAGAGAATCGCTTGAACCTGGGTGACAGAGGTTGCAGTGAGCCGAGATGGTGCCACTGCACTCTAGCCTGGGTGACAAAGTGAGACTCTGTCTCAAAAAAAAAAAAAAAAAAGAAAGAAAGAAAAGAAAAACAACAAAGAAACAAATCCCAAAGTCTATGGGGACCAGAGGGCCAAAGTTTGGGGAAGGGTGTTAGTACCTCCGCATCTTGGGGTCTCCCTCCCACACCTTGGGGTCCCTCAGGCTTTGGCATCTGTCCTGGGACCCAAGAGGGGGGTAGCTGGTGGCTGGGCCAAGCCCTTAGGTGGTATCCCCACTGTTCTGGTGGGTACCATCCAGGGAGGTCATGACCGGGAGCTGAGGGGCCCCCTCAGGGCCCGTCCAGGTGGTGGGTGCTTGGGAATTGGCTGTTAACATCCCCAGGGATGTAGGGGGTGGGGTCTGTCTTGGGGACTTGGGTGTCCAGGTGCATTGGCCCTTGCCCCGGGCAGCAGGTCAGGAGACTGAGAAACAGAAAGGCAAATACATACAGACAGACTTTGGAGAGCAGCCCCTCAGGGGCTGGCCTCTTGCTTCTAAGTGAGACCCTCTCCTGGGGGGCCACTCAGAGTCCATCGGGGACACCACAGCCATGCCCACATGCAAGACAGACATTGCGTAGCTGCCCAGAACCCTTCACTGACCAGTAGTCACAGTGCCCACGGTGGGTGTTGAGCAGCGTCTGGACCTAGCCAGAGGGCAGGAGTCTGGAGTCCTGTGGGAGGAGGGGCCGGACCTTGAAAAGGCAACTGGGGAGAGCAGGCTGGAGACAGGGATGCGATGCGCAGGGGCGCTACAGCCACTACCGGTGTGACAGTCTACACTGAGCTCTTTGAGGGGGAGGTGGGATGCTTAGAGAGTGTTGGGGCTCAAACTCCACTTTCCACTTCCTCACATGTTCATGCACCCACTCAATGCCTATCTACCATCCACCTACCCATCCACCCATCCACAAACCCATCTACCCATCCACTCACTCACCCATTCATCCATCCACCCACCAACCTTCTCATCCATCCACTCATCCACTCACCCATCCACCCATATACCCATCTGTCTTCCCATCCATCCAACCATCCATCCATCCACCCATTCACCCATCCATCCATCCATACACCTGTCTTCCCACCTATCCAACCATCTGTCTATCCATCCATTCACCCATCCATCTATCCAGCCAGCCACCCATTCATCCATCCATACACCTAGCCATCTTCCCATCCATCCACCTATACACTCACCCATCCATCCATCCACCCATCCACCTACCCCTCCATCCATCCATCCACCCATCTGTCTTCCCATCCATCCAACCATCTGTCTATCCACCCATTCACCCATCCAGCCAGCCACACAGCCACCCCTCTATCCATCCATCCATACACCTAGCCATCTGCCCATCCATCCATCCATCCATATACCTGTCCACCTACCCATCCTTCCAATCATCCATTCACCCATCCACCCATCATCCATCCACCCACCAGTCCATCCATCCATATACCTATCCATCTACCCATCCACCCATCCTCCCATCATCCATTCACCCACCAGTCCATCCATCCATACACGTATCCATCTACCCATCCACCTACCCATCCATGCATCCATCCACCCATCTGTCTTCCCATCCATCCATCCATTGATCCATCTATCCATCCATCCACTCAGGCATCTTCCCATCCATCCAACTATCCATTCATCCATTTACCCATCGACCTATACATCCATCCATCTACATATCCATCCATTCAACCATCCAACCATGTATACATCCATCTTCCCATATATTCATCCATTCATTGATCCATTATATATCCACCCATCCACCCATCCATCCACCAAGTCACCTATCCAGTCATTTATCCTCCATCTCCCATCCATCCCTGATCCATCCCACTATTCACCAATCCCCCATTTCTACCCCATCCATCCATATCCTCCCATCCATCCACCTTCATATGCAGGCATCATCCATGAGCCACCCAACTCTACTTCCACGTCTCATACTTCTACTCATTCTTCAAGCCCCAACTCCATGTGCCTTCCTCCATGCAGCCCTCCATGTGGCCCAGACCCTGTTCCTTCCTCTGGCCCAGGCCTGACCCCATGGCGCTAAGAGTGAATGCACCTGGCTCACCTTTCAAACTGGAAAATACCCAAGAGCCAAGCCTGGGGCTGAGGCTTCTTAGGGGCCCAGCAGCACCAGTGTGAGGGGGTGCCGAGGAGGAGACCAACAATTCTGTCTGCAGCCCATTGAGGCATCAGGCCTCCAGGTTTCGGGGGGACTTCCCCACCCACCAATAATAAAGCTCCTGTGATGTAAGCCCAATAAAAAGGCCCCAGGGAAGGAATCCAGGCTTGGCCTGAGACCACTCCTGGGGGCAGTAAGAGCTCTGGGAACAGAGATATCTGGGTTTGTGACCCTTTTTGTCACATATGCACTGTGTGACACAGAACAGGTCACTTTAACATCTCTGAGCCTCAGTTTCCCCATTTGGAAATCAATCTGTCTCGTTATTTTTTTTTATTTTTATTTATTTTTATTTTATTTTATTTATTTTTTTTTTTTGAGACGGAGTTTCGCTCTTGTTACCCAGGCTGGAGTGCAATGGCGCGATCTCGGCTCACCGCAACCTCTGCCTCCTGGGTTCAGGCAATTCTCCTGCCTCAGCCTCCTGAGTAGCTGGGATTATAGGCACGCACCACCATGCCCAGCTAATGTTTCGTATTTTTAGTAGAGACGGGGTTTCACCATGTTGACCAGGATGGTCTCGATCTCTTGACCTCGTGATCCACCCGCCTCTGCCTCCCAAAGTGCTGGGATTACAGGCGTGAGCCACCGCGCCCGGCTTGTCTCATGTTAATTACACATTTACAAGGCGTTGAGGCCCACATCAGGCCCCAGCTGGGATGTATCAGCTCCACTCCAGGGGCGAGGTCAGGAGGACCTGGGGCGAGGAGAACAGGAAGGGAGGTTGAGAAGGTGAATGGGGCCAGGTGTGGTGGCTCACACCTATAATCCCAACAGTTTTGGAGGCTGAGGCAGGAGGATCACTTGGGGCCAGGAGCTTGAGACCACCCTGGACAACATAGCCAGACCCCATATCTACAAAATATAAAAAGATTAGCTGGGCATGATAGTGTACACCAGTGGTCCCAGCTAATCAGGAGTCTGAGCGGGGAGGATGGCTTGAGCCCCGGATGTCGAGGTCGCAGTGAGCAGTCATGGCGCCACTGTATTCCAGTCTGAATGACAGAGTGACAAAAAAAGGTGGATGGCAGTAGTTGGGGGGCTGGAGGGGTGTGGGACACAGGGGTGCTTCCTTTTTTTTTTTTCCCTTCAGAGCTACTGGAAAGGTGTGCTTCCTAATAGATTCGGAGTTCCGCATTTTCTTTTCTTTTTTTTTTTTTTTTTTTTTTTT
>NW_022437113.1:135502-145927 GCF_009761245.1 Sapajus apella | reverse complement strand
TTTTTTTTTTGAGACGGAGTTTCGCTCTTGTTACCCAGGCCGGAGTGCAATGGCACGATCTCGGCTCACCGCAACCTCCGCCTCCTGGGTTCAGGCAATTCTCCTGCCTCAGCCTCCTGAGTAGCTGGGATTACAGGCACACGCCACCATGCCCAGCTAATTTTTTGTAGTTTTAGTAGAGACGGGGTCTCACCGTGTTGACCAGGATGGTCTCGATCTCTTGACCTCGTGATCCACCCGCCTCAGCCTCCCAAAGTGCTGGGATTACAGGCTTGAGCCACCGCGCCCGGCCTTCCGCATTTTCTTTTCTTTTGAGAGGGAGTCTTACTCTGTCCTCCAGGCTGGAGTGCAATGGCGTGACCTCGGCTCACTGCAACCTCTACCTTCCCGGTTCAAGCAATTCTCCTGCCTCAGCCTCCTGAGTAACTGGGATTACAGGCCTGCACTACCACGCCCAGCTAATTTTTGTATTTTTCAGTAGAGACGGGGTTTCACCATGTTGGGCAGGCTGGTCTTGAACTCCTGACCTCAAGTGATCCGCCTGCCTCAGCCTTCCAAAGTGCTGGGATTACAGGCATGAGCCACCGTGCCCAGCCTCTTTTCTGATTCTCCAAATAATATGCGCTCATTGTAAAAACAGTTTTAGAAAGCACAGACACATGTAATGTAAATAATCTAAATGGGTCCCTTGTCACAACATTTAATTTCCTCTATGAATTTTTAATACCTATTTACTTTATGCCTGGTGCTTATTGGTAAATTTTTAAATGCTGGTAGAAGAAACAAACTAAGTAAACAAATTCAGATGCTGTCCCTGCCCTTGGCCCTAGCTGACACGGACCAGGTGTTCTGTAAATATCTGTTGAGTGAACGAAATTTTAAAAATAAAATCAATGCCCAGAAATAACTGTTACTAACACGATGGTCTATTTCCATCTAGATTTTTTCTATCTTTCTTTTTTTCTTAGCCCAAATGGAATTATACTATACGCATGATTTGTCAGTCAAGGCCAACTTCCAGGGTACATTCTCAAGTTTAGAGATTTCAGCATCACTCACCTTGAAGCTTTTCTACGGTTTGTTAAACAGATCCCCTATGGCTGGACATCTAGGTCACTCTCTGGGGACAGCCTAACAAATAGAATAACACATTTTCTTTTTTTTTTTTTTTTTGGGATGAAGTCACACTCTGTCACCCAGGCTGGAGCGCAGTGGCGCAATATGGGCTCACTGCAACCTCCACTTCCTAGGTTCAAGCGATTCTCCTGCCTCAGTCCCCTGAGTAGCTGGGACTACAGGCACCCACCACCATGGCTGGCTAATTTTTGTATTTTTAGAAGAGACGGGGTTTCACCATGTTGGCCAGGATGGTCTTGATCTCTTGACTTCATGATCCGCTTGCCTTCATGATCCGCCTCCCAACATGCTGGGATTACAGGCATGAGCCACTGAGCCCGGCCAAACACACATTTTCAATCCTCCTCCTCCTCCTCCTCCTTCTCCTCCTCCTCCTCCTCCTCCTCCTCCTTCCCCTCCCCGCCCTCCTCCTCCTTCTTCGTCTTCATTTTTGCATCAGCGGTCCCTGTATGTTGCCCAGGTTGGAACACAGTGGCTATTCACAGGTGCGATCCCACTACTAATCAGCACAAGAGTTTTGACCTGCTCCTTTTCTGATGCGGGCCAGTTTACCTCTCCACAGGCAACCTGGTGGTCCCCTGCTCCCCGGGAGGTCACCTTATTGACACCAAACTTACTGTAGTCACCCAGTTGGCATAGTGCACTACAGCCCGGAACTCCTGGACCCAAGTGGCCCTTCCACCTCAGTCTCCTGAGTAGCTGGGACTGCAGGCATTCATCACTGAGCCCAGCTTTTCAGCACTTTTTTTTTTTTTGAAAGATGGGGTTTCACCATGCTGGTCAGGCTGGTCTTGAACTCCCGACCTCAGGTGATCCGCCCGCCTTGGCCTCCAAAGTGCTTGGATTACAGGCGTGAGCCACCACGCCCGGACGCTTTTCAGCATTTTTAAATGGAGTCTTGCACTGTCTCCAGCTCAGGCAACAGTGCAAGACTCCATCTCAAAATAATAATAATAGATAAATAATAATAATAGGAGAAAATGGAAAATGCATAAGGGATTGGGTGTGGTAATGAGAGGATTCCTGGAGGAGGTATCATTAGAGGTGGAAGCCAGAGACCGCAGATTGGAGCCTCTGATTTTTAAAATTTAGGTAATATTTATGTAACATAAAATTCACTATTTTGGGCCGGGCGTGGTCACTCACGCCTGTAATCCTAGCACTTTGTGAGGCCGAGGTGGGTGGATCACTTGAGGTCAGGAGTTCGAGACTAGCCTGGCTAACATGGTGAAACCCCATCTTTAAAAAAAAAAAAAAATCACTATTTTTTTTTGAGACGGAGTTTTACTCTTGTTGCCCAGGCTGGAGTGCAATGGCGTGATCTTGGCTCACCGCAACCTCCGCCTCCTAGGTTCAAGCAATTCTCCTGTCTCAGCCTCCCAAGTAGCTGAAGCTACAGGAATTCACCAACATGCCCAGCTAATTTTTGTATTTTTAGTAGAAACAGGGTTTCATCATGTTGATCAGGCTGGTCTTGAACACCTGACCTCAAATGATCTGCCTGCCTTGGCCTCTCAAAGCTCTGGGATTACAAGTGTGAGCCACCGTGGCCAGCCTACACTCTCTTGACAAAGGTTTTTTTTCAATCCCAGTTTGGCTGGGTGCTGTGGCTCATGCCTATAATCCCAGTACTTTGGGGGGCTGAGGCCAGAGGATCACTTGAGCCCAGGAGATTGGGGCCAGTCTGGGGCAACATGGTGAAACCCACCTTTACAAAAAATAAAATTAGCTGGGCATAGTGGTGTGTGCCTGTGGTCCCAGCTACTTGGGAGGCTGATCTGGGAGGATCAGGAGCCCAGGAATTAGAGGCTGTAGTGAGCCATGATTGTGTCACTGCACTCCAGCCTGGGTGACACAGTGAGACCCTATCTTGAAAACAAAACAAAACAAAACAAAACAAAAAAAGTGTCCTGGCCAGGTGCTGAGACTCACACCTGTATTCCCAGCACTTTGGGAGGATGAGGCGGGCAGATTGCTTGAGTCTGGCAGTTCGAGACCAGCCTGGTCGTTATAGTGAAATCCCATCTCTACTAAAAATACAAAAATTAGCTGGTTGTGGTGGCGCACACCTATAGTCCCAGCTACTTGGGAGACTGAGGTGGGAAAATCACTTGAGCATGGGATTGGGGCTGCAGTGAGCCATAATTGTACCCCTGTATTCCAGCCTGTGAGACAGAGTGAGGCTCTGTCTTAAAACAACAAGAAAACCCATGACCACTCAGACCTGCAGCCAGTGAAGACAAGGTAGAGATGGAACCCCACCCTTCAGCCTGCATCTTACTTTTTTGAGGGGCTAATTTAATTTAGAATGTCTAGCAGGGAAGTGTGTCTGTCAAGGAGGACGGTCCGGAGCTATCCTCCCACCAAGGCCTCCCGAAACAATAAGATTACAGGCATGAGCCACCGTGCGCAACCTGAAGGTCCCATTTACAGATGAGGAAAGAGAAGTTCAGGGTTGGCTTCTTCCTCAGCCAGCTCTCTCCAACTACTGCCTATTTTTTTCTTCTTTCTTTTTTCTTTTTCTTAAGACAGAGCCTCACTGTTGCCTAAGCTGAAGTGCAGTGGTGTGATCTCGGCTCACAGCAACCTCTGACTCCCCGGGTTCAAGCGATTCCCCTGCCTTGGCCTCCCTAGCAACTGGGATTACAGGCGTGCACCACCATGCCTGGCTAATTTTTGTATTTTTAGTAGAGACGGGGTTTCACCATTTTGGCCAGGCTGGTCTTGAACTCCTGACCTCAGGTGATCCACCCGCCTTGGCCTCCCAGAGTGACAGGCGTGAGCCATCATGGCTGGCCACTACTGCCTATTTCTGCATCTCATGTCCCTGAAGGACAAACTGAAGGAACAAGGCCAAACATTTATTGAGCGCCAGTGGTATACTTAGCGCTCAACCTGCATCCTCAAAGATCATCGTTACAACAGCCTGCTAGGAGTGTGTCAACTCAGTCACAGAGTGGGCTCGACCCTCACTCACTGTAGAGAGGGGAAAGCTGAGGTTCAAAGAGGTGAAATGACACTCCCGGGTCACACAGCAAGGACATTCGCGGCAGGTTTTGGAATGAGGCTATTCCTGCATCCATCGTCTAGAAAGGGAAGGCCAGGCGCAAAGAACGTCAGGCGGGTGCTGCAGACCAGACGGCAGCCCAGAGTGAGTGGTGGACCTGGGTCTGGGTTGCGCCTGGTGGGGCGGGGCTATCCCTATTGGTGGGCGGGGCCTGACCCGGGCTGCCCCTATCAGGTGGAAGCAGGGCGGAGTGCGCCTGCGCAGAGGGCTTGGGGACGTGGCTGGAGGCTGAGATGCACCTGGTGGGCTGGGACCGGGCGGGCGGCGCAGCTGTGCCCTGGAAGCGCTTTCTTGCTACACGCAGTTGAGGCTAAGCTACCAGCAGGCTCAAAGGGTCCTGCTGCGGGTGGTCGTGCAAAAAATGAGGCTGCGAGGTCACGTCGTCCATGCACTGAGGGAAACGACAGGACCCTCGGCCTCAACTCCTCGTCCAGCAAATGGAGCCGCCATCCTTGACTCCTGTCAGTGCCCTGTATGCGCCTCGGCAAGCCTGAGACTCCACGTCTGTCGAACGGGCATGCCATCCCCAAGAGGGAAGGCACCTTGTGTTAACCAGAGCTGATCCCTTCCCTGTGCCCCCACAGCCTCAGAAGAAAGCCGAACACCTCACCTGTCCACGCTCAACTCCCTCCGCGATCCCCCTCATTCACAGTGCTCTAGCCACAGGCTTCCGGGCGGGTCTGCACAGGGCAACAACGTTACTGCCCCTGGGCCTTTGCACATGCTGTCTGAGCGGCCTATTCTCAGCTCTTCCCTATGACCAGCTGCTCTTTTAGGTGTCAGCAAAATGCTACCTCCTGGCCAAATAGCCTCCCCTCTCTGCAGTTTCAAATCCATGGAGGGAGTGGGTTTTAGGCCTACAAAAAATATATATGTATAGGCCAAGGGTGGTGGCTCACGCCTGGAATCCCAGCGCTTTGGGAGGCCGAGGCAGGCGAATCACCTGAGGTCAAGAGTTTGAGACCAGCCTGATCAACATGGCAAAACACTGTCTCTACTAAAAATACAAAAATTAGCCAGGCGTGGTGGCGGGCACATGTAACCCCAGCTACTTGGGAGGCTGAGGCAGGAGAATCACTTGAACCCAGGAGGCGGAGGTTGCAGTGAGCCGAGATCACGCCATTCCAGCCTGGGAGACAGAGTGAGACTCTGTCTCAAAAAATAGATAAATAAATAAAAGGCCGGGCGTGGTGGTTCACACCTGTAATCCAAGCTCTTTGGGAGGCCAAGGTAGGCAGATCACCTGAAGTCAGGAGTTCGAGACCAGCCTAACCAGCATGGAGAAACCCCATCTCTATTAAAAATACAAAATTAGCTGGGTGTGGTGGCTCATGCTTGTAATCCCAGCTATTTGGGGGGCTGAGGTAGGAGAATTGCTTGAATCTGGGAGGTGGAGGTTGTGGTGAGCCGAGATTGCACCATTGCACTCCAGCCTGGGCAATGAGAGCAAAACTCTGTCTCAAAAAAAAGAAGAAAAATGCCGTGACCATGAGCTTTTTTAAAAAAATAATTAAAAAAAACAATAAACTAGGGGTCAGGTTTACAGTGGCTCACACCTGTAATCCCAGCACTTTGGGAGGTCGTGGTTGTGATACAGGACATAGAAATTATTAGGCAGTTAGCAAAGGTAAAAGAGTCCTGGGAATTTCCCTTTTTTTTTTTTTTTCTTTTGAGACGGAGTTTCGCTGTTGTTGCCCAGACTGGAATGCAATGGCACGATCTCAGCTCACCGCAACCTCCACCTCCTGGGTTCAAGCAATTCTCCTGCCTCAGCCTCCCGAGTAGCTGGGACTACAGGCACGCACCATCATGCCCAGCTAATTTTTGTATTTTTAGTAGAGAAGGGGTTTCACCTTGTTGACCAGGATGGTCTCGATCTCTTGACCTCGTGATCCACCCGCCTTGGCCTCCCAAAGTGCTGGGATTATAGGCGTGAGCCACCGCGCCAGGCCGGGAATTTCCCTTTTAACAAAGACTGGCCTCCAATCCATGGTGGTGCATGCCTGTAGATAGAATGCCACGCAAAACAAGCTTTTGAGACAGAGCTTTGCTCTTGTCGCCCAGGCTGGAATGCAGTGGCGTGATCTCGGCTCACTGCAGCCTCTGCCTCCCTGCAGCCTCCACCTCCCAGGTTCAAGCAATTCTCCTGCCTCAGCCTCCCGAGTAGCTGAGATTACAGGCATGCACCACCATGCCTGGCTAATTTTGGTATTTTTAGTAGAGATGGGGTTTCACTATGTTGGCCAGGCTGATCTTGAATTCCTGACCTCATAATCCTCCCACCTTGGTCTCCCAAATTGCTGGGATTACAGGTGTGAGCCATCAAGCCCAGTCCCAGTTCATTTATTTATTTACTTATTTATTTATTTTTGAGTCTGGCTCTGTCACCCAAGCTGGAGTGCAATGACACAATCTCGGTTCACTGCAATCTCTGCCTCCTGGGTTCAAGCGATTCTACTGCCTCAGCTTCCTGAGTAGCTGGGATTACAGGCGCACGCCAACACGCACGGCTATTTTTTAAATTTTAGTATAGACAGGGTTTCACCATATTGGTCAGGCTGCTCTCGAACTCCTGACCTCAGGTGATCCACCCACCTCAGCCTCCTAAAGTGCTGGGATTACAGGCGTGAGCCACTGTGCATGGCCAACTCATTTGTTTTCTAAGAAAGAGCAGCCAGACATGGATGAGCAAGCTGGAAGCTTGCAGGGGTGAATGCCTGAAGCTGTGCCCACAGGAAGGGCGACCTGAGGGCCAGGTATGCTCAACATGGGGGCTTCAGCTTCCCTTTCTTTGTCACAACATGTTCAGTAAAGAAACAGGCTTTAGTTTGGCTTGCCCCCCGTGGCTCATTCCTGAGATCCCAGCACTTTGGGAGGCCAATGTGGGCAGATCACCTGAGGTCAGGAGTTGGAGACCAGCCTAACCAACATGGCGAAATACCGTCTCTACTAAAAATGCGAAAATTAGCCAGGCATGGCTGGATGTGATGGCTCACGCCTGTAATCCAAGCACTTTGGAGCCCAAAGTGGGTGGATCACCTGAGGTCGGGAGTTCAAGACCAGCCTGACCAACATGGTGAAACCCCGTCTTAAAAAAAAAAAAAAGAATAAAAAGAGAATTGCTTTAACCCGGGAGGCGTTGGTTGCAGTGAGCCAAGATGGCACCATTCCACTCCAGCCTGGGCGACAGAGGAAGACTCAAAAAAAAAGAAAAAGAAAAAAATATTAGGGTAAGGAGGCCAGCTTTTCACACCCTATGCAAATAAAAGAAAATCTAGCCCTAACCAGTTTTTTGCAACCTATGCAAATGAAACACCTGGTCCAACCAACCTTTTGCGACCTCAGAAAAAGCGCTTCTCTTTCTTTCGCCCATTAAACTCCCACTCTGAACCTCACTCTCTGTGTGTCTGAGTCCTAGTTTCTGTGGCTGTGAGACAGCAAATCTCTAGTATTTACCCCAGACAACACCACCATGCCAGTGGGAGGAACACTTAAAACCAGGTGTTCAAGGCCGGCCTGGGCCACTTAGTGAGACCCTATCTCTATGGAACAAACAAACAAACAATAAGCAGGGGCCAGGCACGGCGGCTCACGCCTGTAATCCTAACACTTTGGGAGGCCAAGGCGGGCGGATCACCTGAGGTCAGGAGTTCAAGACCAGCCTGACCAACATGGTGAGACCTTGTCTTTTAAAAAAAAAAAAAATACAAAAATTATCTGGGAGTGGTGGCACGTGCCTGTAATCCCAGCTACTCAGGAGGCTGAGGCAGGAGAATCACTTGAACCCGGGGGGCAGAGGTTGCAGTGAGCCGAGATCGTGCCACTGCACTCCAGTCAGCAGTCATCCTGGGTAACAGAGACTTCTGCTAAAAAGCAAAAACAAACAACAGACAAAAACAGGCCAGGTATGGTGGCTCACCCCTGTAATCCCAGCACTTTGGGAGGCCGAGGCGGGTGGATCATCTAAGGTCCGCAGTTAGAGACCAGCCTGACCAACATGGTGAAACTCCATCTCTACTAAAAATACAAAATCAGCTGGCATGGCAGCACATGCCTGTAATATCGGCTACTCGGGAGACTGAGGCAGGAGAATCGCTTGAACCCAGAGGTGGAGGTTGTAGTAAGCCAAGATCACGCCATTGCACTCCAGCCTGGGTGACAGAGTGAGACCCATCTCAGAACAAACAAACCAAAAACGAAACAAAGCAAAAACAATTAGCGGGGGCAGGCTTCAGGGTGGGCTACTCGGCTGCCTGGATTGGGAAGACCATGAGAAGTTGGCTGAAGGAGGAGTCTAGGGAAACTCCTAGATTTTCTGGGTGCTTCATGGACTCTCTGATTTGGGGAGGCTTGGGGAGCACTGGGCAGGTCTGAGAGTGGCCTGGGAGCCTGGCTGTGCCCTGCAATCTTGATGCTTTGGGGTAGGCAGGGGTTTGCCACACCAGGCTGGAGGGCGGGGCAGTTCCCCTGGAACATCTCCCAGTGGACAAAGGCTCTGGACGTGGGTATGAGTGTGAAATTCCCCCTGGCAAATACCTCCCCCACGGAAATGTACATGCAGCCTTCTCCCTTGGAATAAGGCAGGAAAATTAAAAAAAAATGTATAAAAAGGTGAGGTCACAATGGGCGGCAGACAGTGGGGGACATTGCACCATCCCTGCAGGAAGGAAGCACCTTGGAGCTGACCCAGGCCGCCTCCCTCTGCTTCCTTTGGAAACACTTGTGACTTTTCAAATACTGCGTTTTGCTGACAGGGCAAAGAATGCACAGCTGGCCATGACAACAGGCCCTCTGAAGACTTGGAGAAAGTTCCAGGTTGACTCAGAGGAATGTGGGTTGGAATCCTTGCTTCGTCTCTGGTTACCTCTGTGAGCTTGGGCAAGGATGGGCTTTTTTTTTTTTTTTTTTGTTTTTTTTTTTTTTTTTTTTAAGATGGGGTTTCACCATCATGGCCAGGCTGGTCTTGAACTCCTGACCTCAGGTGATCCACCCACCTCGGCCTCCCAAAGTGCTAGGATTACAGGCGTAAGCCACTGCGCCCGGCCCAAGGATGGGCTTTTTAATAAACTCTTCTGGAGTAACTGGATATATATGTGGCACAAAATGAACATTGATCCCTACCTCACACCCTACACATACAAAAAATTCAACTTTGAGGAAAGCCCTTTCTAGCTCTGATCCTCCTCTGGGCCATAGTTTCCCACTCACAGAGCTGCTTTGGTACTGGGTCCCAGCAGTCCTGCCTGAACACCTGGCAAAAAGTAACTGTCATTGGAGTTGCAGAGGTTCGTGCCAGGAATCCCAGTGCTATGGGAGGCTAAAGCAGGAGGATCACTTGAGGCCAGGAGTTCTAGACCAGCCTGGGCAACATAGGCAGACCTCATCTTTCTAAAACATTTTTTTTTTTTCTTTTTTGAGACAGAGTCTCATTTGGTCTCCCAGGCTGGAGTGCAGTGGTGCCATCTTGGCTCACTGCAACCTCTGCCTCTGGGGTTCAAGCAAATCTCCCACCTCAGCCACCTGAGTAGCTGGGACTACAGGCACGTGACACCAGGCCCAACTAATTTTTTTTATTTTTAGTAGAAACAGGGTTTCACCATGTTGGCCAGGCTGGTCTCGAACTGTTGACCTCAAGTGATCTACCCATGTCTGCCTCCCAAAGTGCTGGGATTATAAGCATGAGCCACCATACCCAACCTAAGGTTTCACTTTCTGTAGTGTTGGTTACCTTCAGTCAACCTCAATCCAAACATATTAAATGGAAAATTCCAGAAATAATTCATCAGTTTTCAATTGCCTGCTGTTCCGAGTAATGTGATGAAATCAGCCCCTGCCCTGCTCCCTCCCGCCCCGGATGTGAATCATCCTTTTGTTCAGGGCTCCCACGCCGTAGACATTACCAGCCTACTTGTCACTTAGTAATTTTCTGGTTGATCAGATCAACTGTCTTGGTATTACAGTGCTTATGTTTGAGAAATCCTAATTTTATTAACTTTCTATGTTATTATGTTATTGTGGTTAATCTTTTTTTTTCTGTCACCAGACTGGAGTGCAATGGCGCAATCTCGGATCACTGCAACCCCAGACTCCCCAGTTCAAGCGATTCTCCTCCCTCAGCCTCCTGAGTAGCTGGGATTACAGGCACGCACAACCACACCCAGCTAATTTTTGTGTGTGTGTGTTTTTAGTAGAGACAAGGTTTCACCATGTTGGCCAGGCTG
>NW_022437113.1:135016-135102 GCF_009761245.1 Sapajus apella | reverse complement strand
TGGGGACTTGACCTCCTCCTTGACGGGGCTTTTGGCCTTTTCGGGGGATTTGTCTGCAGGGGACTTTGCTTCCTCCTTTGCTGGGG
>NW_022437113.1:133955-135006 GCF_009761245.1 Sapajus apella | reverse complement strand
TTCTCAGGGGACTTTGCTTCTTCCTTCACTGGGGACTTGGCCTTCTCGGGAGACTTGACTTCAGCTGGAGATTTTGCTTCTTCCTTCTCTGGTGACTTGGACTTCTCGGGGGACTTGGCCTTTTCAGGGGACTTGACCTCAGCTGGAGATTTTGCTTCTTCCTTCACTGGGGATTTGGCCTCAGCCGGTGACTTTGCCTCTTCCTTTGCTGGGGACTTGGCCTTCTCTGGAGACTTGGCCTCTACTGGTGACTTTGCCTCTTCCTTTGCTGGGGACTTGGCCTTCTCTGGAGACTTGGCCTCAGCCGGTGACTTTGCCTCTTCCTTTGCTGGGGACTTGGCCTTCTCGGGGGACTTGGCCTCAGCTGGAGATTTTGCTTCCTCTTTCTCTGGGGACTTGACCGCAGCTGGTGACTTTGCCTCTTCCTTCGCTGGGGACTTGGCTTCCTTCTCTGGGGATGCAGCCTCTTCTGCTGGGGGAGACTTTGCTTCTTCTCCCCGTTCTGCCTCCTCCTCTTCAGCCCCTTCTTCCTCCTTGCCCTCCTCCTCTTTGGCCTCTTTCTCCTCTTCTTCAGTCACTTCTTCAGTAACTTGGGTCTCCTCTGTCTGTTCCTCCACAATCACAGTTTCTTTCTCAGACTTTTCTACCACTTTGATCTTCTCTTCACTTTTGACCTTTATGTGAGTGGACACGGAGGGAATTTTGGGGAGTCCTTCTGCAAGTGAGAAAGGAATTGGGCCAAAGCCAATCCGACACTCTTCACCTTCCAGGAGTTTTCTGCAGGATGCATAATGGAACACATTACTATAAACTCAGAACAAATTTACTGCTTGGGTTCTTCCTAGATTATCCTGAAGGTCATTGACATCAAATGATATGGATTTTGGTGGAACAGGAATATGAACAGTGGGCACTCTGAGACTGGAGAAGGTCACTTGGCAAATCATCCCAGTGACCACCCAGAGTGTGTACCCCAGTGGGACTGGTCTTTTTTTTTTTTTTTGAAACAGGGTCTCACTCTGTTGCCCAGGCTGGAGCAAAAACAGGGTCT
>NW_022437113.1:132081-133945 GCF_009761245.1 Sapajus apella | reverse complement strand
GGCTGGAGCAAAAACAGGGTCTCACTCTGTTGCCCAGGCTGGAGCAACCGGTCTTCTTCAATGCAACTAAGCTTTTGAAATAAAACAACTTTTGAAGTAAAACAACTTCTGCCCCCTAAAAAAAATGGCCAAGAGAAAGCTCCTAAATAAATTTCACAAAAGTTAAATGTATTATCCCAAAAACTGAAATATTATTCAAGAGACCCCTGGGAGTCTGAGCAAACAATCCCCCTTTTATAAATCTGGGTTTAAGAGGTCTTAGAATGCTTCCAGATTTGAATCATGAGGTTCTCCTGTCACCCCATATTACCATCTTGAGTTTTAGGAATAGGGTAGAGGCCAGTTTCCCCTCTTGGCTTTGCTCCTCACTAGATGGGCTACTTGGCCAAGACATACAAACTCTTTGAGCCTCAATTTCCTCATTGGAAAAAGAGGGTCATTAGCATCCCTAGGCCAGAGGGTTGTTTCAGTGAGACAATGAATGGAAAAGACTTGGCAGAGTACCAGTCTCAGAAGGGGTTTATCTTCTGAGGTGGGGGTTACCACCTCAGACCAGTTCTTCCCAGATGACCGGGGATCTTAGCAAAATGCAGATTGAGATTCAGCAGGTCTGGGGAGGAGCCTGAGAGTCTGTCTTTGTTGTTGTTGTTGTTGAGACAGGGTTTCACTCTGCCACCCAGGCTGGAGTGCAGTGGTATAATCATTGCTCAATGCAGCCTCGAACTCCTGGGCTCAGGTGATCCTCCCACCTCCCATGTCAGCCTCCCAAATAGTTGGGACTAAAGGTGTGTTGCATTAAAGCCATCTTTTTTTTTGTTTTTTTTAAAGAGATGGGATTTTGCCATGCGTCCCAGCCTGGTCTCAAACTCCTGAACTCAAACAATCTGTCCTCCTTGGTCCTGTCTTCCAAAGTGCTGGGATTACAGGTATGAGCCACTACACCCAACAGAGAGACTATCTTTCTAATAAGCTCTTGAATGATGCCGATTGCGCTGTTCATGTGCCATGCTTTGAGCTGCAAGATTACAGATGAGGGCCAAGAGGTAGGAAGCCATGATTCACCAGTCAGCAATTGGGACAGGTCCTTGGGTGATCAGTCCTGCTCCTTAGCCCTGCTCCCCGAGGTCTTTTTTTTTTTTTTTGAGACAGAGTCTTGCTCTTGTTACCCAGGCTGGAGTGCAATGGCGCGATCTCGGCTCACCGCAACCTCCGCCTCCTGGGTTCAGGCAATTCTCCTGCCTCAGCCTCCCGAGTAGCTGGGATTACAGGCACGTGCCACCATGCCCAGCTAATTTTTTGTATTTTTAGTAGAGACGGGGTTTCACCAAGTTGACCAGGATGGTCTCGATCTCTTGACCTCGTGATCCACCCGCCTCTGCCTCCCAAAGTGCTGGGATTACAGGCGTGAGCCACCGCACCCGGCCTGATCTTAAATTCATGACCTCAAGTCATTGCCCACCTTGTCCTCCCAAAGTGCTGGGATTAGAAGCATAAGCCACCATGTCTGGCCTCTTTCAGTGCCTCAGTTTCTCTTCTATAAAATGGACAGAAATAATAGCCCCTGCAAGGGTTGATTTGAAAATCATTGCCTTGGGCCGGGCGCGGTGGCTCAAGCCTGTAATCCCAGCACTTTGGGAGGCCGAGGCGGGTGGATCACGAGGTCAAGAGATCGAGACCATCCTGGTCAACATGGTGAAACCCCGTCTCTACTAAAAATACAAAAAATCAGCTGGGCATGGTGGAGTGTGCCTGTAATCCCAGCTACTCAGGAGGCTGAGGCAGGAGAATTGCCTGAACCTAGGAGGCGGAGGTTGCAGTGAGCCGAGATCGCGCCATTGCACTCCAGCCTGGGTAACAAGAGCGA
>NW_022437113.1:103642-131981 GCF_009761245.1 Sapajus apella | reverse complement strand
AAAAAAAAAAAAAAAAAAAAAAGAAAATCATTGCCTGGCCAAGACAATCTCTGAGGTGCTGTTCCTGCTCTGGGGCTTTCAGTGAAACCAGGCTGAAGCTGAACTTCAATTTTTTTTTTTGAGACGGAGTCTCCCTCTATCGCCCAGGCTGGAGTGCAATGGCGTGATCACGGCTCACTGCAACCTCCGCCTCCCGGGGTTCAAGCGATTCTCCCACCTCAGCCTCCTGAGTAGCTGGGATTATAGTCACCTGCCACCATGCCCAGCTAATTTTTGTATTTTTTGTAGAGATGGGGTTTCACCATATTGGCCAGGCTGGTCTCGAACTCCTGACCTCAGGTGATCCACCCACTTCGGCCTCCCAAAGTGCTGGGATTATAGGAATGAGCCACCTCGCTGAGCCCCTTTCTGTTTATTTTTTAATTTTTTTCTGCTTATCTTGTTGGCTGTTTCTTCTCCAATACAGTCCCATTTCTTGGATAAGAATAAAGATATAAGAAGACCATTTTTGAAAATGCAGGCAGAGAAATGCTGGAAGGCAGTCATCAACGTGCCAACAGAGATTATCTCTGCGAGCTGAGCGATTAAGGGAGGAGTTGCAGGTTTTTTATTTGTTTTCTTTTCTGCTTCTTTGTTTCTCCATCAGGAAATTGGCCAACATTTTTTTAATTAGGGGAAATGACAGTTACCCCGGGTGCACTCTTTGGCAGGAACTGGCCTTGAGCGTGGGTCTCGGGGCCTCCTGGCCAGGCTGAGCTCCCGTGGGGCAGTTTCTCTGGTCATCTGCAGAGGCACTTACACTGCATTACCTCAGAGGCTCGAGCACCAGGAATCTTTTTTTTTGTTTTTTTTGTTTTTTTTTTTGAGACAGGAAATTGCCCTGTCACCCAGGCTGGAGTGCAGTGGCGCAATCATAGCTCACTGCAGCCTCAACCTCCAGGGCTCAAGTGATCCTCCCACCTCAGTCTCCCGAGTAGCTGGGACCACAGGCATGCACCAACACCCACGGCTAAATTTTGTATGTTTTTGTTTTTCGAGATGGAGTTTCGCTCTGGTCGTCCAGGCTGGAGTGCAAAGGCATGATCTCAGCTCAGTACAACCTCCATCTCCTGGGTTCAAGTGATTCTCCTGCCTCTGCCTGCCAAGTAGCTGGGATTACAGGCATGTGGCACCACGTCCGGCTAACTTTGTATTTTTATTAGAGACGGGGTTTCTCCACGTTGGTCAGGCTGGTGTCGAACTCCTTACCTCATGTGATCCGCCCGCCTCGGCCTCCCAAAGTGTTGAGATTACAGGTGTGAGCCACCGCGTCCAGCAATTTTGTATTTTTTGTAGAGATGGGGGGTCTCGCCATGTTGTCCAGGTGGTCTCGAACTCCTGGGCTCAAGCAATCCACCCACCTCGGCCTCCCAAATTTCTGGGGTTGCAGCAGTTAGCCACTGCACCCAGCCTCGAGCTTCATTCTGTCTAAGGCTCTGTTAATAGGGTTTACACTCTGTCCTCCTCCCAGCATTGGGGTGAGGTAATGCGGGAAAGCGCTGGTCCCACCAGCCCAGAAGCAGATAAGAGCCCCCTCCACCTACAGCCAAAAGTTAAAACCCAAAATCCAGAACCTTCCTGAGCCACCCTTTCTATCTTTGGTACTGGCATGCAGTGAGTGCCATATTATTGCTCACCAGAGGTATGACAGGTCTTAACACTGTGGCATCAGGACCCCGTATAAGACAGTTTCTCTAGGCCGGGTGCTGCGTGGCTCACACCTGTAATCCCAGCACTTTGAGAGGCCGAGATGGGAGAACCACTTGAGCCCAGGAGGCTGCACCTGCCGTGAGCCCTGATTATACCATTGCACTCCAGCCTGGGCAACAGAGTGGGAATCCATCTCAAAAGGAAAAAAAGACGGTTTCTCTTATCTTCAGTCTTCAGTAAGGCATCTTGCAGGGTTTTGTTGTTGAAAACAGTCTCCCTCTGTCACCCAGGCTGGAGTGCAGTGGCACGATCTTGGCTCACTGCAGCCTCCACTTCCCAGGTTGGAGAGATTCTCGTGCCTCAGCCTCTAGAGTAGCTAGGTCTGTAGGCAGGTGCCACCAAGCCTGGCTTATTTGTTCTTGCTTTTTTTTGAGGCAGAGTGTCACTCCTGTTGCCCAGGCTGGAGCGCAGTGGTGCAATCTCGGCCCACTGCAACCTCCGCCTCCCAGGTTCAAGCAATTCAGTTGCCTCAGCCTCCTGGATAGCTGGGATTACAGGCGCCCGCCACCACACCCAGCTAATTTTTGTATTTTTAGTAGAGATGGGGTTTCACCATGTTGGCCAGGCTGTTTTCAAACACCCCAACCTCAGGTGATCTCCACCTCAGCCTTCCAAAGTGCTGGGATTACAAGCGTGAGCCACCGCGCCCGACCAATTCTTGTGTTTTTAGTAGAGGCGGGGGTTTCACCAGGTGTTAGCCAGGCTGGTCTCAAACTCCTGACCTCAAGTGATCAGCCCACCTGGGCCTTCTACAGTGCTGGGATTAAAGGTGTGGCTACAACCCCTGACCTGGAGAATGTTTCTAATACCAGGAAAAGTTGGAATCAGCCCACAGATTCAACCTGAGAGGCCTGGTTAAGTTAGTGTCTGAGCCAGGTGTGGCAGCTCATGCCTGTAATCCCAGCACTTTGGGAGGCCAAGGTGGGAGGATTGCTTGAGCTCAGGAGTTAGAGCGCAGCCTGCGTGACATAGGGAGCCGGGATCATGCCACTGCACTCCAGTCTGGGTAACAGAGTGAGACTCAGTCTCAAAAAAAAAAAAACAAAGGATGGGCGCAGTGGCTCATGCCTATAATTCCAGCTCTTTGGGAGGCTGAGGTGGGCAAATGAATCACTGAGGTCAGGAGTTCAAGACCAGACTGACCAACATGGAGAAACCCCGTCTCTACTAAAAATACAAAAATGATCCGGGTGTGGTGCCACATGCCTGTAATCCCAGTTACTCGGGAGGCTGAGGCAGGAGAATCCGGGAGGCGGAGGTTTCGGTGAACCGAGATTGCTCCACTGCACTCCAGCCTGGGCAACAAGAGCAAAACTCCGTCTCAAAGTAAAAAAAAAAAAGAACATTCTCAAGAGGAAATAAATGCTCCATGACAGGTCTCAACGGTTCTCCTTTATTCATTCAAGGTTTTAAAGCTTTTCCACATGACTTCGGAGAGAGCTGTCAAATCTTAACAAATCAGAGAAGAATTACAACTCCTAGGAGAATGTCAAAGGCATTTGGAGGGCGGAGGCTTCAGAAATCGAGCCCCGCCTGCAGATGGGATGGACAGATGAAAGATGTATATTCTCAAGTCTGTGTAGTAACGTATTATAAACTGGGTGTGGTAGCTAACACCTGTAATCCCAACACTTTGGGAGGCCAAGGCGGGTGGCTCACTTGAGGTCAGGAGTTTGAGACCAGCCTGGCCAAAATGGTGAAACCCCATCTCTACTGAAAATAAAAAAAATTAGCCAGGCATGGTGGCAGTGCCTTCAGTCCCAGCTACTCAGAAGGATACGGTAGGAGAATTGCTTGAAGCCGGGACGGGGAGGTTGCAGTGAGCCGAGATCACGCCACTGCACTCCAGCCTGGGCAACAGCAGAGCGAGACTCCATCTCAATAGAAACAATGATGAGGTGGGTACCAATATTAAAATAAATTATGACAGTTGTGGTCAGCCCTTCATAGGTGATACCAAGCCTCCCAAAAAACCCTTGCCTTGGGGAGACAGAGCTGGACACAGACATCCCCAGAGGGTACCAAGGACTCTGTCTAAACCTGGGATGTCCAATCTTTTGGCTTCCCTGGGCCACATTGGGAGAAGAAGAATTGACTTGGGCCACACATAAAATACACTAACACTCGGCCAGGCGCGGTGGCTCAAGCCTGTAATCCCAGCACTTTGGGAGGCAGAGGCGGGTGGATCACGAGGTCAAGAGATCGAGACCATCCTGGTCAACATGGTGAAACCCCGTCTCTACTAAAAATACAAAACATTAGCTGGGCATGGTGACGCGTGCCTGTAATCCCAGCTACTCGGGAGGCTGAGGCAGGAGAATTGCCTGAACCCAGGAGGCGGAGGTTGCGGTGAGCCGAGATCGCACCATTGCACTCCAGCCTGGGCAACGTGAGTGAAACTCCGTCTCAAAAAAAAAAAAAAAAAAAAAAAAAAAAACACTAACACTAATGATAGCTGATGAGCTAAAACAGAAAATACTGCAAAATAAACCCAGCTCATGAAGTTTTGTATTTGTTTTGTTTTATTTCTATTTTATTTATTCCTATTTTATTTCTTCGTCACTGGCTTGAAAAAAAAATATCATAATGTTTTAAGAAAGTTCACAAATTTGTGTTGGGCTTCATTTAAAGCTGTCCTGGGCTGCAAGACCAAGCTTGTCCAACCCATGAGCTGTGGGGTTGCACAAGCTTGGTCTAAGGGGGTAGAGAGGGCTTTCTGGAGGAGGGGCCATTTGAATGGGGTTTTGGAGGATGAATAGGAGTTCACCAAACACAAAGGCGGGAGAAGGGTAATTCAGGCAAGAAAACAGCTTAAATTTGGAAAAGAATGAGACATGAGATGGGGCCCGCTCTGAAGGGCTCTGGAAAATGGGCAGAAGGGCTGGAATATTCTTGGAGCCATGGAGAGTGTGAGAGCAGAGAAGGCCCATAGTTAGAGCTGTGTGTTAAAAAAAATTCCATGGGGCCGGGTGCGGTGGCTCAAGCCTGTAATCCCAGCACTTTGGGAGGCCGAGACGGGTGGATCACGAGGTCAAGAGATCGAGACCATCCTGGTCAACATGGTGAAACCCCATCTCTACTAAAAATACAAAAAATTAGCTGGGCATGGTGGCGCGTGCCTGTAATCCCAGCTACTCAGGAGGCTGAGGCAGGAGAATTGCCTGAACCCGGGAGGCGGAGGTTGCAGTGAGCCGAGATCATGCCATTCCACTCCAGCCTGGGCAACAAGAGCGAAACTCCATCTCAAAAAAAAAAAAAAAAAATTCCTCTGAGGCTGGGCCCCGTGGCTCACGCCTGTAATCCCAGCACTTTGGGAGGCTGAGGCAGGTGGATCACCTGAGGTCAGGATTTCGAGAGCAACCTGCTCAACAGCGCAAAACTCTATCTCTACTGAAAATACAAAGTTAGCCAGGTATGATGGCGCACCCCTGTAATCACAGTTACTCTGGAGGCTGAGGCAGGAGGATTGCTTAGAACCTGAGAGGCAGAGGTTGCTGTGAGCTGAGATCACACCACTGGAATCCAGCCTGGGCAACAGAGGCAGACTGTCTCAAAAAAAAAAAAAAAAAAAAAGTTCCTTTGAGCCTGTAATCTCAGAGCTTTGGGAGGCCAAGGGGTGAGGATCACTTGAGCCCAGGAATTCGAGGCTACAACTAGCTGTGACGGCGCCACTGCCTTTTCAGCCTGGTTGACAGAGTGAATCCCTGTCTCAAAAAAAAAAAATTGTTTCAAATCCTGCTTAAAACAGGTGATGTCACATAGACCGAGGAAGGTGGAGAGAACTTTCTGGAGGAAGTCGCACTTAAGCTGAGCCCTGGGGGACAAGGAGGAGTGGGTGATGGGTAAAATGGCAGGAAAAGCATTCCAGGGAGAGGGGACCATCAGTGCAAAGGCAGGAGGATTGCTTAGAACCCGAGAGGCAGGCCGGGTGCGGTGGCTCAAGCCTGTAATCCCAGCACTTTGGGAGGCCGAGGCGGGTGGATCACGAGGTCAAGAGATCGAGACCATCCTGGTCAACATGGTGAAACCCCGTCTCTACTAAAAATACAAAAAAAAAACAAAAAAAAAAAAAACCAGCTTCTAGTGGGAAAAAGGAATTCATAAGCTTGCAACAAAGAGACCCTCCCTGTTTCCAGCCTGCTAGAGAGCCCTTTGAATTTTGGGTTTATCAGGCCTTACCACTGCATAAGCCAATTTCTTAAAATACATCTTCTTTTTGTTTGTTTGTTTGAGAGACAGGATCTCTGCCACCCAGGCTGAAGTGCAGTGACGCCATCACGGCTCACAGCAGCCTCGACCTCCTGGAATCAAGCGATCCTCCCACCTGAGCTTTGGAGTGGCTGGAATCACGGACATACACCACCATGCCCAATCTTTTTCTAAAATATTTTTGTAGACATGGGGTACCCCTATGTTGCCCACGCTGCTCTTAAACTCCCGGGCTCAAGCAATCTTTCCATGTCAGCCTTCTGGGATTCCAGGCATAGATGCCCAGGCTCAAAATAAATCTTTTTTTATTTTTTATTTTTATAAAGACGGGGTTTCACCATGTTGGTCATGGCTGGTCTTGAACTCCTGACCTCAGGTGATCCGCCCGCCTTGGCCTCCAAAGTGCTTGGATTACAGGCGTGAGCCACCACGCCCGGCCCCAAAGGTTTTCAAAATAAGCATTAGATCTTGACTGACATTGCCTGGGAAGTGCTGAAGGGAAGGGGAAACCCACATTCCCACAAACACCTGTCCACGCGTGTCTGCAGCAGCTCTAGTCACGGTTGGCAGAAAGTAGAACCCTCCCCATGCTCATCAGCTGGTGTGTGGATAACAGAGTGTGTTCCGGCCGGGCGCGGTGGCTCACACCTATAGTGCTGGGATTATAGGCATCCCAAAGGTCTCCCAGCACTTTGGGAGGCCGAGGTGGGTGGGTCACGAGGTCAAGAGATCGAGACCATCCTGGTCAACAAGGTGAAACCCCGTCTCTACTAAAAATACAAAAATTAGCTGGGCATGGTGGCACACGCCTATAGTCCCAACTACTTGGGAGGCTGAGGCAGGAGAATTGTTGAACCCAGGAGGCGGAGGTTGTGGTGAGCCGAGATCGAGCCATTGCACTCCAGCCTAAGTAACAAGAGCGAAACTCTGTCTCAAAAAAAAAAAAAAAAAAAAACAACCAGAGTGTGTTCAATCCACACAGTGGGATGTGATTCAGCCTCGGAAAGGAAGGAAGCACTGATCCACGCTACAGCATGAAGGAACCCCGAGAACACGATGCCGAGTGAGAGAAGCCAGACACAAAAGGCCGTAGTGTGAGATTCCATTGATCTGAAATGCCCAGAACAGGCACATCCATAGACAGGAAGCAGCTTTGTGGTTTCCAGGGGCTGAAGGAGGGGAGTGGGGAGTGACTGCTGATGGAGATAGGGTTTCCTTTTGAGGTTATAAAAATGGCTGGGCGTGGTGACTCACGCCTGTAATCCCAGCACTTTGGGAGGCCAAGGTAGGGGATCACTTGAGGTCAGAAGTTCAAGACCAGCCTGACCAACATGGTGAAACCCCGTCTCTACTAAACATACAAAAATGAGTCGGGCGTGGTGGCTAACGTCTATAATCTCAGCTACTCCAGAGGCTGAGGCAGGAGAATCGCTTGAACCCGGGAGGTGATTTGCAGTGAGCCGAGATTGCACCATTGCACTCCAGCGTGGCTGACAAAAGCGAAATTCCATCCCTCTCCAAAATAAAATTTAATAAAAATGAGTTTGTGTAGCTGGCCGCAGTGGCTCACGCCTGTAATCCTAGCACTTCGGGAGGCGACGGTGGATGGATCAGTTGAGGTCAGCCTGGGCAACATGGCGAAACCCCGTCTCTACTAAACATGTAAAAATTAGCTGGGTGTGGTGACGTGCACACATTGTCCCAGCTACTCAGGAGGCTGAGGCAGGAGGATCACTAGAACCCAGGAGGTGGAGTTTGCAGTGAGCCGAGATGGCACCACTGCACTCCAGCCTGGGCAACAGAGTAAGACCCTATCTCAAAAACAAACAGGCCAGGCATGGCGGCTCTTGCTTGTAATCCCAGCACTTTGGGAGGCCGAGGTGGGCAGATCACGAGGTCAAGAGATTGAGACCATCCTGGCCAACATGGTGAAACTCCGTCTCTACTAAAAATACAAAAATTAGCTAGGCGTGGTGGTGCATGCCTGTAGTCCCAGCTACTTGGGAGGCTGAGGCAGGAGAGTCACTTGAACCCGGGAGGCAGAGGTTGCAGGGAGCCAAGATCGCACTGTACTCCAGCCCAGGCAACAGTGCGAGACTCCATTTCAAAAACAAACAAACAAAAAAGGTGTAAATCAGTCCGGGCATGGTGATACACACCTGTAGTCCCACCTACTCAGGAGGTTGAGGCTGGAGGATCCTTTGAGCCCAGGAGGTCAAGGCTGCAGAAAGCTATGATCATGCCACTGTACTCTAGCCTGGGCCACAGAGTGAGATACTGTCTTAAACGATAATGGTAATGATGATAAATTTTTTGTTTGTTTTTGAGACAGATTCTTACTCTGTCACCCAGGCTGGAGTGCAGTGGTACCATCTCGGCTCATTGCAACCTCCACTTCCTGGATTCAAGTGATCCTCCCACCTCAGCCTCCCGAGTACCTGGGATTATGTGCGAGCACCACCACATCCAGCTAATTTAGTATTTTTAGTAGAAACAGGGTTTTCCATGTTTCTCAGGCTGGTCTGGAACTCCTGACCTCAAGTGATCTGTCCACCTCCACCCCCCAAAGTGCTGGGATTACAGGCTTGAGCCACTGCACCATGGCGAAACATCATCTCTATCAAAAAATACAAAAATTAGCCAGGCGTGGTGGTGTGTGCCCATAGTCCCAGCTGCTGGGGAGGCTGAGGTGGAAGAATCGCTTGGACCTGGGAGGCAGAGGTTGCAGTAAGCCGAGATGGCGCCACTACACTCCAGCGTGGGCGACAGAGTAAGACCCTGTCTCAAAACAAAAACAAACGCTTCTTAGAGGGACAAGTGGCATTCAGCCACCCGAGATGGAGCAATAACAGGTCTGTGATGCCTTTTTTAAAATTATTATTAAAAACAAACAAACAAATAAAAATGTGTGGTGAATGAATGAATGAGTGAATAGACAGATGGAAGAAGCCGCTCAGAGCCTCGGCCAGGGAGATGTCAGAGGGACTTTCACAGCAGCCTTTGAACAATGGCCCTGGGAGGAAGCCAGGCTTATTTCCCCATTTGACACAGGAAGAAACTGTCTTAGTTCGCATCGGATTCTTTTTTCTCCTAAGACCACAGCTGCCTCCGAAACAAAGGCCGACAATTGCCGCCAGCATGAGCTTTGCCGTTTTTACTTCCTCTAAACATTCTTCAGTAGATTTTCCTTTCAAACTGCTTGCAATGAGGTGCAAGGCTGGGTGTTGCGGGGAAGGGGGTGGGGTGGGAGGGGGTGGGAGAGGCGAGTGGTACCCCCCTCCCAACCCCACACGCTTCCTCACCACGTGGCCCCGTTTGGAGTAGACCCATCTTTGTGCTCAAACACAGGCAACATTACCATATACAGGGGCTTGTCTACATTTTACAAGATTTTTACAAAAATAATGCTATACTTTGCTCGCGAATTTTTTTTTTTCTTTTTTTTTCGAGACCTTTGATACAAAGTCATACTCTATCACCCAGGCTGGAGTGCAGTGGTGTCATCTTGGCTCGCTGCCACCTCTGCTTCCCAGGTTCAAGCAATTCTCCTGCCTCAGCCTCCCGAGTAGCTGGGACTACAGGCACGTGCCACCATGCCTAGCTAATTTTTGTATTTTCAGTAGAGACAGGGTTTTACCATATTGGCCAGGCTGGTCTCGAACTCCTGACTTCAGGTGATCCACCCACCTCAGCCTCCCAAAGTGCTGAAATTACAGGCGTGAGCCACCATGCCCGGCCTCAAATTCTTAAGGTTTGCTTTGCTCCTGGCAAAAGCAAGTCATGAAGGCATGGAAGCTGAAATCTTGAGGCTCAGGCTCCCCTTTTCACACCTGGCCACCGGCTTGCAGGAACTTGAGGAATCGCTGGAGAAAAGTCCAGCCACAAAAAGCTCAGCTCGTGAGGTCCCTCTCCTGGGGAGTGAAGGAAGTGGAATGTGCCAGACGTTACGGAGCCACAATTCCTGAGCATTAAAGTTCTCAGGGCCATGAGCCTGGGCTTCGTGGGACCCGTGCATATGCGTGTGCACACGTGTTTCTGTGTATATCTATGTGCTTGTGGGCACACAGGGGCGTGGCACAGGGTGCGTCCATGTGGATGCAAGTGCGGGTATGGAGGGAGCTTCTAAATCAGATGAAACCAACTGGAAATCCGGATACGGATGGTTAGTGTTCAAGCTCTGGAGTCAGACTATCCCAGGCATCAGTTTCCCAATTGGGAAATGGGCTGGCCCTCCCTGGATGAGGACATTGGAGTCCAGAAAGGCCAACGATCAGATTTATCTCAGTATATGGTCTGTGCTGTGGACCTGGAGGTTGACATTTTGTGAGCTTTAATTCTCTTGTGTGTGTTGGGTGTTGTAGACAGGGTCTTGCTCTGTTGTCCAGGCTGGAATGCAGTGGTGCAATCAGAGCTCACTGCAGCCTCCAACTCCTTGGCGCAAGCAATCCTCCAACCTCAGCCTCCCGTGCAGCTGGGACTGCAGGTGGGACTATCATGCCCTGCTAATGAGAACATTTTTTTTTTGTATAGGTGGTGTCTTGCTATGCTGCCCAGGCTGTAGCCCCAGCATCGATAACTGTCCCCGGCTCCTACCTCTGCCCAGCCCTTAATCCCCCAAACATATGGGGGTGGGGAGACTTCGTGACAACTTACTCCTCTTCCCCTGGTTGGCTCCTCTGTGGAATGTGATAGAGTTTGGGGGCCAGCCCCCTCCCCCAGGCTGGCCAGGGAGGGGTGGACAGGGGATGTTGGGATTTGGGGATCCTCATGAGGGAAGACTGAGGCCCAAGAGGGTGGGATGTGAAAGGATCAGTCAATAACAAGACCAGTCTCTCCGAACTGTCTAAGACAGGTCCTGGAAAAGGACATATTTAACCCTCCAAGCTGGTGGCTGCATTTCACTGGAGAAAATGGAGGTGTGGAGGGTCCTGCTTGAGTACCTGGGGGAGGACTGTGGGCAGAGGGTCAGTGATAGCGTCCCTGTTGCTGGCACATCTCTGGCCCTCAAGACACCACCCTCCACTGTTGGTGGGCATTGGGACGGTGTGTGGACAGAGGGGAGATAGAGGCCTGGCAGGGCCCCTTGGGGAACACGGTGACCCCAAACCAGCACAGGCTCCTGGACAGGGTGGGGGTGACAAGGACAGAGTTGTGGGGCCTGGTGGAGGTAGAGAGGGTCAGCAGTCAGGTCCATATCCCAAGGGGTCAGGGGTTGGGGGTGAGGCTGGCAGTGGAGCCCACCCTAAAGGCCAGTGCCTGCCGGAGACACCTGCAGGAATCACAGCCCCCACTGTCTCTGAGGCAGGGAATTGGGGCATCAGCAGGGTCACCCCAAAGTTAGACGGCACAAGAACTGTGTGGAGGGAGGCAGCAAGATCAGGAGACCCTCGGACCCTTTGGTCTCATAATGCTATTTCCTGGACTTCATCCACAGAGCAGCCTCTTCTAGGAGGTGGGGCCAAAATCCCAAATGGCTAGGGGTGAGAACCTGTTAGCTAAACGACAGTCCATCATAGGTACACACATGTGTATGTAAGTTTATTTCAGGTTTGTATTTTTAGATACAGGGTTGCTCAGGCTGGAGTACTGAGGTGCAATCTCAACTCACTGCAGCCTCCAATACTGGGTTCAAGTGATCCCACCTCAGCTTCTATAGTAGCTGGAATTATTATTATTATTTTTTTTTTGAGACGGAGTTTCGCTCTTGTTACCCAGGCTGGAGTGCAATGGCGCGATCTCGGCTCACCGCTACCTCCGCCTCCTGGGTTCAGGCAATTCTCCTGCCTCAGCCTCCTGAGTAGCTGGGATTACAGGCACGCGCCACCATGCCCAGCTGATTTTTTGTATTTTTAGTAGAGACAGGGTTTCACCATCTTGGCCAGGCTGGTCTTGATCTCTTGACCTCGTGATCCACCCGCCTCAGCCTCCCAAAGTGCTGGGATTACAGGCGTGAGCCACCGCGCCCGGCCAGTAGCTGGGATTATAAGCATGCACTACCACGCATGGATTCGGAAGTTTTTTAAGTGAAAAAAAAAAAAAGAAAAAAAAACCACCAGGGAGCAAAATAGAACTTGAAGTATAATTTGCATTTTAAGGGTTCTACCTGAATCATGATTGTGCCTATGGTCGTCTACATGTGGAGTATCCTCTGAAGCCAACTCAACATCTGCTCTTTTCCCACGGGCCATGGAGACTGCCGAGACCACCTGTGGGGAAAGGAAGGCAGTCTCCAAGTGGCACCCTTGATGTGTCCTGCCATTTGTTTTGACTAAAGGGAGGAGGAAGACTCTGTGTTTCATTCCGCATACATCTGGATTTGGTTTTTCATCTTTTTTTTTTTTAGACAGAGTCTTGCTCTGTCGCCAGGCTGGAGTGCAGTGGCATGATCTAGGCTCACTGCAACCTCCGTCTCCCGGGTTCAGACGATTCTCTTGCCTCAGCCTCCCGAGTAGCTGGGACTACAGGCATGCGTTACCGCGCCCAGCTAATTTTTTGTATTTTTAGTAGAGAAGGTTTCACCATATTGGCCAGACTGATCTCAAGCTCCCGAACTCAGGTGAGTCCCAAAGTGCTGGGATTACAGGCGTGAGCCACCTTGCCCAGCCTGTTTTTCATCTTTTGCAAGGAAAACATCCTCCTGTGCTGCTTGAACACGCATGCGTACACATCTGTACATGGGCACAGCAAAGGCCTGCACTGAAGCCACACCTTGCTTTTGCCACTGGGGCTTCCTGGCAGCGCTCTCTGCCCATCTTGCCCCAGGTAGGAGAAAGGCCAGGAGAGGCATCGTGAGGTTCCACTTAGTCCTAAATTACTAGATTGGTGCAAAACTAATTGTGGGTTTTGCCATTACTTTTGTACCAGCCTAGTGCAAGGCAGCAGGGGAAATTTTACCTTCCAAATGAGATCATTCCCTGTCTGCAGAGGGGAAACTGAGGCTTGAGATCAAGTGACCTTCCTGGGGTCAATGCCAGGACAGGCATCCTGGGATGGAGACCACCCCTCATCCTGTCCTCCTAAGCCACCCTGACTGGCTTCAGGTGTTATTAAGAGGAGCTAGGGGAAGGGGGGTTCCACTCCTAAAGAGAAATTCCTGGCAGCTGCTCACCCCCTGCAGGTGAGCCCCTGCAGGCTCCGGCCTTTCTCCGGAAGTGCCACTGAAGCTAGTGGTGAGACATGGCTAAGATGAAGGCAGGGCAGCGGTCCTGGCTGACAACAGCTTCCCCTAGGCACGGCAGAACTGAGGCTGGGAATCCTGCCTCAGCTTCCTCAGGGCTGTCTTGAGGCTCCCGCTAAGCTGCCCACTGGGACAGTTCTACAGGAGCATCGCCTGCCCTGGGCACGGCATCTGGCCCCTTCCCTCCTCCCCCTGGTCAGGCAGAGGCCTCTGCAAGTGCTGGCTTGGTCCCTGTTGTACCCTTTGTACTCCCCTCCTCACCCGGAGGGCCAAGGGGCTGTTGGTAGAGGAACCATGGGCAGGCTGGCAGCACCTGGGGATGGCAGGGAGTGTGAAGATGATAGAGAGGCAGCTCCTCAGAGGGAGGCCCAGGTTTTACTAAGGCAGCTGGAACCCTAGCCCTGGAGCAAAGCCCTGGGGGGACAGGTGAGCTGTCAGGAAGTGCTCCCACTTCCCTGACATCCCTGAAAGGCAGCTTCTGTACTCCGTGGTACCCATCCTCTTCAGAGGGGGAATCACCCTCCCTCCGATGCTTGGTCACTTCATGCCCTCTGGAATCTTCCAGGCTTTTCTGGTGACAGTGACACAAGCACTCCCATTTGTGTGCCCCGGTGACAATTTTAAAAACACACCCATGGACACCCCGGCACACTGCATTTCCTCTACGTTTATTGCAACGTCTAAATGATTAACAACATTCACAATTTCTTAGATCTTAAAAAACAAAAACAAAAACAAACTTCCATTTTGTAACATCACAAATGTCTTCTAGGCTTTATCAAGGACCAAAACACTACAATTGTCTAAGTGATTTCCAGTGATGGAAACAAGCCAGAGACAGTAAGCACCCAGAGTGGCGAGAGAGCACTTCCGGATGCCTGTCGTCCTCTCGGGGGCGACCCTGGAACTAGAACGACAAAAAACACACTGTGACTCTGACACGGCTGTGCTACCACACATCACACGCGACGCAAGGATCCTGCAGAGAGCAAGAGCAGCCTCGGTGAAGAGGGAGGGCTGGGGACATGGAGGGCCAGCGGCATCTCCATCCCGGCCGGCCGGCAGCTGGCAGCACGCACCCTGCTCTGCTGGCTCCCAACACCTTCACGGCCCCAAGGCTGAATCCATGGGAGAGGCATCCTCTGAGAGTGTAGGGGACTGTCTAAGCTGCCCTTTGACCCCTGCCCAGGCCTCACAGAACCATCTCAGCTCAAACTTGAAGGAGCAGCAGGAGGCGGTGGTGCTCAGTGCCCACACACCACGAATTCCTAAAGCATTTAACTTTTTAGTAAAATGAAGTGGAGAAAGTGAAGAATGAACATGCTAGGACAAAGCACATGGAATGTCAGAGCGATGCTGGAGAGCGCGTTCGATCCACGCTGCAGGTGTGTGCGCCAGGGAGCTGAGTGCCACTTGGAGCTCCATCGATTCACCTGACCCGCAGCCAACATGGAAGCTGTCGGAGGGGTCAGGAAAGGAGAAGATGAACCCCTGTACCTGTGGTTCCCCAAGACCAGCTTCACTCCGGGCCCCCACAGGCCGGTTTGCTCGAGAGCTGGGTTATAAAGCCAAACCCCATCCTCCATGCTGGCACCTAAACTGCCGTAAACATCTGCCAGTTGCCAAAGCTACAGAAGCAAGCAGCACCCCCGGGGGTGGTGGCACTGCAAGGTGACAGGGACCAGGCAGACAAGGAGCTGTGACCATAGCCTAGGAGGTCTGTGGCTTAAAGAAAGCCTGGATTTCTTTTTTCTTTTTTTGAGATGGGGTTTCACTCCTGTTGCCCAGGCTCGAGTGCAATGGCATGATCTCAGCTCACTGCAACCTCTGCCTCCCGGGTTCAAGTGATTTTCCTGCCTCAGCCTCCTGAGTAGCTGGGATTACAGGTGCGCACCACCACGCCTGGCTTATTTTTTATTTAGTAGGGTTTCACCATGTTGGCCAGGCTGATCTTGAACTCCTGACCTCAGGTGATCCACCTGCCCTGGCCACTCAAAGTGCGGGATTACAGGCTTGCACCACTGTGCCTGGCCAAAGCCAGGATTTTTTACAGCCAATACAAGTGGCATTTCCTGCTCAATTCTGTGGCTTATGCCCTAGCCATTGCTGTGTTCCCTAATCCTGGGGTGTCAGGAGGATCCTAAGTTTTTCAGATTTTTGCCTGTACTTAAAACTTCAATGCTGCTGCTTTACGAGGACGAATGAGTGGAGAACTGAGTAGTTACAGGCAGTGGAGTGCTGGAGAATCTGGAGAGCAGCAGCGATCACACGCCTGGAAATAGGGCAGCTGCAGAGCCCACCCCAGGAGGAGCCTGCCTCTCCTTACAAAGGCCGTAATAAGACAGCACTTGATGCAGCCACACGTGCGAAAAGTGCAGAGTCTTGGAGGGCTTACAACCCCCACCCCTTTGTAACTGTGGTTTGCTTACACTGTGGATTCTAAAGAGATGCCGTAAACCTGGGGCCAATTTCATCGGTTTAACGATCACTCCCCACCCGAGATAGCTATTCTATACTGCTGCTAAAATTTCATTAAGTCTCTCAAGATGCACTGAAGAGAAGAGACACCATGAATAACACATTCATCAAATCAAGTATGGCAACTGTTCAGAGAGCTTCAGAGCTTTGGTACCCAAGTGCAGACTTGGTAATTACCGATTTGTCTCCCCCATATAAATTCTGGAGAATAATGAGAAAACACCATCTGTGATCGTTTCCACATCACGTTTGCTAACAGAGCACTTCTGGAGCGCAGTAGCCCGTCCGACTGGAAAACCAGCCAGAGGAGCTGGTTCCTCAGCACTCACAGGCTGAGGTGCCTTCCGGGGGCAGCACCACCTTCTGAAGGGGAACCGAGACAGATTTGGAGGGGACTTGCTGCTAAAAGCATGTGAAGAGAGAGGAGAGGCAAAAGCACATTGAAAATGGTGCATGTTTTTTTCTTTGAGAAAGAAAAGCCAGCGAAACCTCCGCCCCAGAGACTGCAGAGACGTGTTGTCACGTACACACCAAACCGTCCTTGGGCACTGGCTCCAGGCCGATCCAGGGCAGGGATGCCGTTTTAAGGGCAATTGCTGCTTCAGGGTTTATCTTTCTCATCAGTGCTTTTGATCTATTCAGGAAGAGAACGATTTTGTTCAAAACTAAGCTGGAAATTAGGTGAGAGGGGCAACTAAAAAAAAGAGAGTAGAAAGATGAGGATATTTACAGGCCCGAGGCCCTGCAGAAAGAAAAGGACTTGAAGGCCCTCACAAAAGGACAGAGCCAACTGCCGTCCTCTGTGGCAGCAGCTGTCACAGTCGCCCTTCCACCTGCACGACGGCAAGGCACTCTGGACTAGGAACAGTCTGTTTGCTGGTCATGTTATGTGGCTGGCGGCTGTCATCTGTGAGAGAAAACTTGACCAAGAGAGGAGACAGGCATGGCCTGTGTCCATGCACACATCCATGGAGCCTGGCCCAGGGGCCTCGAGGGGCTCACAGCCGGGAGGCCAGGCAGGCCATGTACAGCTGTCCTTGGCCAGCGTGAGGTTTGCTCCTTTAGCAAACCTGGAAGGTAAGAATGGGGCATATCCGCATCCAGAGATCCTTTTGTTTCCCTCACAGAATTTTGTGATTTTTGTGTGTGTGGCATTTTTGGGGGAGCAGGATCCATCAGCTTTGTTGGGGAAGTCTGAATGCACACCAGCACGCCGGCGAGGGCGAGGCCTTAGGCGCCGGCCCGTGCACGTACCTATTTGTTGGCCCGCTTGTGTCTGTACATCTGCATCATCCTCTGTCGGAACACATCAAATGTGTCTTCTTTGTGCTCCTGCCCGTCAGCACCCAACCCTTCCCCTTCCGAGGGGGTTCCCCTAGGGAGTGAAAAAGAGAGTCAGTTGTGCACGAGTCCAGGGCCTGGCACACCAGGGACTGGGTATGGGCACAAATAGTCCATGAGATGCAGGTGTTTGGGACACACACTGAGACATCAAAGGGAAAATCAAGACACGACTCACAGTGGAAACAAGGAGTACTCACCCTCGAAGAAGAGCTGGCTTTTGAGGGGTGCCCAGAGGGCCTGGTTAGCTCGGGATGCCTTACCCAGCAGGGGCTAAGCTCAGTATTAAATGAAATGCCTGCTGGATGTTACGATCGGGCTTTAATAAACTTTGGGCCTGTGTTCGGGACCCTGGCTCACCCGCCTATGGGTTCCCGGGAAAGGGAAAATGGTCCCAGGCTGAAACTACACAGAAATACCACTTAGCTTTGATGACGATAACAAATGTGGCCAAAATGACCAGGGCCAAAAAGCTGGTTAAAAAATCTACACCAGGGCAGAAAGGAGCCCTGTAAACACCTGCGTATGTGAATGATCAGCTTCTCATCTGAAGATGCCTTTTGTTTAAAAAACAAAAACCAACCGCCAGCTTTAAACCACCTTGGACATGAGGGGAGCCAAGAACCAGGCTGCAGGTCACAGGACTGAGGCCCGCCCCCACCCGCCCAGGCTGGCTGCCTGCTGCATACACGCTGACGGGCTCCCGGATGCCCTTTCCAAGGGAGCCCAGGCCATGGCCCTCCTTCCAGCCCATCTTCTGCAGCATCTGGAAGCCCAGGTTCTTATCAGTCAGCTTCTGCTGGGCGAAGTCCAAGTCCTTGGGTTTCTGAGGAGAGAGAAGAGCCCAGGCATGTGGGCCACAGGGAAGTACCTGGATTGAGGGAACCCCCCACCCCCAAATGCCCTCCTGACTCCCCAGATGCTCAGGCTCAAGCTCCAGTCCCTTTCCCGGTTCTCTGAAACATCCCTGGGTGGGATGTGACTTCTAAGTCAGAGGTCACTGGCCTGAGGTCAGTCCTGCCTCTCAGCCACCACTATAATCCCGGTTCCAAGACTGTGAGGAAAACTGGGTAAGGGAATGGCAGGTCCCAGGGTCAAGAAGTCAGTAGGAAGGACCTCAGCAGAGCCCTGGATAAAGAAGGGTGGGGGACACCAGGGTACAGGCCTGAAGGCAGGATGGGGGCCAGGCTATGAGTGAGAACTGGCTGGTAGAGCCCTCCCTGAATCCTCCTAACACACCCCTCCCCCAGTGCTTCACTCAGTCCCTGGCTGCCTTCCTTGTCTTTGTGTCCTAGGGAGTGGGTTCTTCTTGGACACTGGGGTCTGTGTCTAGCACATAGCAGACCTCACTGAGAGCTGATACAGCTGTTATGGATCCTGTGGGTAGTGGGGAAGTGCAGAACTCTCTGGGCCACTAGATGGAGCTCTGGGGACAGATAGGGCCTGGGACCTCTGGAGAAGGAGCCTGCAATTAATTGCTATTCATTAATATTCATGACACACGTGTGTGTGTGTGTGTGTGTGTGTGTGTGTGTTGTGTGTGTGTTGTTTTTGTTTTTTAAATATAGTCTTGTTATGTTGTCCAGGCTGGTCTCAAATTCCTGGCTTTAAGTGATCCTCCCACCTCAGCCTCCCCATCAGCTAGAACTACAGATATGTGCCACTCCACCCAGCTTTTGATTTTTCTTTTTTTTGAGATGCAGTCTCACTCTGTTGCCCAGGCTGGAGTGCAATGTCGCCATCTCAGCTCACTGCAACCTCTGCCTCCTGGGTTCAAGCAATTCTCCTGTCTCAGGCCTCCTGAGTAGCTGGGATTACAGGTGCCCAACTACCATGCCTGGCTAATTTTTGTATTTTTAGTAGAGATGGGGTTTTACCATGTTGGTCAGGCTGGTCTTGAACTCCTGACCTTGTGATCCGTCTGCCTCAGCCTCCCAAAGTGCTGGGATTACAGGCGTGAGCCACCATGCCTGGCGATTTTTTTTTTTTTTTTTTAAGACGGAGTCTCGCTCTGTTGCCCAGGCTAGAGTGCAGTGGTACAATCTTGGCTCACTGTAACCTCCACCTCCTGGGTTCAAGCGATTCTTCTGCCTCAGCCTCCAGGGTAGCTGGGATTACAGGCATGAGCCACCATGTCTGGCTAATTTTTGTATTTTTAGCCAGAGGGAGGAAGGGAGGGAGGAGGGAGCAAGTGCTCCCATGAGGAAGGCCTGGGGCCCTGGAGCTCCTGGGGCCTCAGTGTTCTCACCTTAGAAAGGGACAAAACAACATGGAGAGATGCTGAGAGCTTGACATTCAGCAACATGTAAGGGGTCAGAAACTGATACCCCAAAATATGGCATGTTGGCCAGGCTGGTCCCGAACTCCTGACCTTGGCTGATCTGCCCACCTCAGCCTCCCACCGTGCTGTGATTACAAGCGTGAGCCACTGCGCCTGGCTGATGTATTTCTTTACAGCATTTACTGAACTACCCAGGGAGGCTGCGAGGGCTCATATGCTCTTGAGAGGAAGGGAGAAAAGTGCTGAAGATCAAGGTGGCTGGTGCTGGGGGTCTGAGCAGGGGATAGGTGGGAGAGGCTGGGAGAGGATTAGATGACCCTGGGCATGGGAAGCAGGGGAAGGGCGTGCTGAGTGCTGTGAGCTCAGGTCCTTGGGCAGCCAGCTCTCAGTGGCTTAGTGACCTGCCCCATTATGTCATGCAGACCTCATGAGGTGCAATTCAACCAAAAGACAAATCTCCCCCTTGCCATCTGCACTGAGGTGCCCAGGAATCAGCTTCCCTACCGTTAGGGGTACATGGAGGAGGCACTCCAGAGACAAAGCAGCTTGGAGACAAGGCAGAAAAGGCTGAGCCTGGGGGAGCCAGGGGCTGGGACAGGAAAGGGAGAAGGGAGAGTGCAGGGCCTCATGTCGGGAGGGAGGGAGGAGGGAGCAAGTGCTCCCATGAGGAAGGCCTGGGCCCCTGGAGCTCCTGGGGCCTCAATGTTCTCATCCTAGAAAGTGACAAAACAACCTGGAAGGTGCTGAGAGCTCGACATGCAGCAAGATGTGGGGGGTCAGAAACTGATACCCCGAAATATGTCACTTTGACATGTGGGACTAAAGCGGCAGCCTCAGGGTCCCTTCCAAAGCACAAGAGGAAGCTGTTCTCTTGCAGTTCCCTATCTACCTAGAAACTGGACCTGCCAAAGAGAACACAAGGGCCTTGGATCCCTTCCCTGATATGTCATTAACCAGAGTTGAAAACTCCTATCACACAGGAAGAGACGGAACATTAAACACCACACCCGGAGCCCGGACCACTGGCTGTTCTCTAGTCCCATTCAGTTCTTGATGAGAATCATTCATAAGGTGACGCCTGCCTCCATTCATCTCTCCTAAAATCATCTGTGTCCCCTCTAAAGTCACCTGCAGCCTCCCAACCGCCCTCTCTGCTATGAGGAGGTATTTCAGCTTCAACCACCTGGCCCTTCTTTGAGTCTTCATAATGTTTTCTATGGCTCCCGTGCTTATGCACATGAATAAATATGTATAACTTTTTTTTTTTGAGACAGGGTCTTGCTCTGTCACCCAGGCTGGAGTGTGGTGGCTCCAGCATGGCTCACTGCAGTCTTGGACTTCCAGGCTCAAGTGATCCTCCTGCCTCTGCCTTCCAAAGTCCCAGGATTACAGGTGTGAGCCACCACACCTGGACTATATATCTTTTTTTATCCTGTTAATGTGCCTATTGTCAATTCTTTTCAACACGCTTAGACTTGGACCTTCAGAGGGGGAGGGAAATTCCCTTTGTTCTCTTCAGAGGCACCTCTGAAGGTATTATATAAAAGTAGCTGTGTGTGTGTGCATGTGTGTGTGCGCATATGCCTGCACGTGACTGTATCTTGTGTGTGTGAGCGTGAGTTACTGGATGCAGGTGGCTCCTCCATACTGGCACGAGGTGGTCTTGGTGAGGCGGTGTGGGCAGAAGTTTCTCTGCAGGGCAGTTGAGGGGAGGCATGAAGGGAGGAGCTATGCTATGGGCTGGGGTAGGAAGAGGAGCAGAAGCAGTATGGAGACACCTCTGCAAGCAGGACCTGCTACACCGGGGCCCCCCTGCCATGAGACAGTGGCCTGGAGAAGAGGAGACAGAACCCACTGGCTGAGATGAGAAACAGGGCATCTGTCAGGCCCTCCTGGGAGCTGTGCACGGCCTGGGCCCTGGATGAAGGGAAGGGAAGGCAGGGGAAAGGTTGGTCATGGCGGGGCACAGGGGTCCCCAAATGGGAGGTCTGCACTCCTTTCCCTTTCAGGAAGGCTGCTTGGAGGTGCAGCGGGAGGAAGAGGGGTTGGCTCAGCCTGGAAGTTTCTTTGAGAATGTTCAAATCTGTGTTTAACAATCATGATGTGGGTTTCCTGGACAGCTGGAGGAAAGCCGAGCCCTGTGGGCAAGGCAGAGGTGTGCAGAGGAGAGGTGCAGCCACCACACCTTACCTTCCACCTGCAGCCACTGGCAGGAAGGAGGACAGGCGTAGAGCCCCAAGGAGACAGCAGCATGTGCAGGACACCCACCAGGAACTGCCTTAAGTTGAATCCTCACCATATCTCCTACCTGCTGGGTAGGTGTGGCTATCCCATTTTACAGACAAACCCATAGGGGTTACACGCCAAGGCTACAAAACTACTTGGTGGCAGGGCTGAGCTAGAGTACAGCTGTGCCTGACGCCAAGGCCCTGCTGTGCCCTCACCTGGCCATGCCCTCATCCAGGCCACACAAAGGGGCACCAGGTGCCAGCTCAGCCTAAAACTTGGCACATCAGTCAGGACCATGAGCTCTGGGTTCCAGAAGGTCCCTCTGTCCTGCCATAATCGGGGTCAGACTGACCTAGAGCATTATTCAGAAGGGGTCTGTAGCACCATGGCACTGCCTGACATCAGCAGAGTGACCTCGCCTGGCTCCCTGCCCTCCTCCCTGACCACAAAGGATTGGTGAAGTCTCTCGACATGTGTCCCAGGTGACCTTGCCTGCCCCCAGCACTGTGTCCCCCCAGCCCCCTGGAGTGTACCTGCCCCACTCCCATAACCTGCCTCCAGGTGAGTGAATGGCAGTTCTGTCCCTCTACTGCCCAAGCTGACTACCCTGGGGTCACCTGGACTCGTGGCTTTTGCACACCCAGTCCACAAGCAGGTGTCACCCACTCCACCTTCCCCCATTCTTGTTCTTGTTGCTCCTCATGCCCTGGTCCAACTGTCTCAAGTTTGAGCCTCCTCCTGGTCCCTGCCCACAGGCTGCTCTCCACCCTAGTGGCCATGTCCACCACAGGTCCCAGAGGGACCTTCCTTTCCTTGAGAAAGGGCCACAGAGTTAACATCTGCCGAGGTCCTGTGTGACTCTCCGATTCTACTCCTACCACAAGGCCTCTTGCTGCCCCAGCCCTTGGCTGAGGCACTGCCCTTCCCAGATCTCTATATTGCTTCTTCTCAGCTCCTCCAGACCCGTGCCAACATCACCTGCCAGAGAGACCTCCCTTGGCTTTCCCATCTCAGTGGCATCCACTCGATGCTACCTTATGCTCCCTCTCCGTGACCTCCTCCTCTTTGCCCACAGCACCGCCAGGACTGCCTCGTCCGTTTCTCTTTCGCTGTTGGCCCTGCTCGCTGCTGCCTCCAGGTGGACAGTCAGGGCCTGGCACATAGGATGTATGACAGCACACACCACGCTCTGCTTACCAGCAGATTAGCACACTCTCTTCATTCTTCCAGTCTGCTAAGCTTGAACTTTTTTTTTTCGAGATGAAGTTTCACTCTTTCACTCAGGTTGGAGTGAGGGAGTGCGATCTCTGCTACCTGGGTTCAAGTGATTCTCCTGCCTCAGCCTCCAGAGTAGCTGGGATTATAGGCACGTGCCACCATGCCCGGCTATTTTCGTATTTTTAGTAGAGACAGGGTTTCCCCATGTTGTCCAGGCTGGTCCCGAACTCTTGACCTCAAGTGATCCACCCACCTTGGCCTCCCAAAGTGCTAGGATGACAGGCATGAGCCTTCATGCCTGTGATTTTTTATGTTTTATTTTTTAAGGAGACCAGGAGGAAACATAGGTCTCACTATGTTGCCCAGGCTGGCCCCAAACTCCTGGGCTCAAGCGATCCCGTCTTGGTCTCCCAAAGCACTGGGATTACAGGCATGAATCAGTGTACCTGGACAACTTGAATTTTTTTTTTTTTTGAGACAGGGTCTCACTCTGTTGCCCAAGCTGGGGTGCAATGGTCCAATCAGTTCACTGCAGCCTCAATCTCTCAGGCCCAAGTGATCCTCCCACCTCAGCCTCCAGAGTAGTTGGGACTACAGGCATATGCCACCATGCCCAACTAATTTTTTTTTTTTTTTTTTTTTTTGCAATGACAGGGTTTTGCCTCTTGCCCAAGCTGGTCTTAAACTCTTGGGCTCAAGCGATCTGCCCCCTTCGGCCTCCCAAACTGCTGTGGTCACAGGTGCGAGCCACCCAGTCAGTCTTAGCTTGAACTTCTTAAGGGCCAAGACATTATCTCATATATCTCTCAAATCCCACTGCATCCATTACAGGGATTTCACCTGCCATTACACAGGTGAATCACTAGTCTATGCTTTGGACAAAGGCAAAATAGTTGTTAAAAGTCCTTCCAAGGCCGGGCGCAGTGGCTCATGCCTATAATCCCAGCACTTTGTGAGGCTGAGGTGGGCAGATCACGAGGTCAGGAGACGGAGACCATCCTGGCTAATGTGGTGAAACCCTGTCTCTACTAAAAATACAGAAAAATTAGCCAGGCGTGGTGGCATGCTTCTGTAGTCCCAGCTCCTTGGGAGACTGAGGCAGGAGAACTGCGTGAACCCAGGAGGGGGAGGTTGCGGTAAGCCAAGATCACACTACTGCACTCCAGCCTGGGTGACAGTGAGACTCTGTCTCGAAAAAAATAATAAAAATAAAAAAGTCCTCCCAAGAGAAAAAAAGTCTCTGTTGTGTTTTACATATGAATACTCAGTATGAAACATGAACATAGCTTAATCACAAACTGCAGCATCCTTCAGAACTCCAACAAATTCTAACCAACTACACTTTGAGTGAGGACTACAAATGATTAAGCTCACCTTCTTTTTGGACATGGGACGACCCCGAGGCCTGTCATAGGCAATTCGAACTGGTTCATGGACTAGAAGACAAAAGGAAGAGACACACACACATCCACATGCTTTCCCTAAATTACTTAGAGACTGAAGGTCTTGTGGTCTATTTTGGCTGACAGTTCTCTGACGACAGAAGGTGTCTTAGGCCCTGCATGGCAGCTGCTGAGCTCCAGCTTCTCTCAGAAATGAACATGTATGACCCCCAGAGTGAGCAGAGGCAGGACATGCCTGGGGTAGGCAGCTTGGGCCATAGTGAAGGGCTCACTGAGGGGTGCCTCACTTTGGGAAAGTCTATTCAAACCTAAGAGTCCCCATATTTATAACAAAGGATCCAATACATGGATTATTTTCCATGACTACAGAAATATATTTTGCTTCAACAAACAATTTGTGATGCTAAGCCCTCCTAGTTTATCTGTAGCTAATCCTGGTAAAGAATTAAATCCTAAAACTTTCTAGTAAAAAACATCCATGCTTCTCATACAGAGGACCAAATCACATAATTTCATTTTGTATGAAAGGGAGATTAGCAAGCCTGGTTTTAACTCGTCAACTACCCAAAGAACTGAGAGCTCCTAAAACAGAAATAAAGAACTCCACTTTCCCCCAAGAAGAACATACACAACAAGCACTCTGATACATTACCTACCATCCATGACAAGTTTAGTTATTTCCTTCATTTTATCTTTTTATATTAATTTTTTTTTTTCCTTGTAAAGACCAGGTCTGGTCATCTTGCCCAGGCTAGTCTCAAACTCCTGAGCTCAAGGGATACTCCTGCCTCAGCCTCCCAAACCTGGCATTACAGGCATAAGCCACCGTGCCCAGCCCCGTGAGAAGTTTTGAAGGATGGTAAGGATTATAGCAGAATGGTTAGCATTTCACTGCAACACCAAGGTTTTCAAACACAAAACATGAGGACTGGCCGGGCGTGGTGGCTCACGCCTGTAATCCAAGCACTTTGGAGGCCAAGGCGGGCGGATCACCTGAGGTCGAGAGTTCAAGACCAGCCTGACCAACAACATGGTGAAACCCTGTCTTAAAAAAATAAATAAATAAAAATAAAAACAAACAAACAAACAAAAAAACATGAGGACTGTTCCAAAGCAGGAAAAACCGTAAGGCCACTGTCGCCTGTAAATGTGACCGTTTGAATGATGCAGAACACACAGGTGACTGCCTAATGCAGTCCCAATAGGGCACCGTTCACTACAACTTCACACACAGGTTTTGCAGCAGCAGTTCCTTGTGAGAAGCAAGGCCCAGGCCTGACGGTGGGGAGATAGCTTGGAGGGCATTGGGCGGGGGGGGCACAAGAGTCACCTGGGCCATATCCTGCCCATCAAATGGCCACATGCGATGCAATTCCATGTACTGACATCCTAGGAAAGGCAGAACACCTGGGGCTGGGAAAACAGTCAGTCGTTCTGGGGCCGAATGTGGCAGGGGATTGCAATGGGACTGCTATGGGACAAGAGACCCTTTCTGGGAACAGCCTGTAGCTCTGCTGTACTGGTGGGTTCTCACCTCTGCAAAGTCAACAAAACTCAAATGGCCCACTTGAAAAGGGTGTGTTTCACTGCTGGTAAATTACACCTCAAGAACCTGGAACCTCTCCACAGGAGAGCAGGAGATGGCCTCCCACAGCCAAGGCAGGTCCTACTGACCACTGCCTGGGACCAGCCTTGCTGTGTCCCCATCTCACTGTCATGACATGAAGCAGGTTATCAGCACCCTGGGCCTTCCAGGGGCTCAGAAGGACCCCCAGCAGACAAGGTGAAGGACAGGAAAACAGCTGAGTTGACCCAGATCCATCCCCTCTACGGTCAGGGATGCCCCGATCTGAATCCAATCAGGGAAATGCCCAGCAGCACAGAGAGTGCCAGAAGCCACAGGGTAGCCAGGAAACATCTCCTTAGAGCAATGCCTTCAGACCACCAGGAAACAGGAGTCTCAGTTCACATTTTGGAGTGGTGCACAAAATTCATTTGGATTAAAATGTCTCCACCTGTCCCCTCTAACTCTCATAGCCCACCAACCAAGAACTGTGCTGGAGGCAGCTGTGCCAACAGGCGGGCACTCACCTTTTGGCTCCTGGATGAGACACACTCTCTTGGGAGCTGGAATCATGCCAACCTTCAATGACTTGCTGCTGATCCTCTTCCGGGGGAAGCAGGTACCTGCGGAGGCCTGTGACAGGGCAGGTGCTCCAGCCAGGTCATCCTCGGCAGCCTCACTGGGAAGGCCGTCAGCAGGGGTGCTGCCCCCAGACTTGCCCGCCCCTCCAGGAGCAGGGGCCTCCTCTCCGCCATCCTCATCGTCGTCGTCCTCCTCCTCCTCAGGCATTACCTCTAGGCTCTCCAGCTCAGCCCCCCGAGGAGGGGGCTCGCCTTCAAACTCTCCTTCCCCTTCCATGAGGTCCATCGGGCTCTCCTGAGAACCCGTGGTGTCACGGCCACCGGTGTGAAGGTTGTGTGGAGATGAGGTGAAACAAATTGACGGACATAGTTCAAACACTTTCTTTCGATAGAATTTGAAGGCAGAACTGTTTTGGTCATGTAGAAACCTGGGGCACAGAGGAAATACACTGGGTAACCAGATGGAATTGCTCAACATTTTTATTTGCTGAAACTGCTGGCATTGATCCAAGGAAGGTGGAGGTGGGACAAGGGAAAGAATCACCTGACTTCTTTCTATGCAGCTATGGCTTGATGGTGGAGCCTCTCAATGATAGAAAATTTGAGGTGTACTAGTAACTTAATAAGGAACCAGAATTCAAGAGGCCTCACTGCTCTCCAGGGGAAGAAGGTGGACAAACAAGGTATGCAGGGCGTGGGAAAATGTTGGAACAGAGATCTGGCCCGAGCCCCACATCACCCTTTCTGGTTAATTTACTGGCCTCTCTTGGCCTCCAAGTACCCATTTTGACTCTGGTTACTCCTAGGTATGAGAAGCATGGAGAGATGCCAGGAGAGGCTGCAGTTACTGTCAGAACATGTGCACATGGAGCTGTGAGCAGCCTCCAGAGGAGGACTCATCACCCATAGCAGTTTCCACCCAGGGTCCTGCAGTCCAGCTACATGGGCGTGGAAATGAGGCCTCTCTATGCCTCAGGGGTCTGGTGGCCACCTCGTCTGGTAACCACAGCTATGGAGCTATGGCTGGTATGAGAAACTTAAAACAGTCTTGAAGGCACCAAAGGAAAAATGGCTCTTATAAGGCAATTCATCAAGAGGCGGAGGTTGAGGTGAGCTGAGAGTATGCCATTGCACTCCAGCCTGGGTAATAAGAGCGAAACGCAGTCTTAAAATAGGAAAAAAAAAAAAAAAAAAAAAAAAAAAAAAAGACCAGAAACCCAGGATTCGATTAAGGTGGCTTCTCAAACTACTGTGAAAAAGGGGTGGTCTTTCAAAGAATGGTATTGGAACAGTGGGACAGCTTTATAATTATTTATTACTATATATTTTTAGGGACGGGGTCTCACTCTGTCATCCAGCCTAGAGTGCAGTGATGTGATCACAGCTTACTGCAGCCTCGAACTCTGGGGCTCAAGAATCTTCCTACCTCAGCTACCCAAGCAGCTGCGACCACAGGCAAGTGCCACTATACCACGCACGTACACACACACACACACACACACACACACACACACCGCTAAATATCAGCAGAAACAAATGAATCTGGGCCGGACCTGGTGGCTCATGCCTATAATCTCAGCACACTTTGGGAGGCCAAGGCAGGCGGATCACCTGAGGTCAGGAGTTCAAGACTAGCCTGGCCAACATGGCAAAACCCCATCTCTAGTAAAAATACAAAAATTAGTAGGGCGACACCTGTAATCCCAGCTACTTGTGAGTCTGAGGCAGGAGATTTGCTTGAACCCGAGAGATGGAGGTTGCAGTGAGCTGAGATCACACCACTTCACTCCAGCCTGCGCCACAGAGTAAAATTCCATCTCAAAAATAAATAAAATAAATCTGATTGTAAGACAACTTATAACCATACCCACAAAATGAATTAGCTCATTGAACTTGAGCACATTAGAAGTAAAATTTTTCTTTTTTTGTGTCTTTTTTTTTTTTTTTTCCACTCTGTTGCCCAGGCTGGAGTGCAGTGGTACAATCCTGGCTCACTGCAACCTCTGCCTCTCAGGTTAAAGCAATTGTCTGCCTCAGCCTCTGAGTAGCAGGATTACAGGTGGCCACCACCACGTCCGGCTAATTTTTGTATTTTTTTTTTTTTTTGGG
>NW_022437113.1:89239-103542 GCF_009761245.1 Sapajus apella | reverse complement strand
TTGCCTGAACCCAGGAGGCGGAGGTTGCGGTGAGCCGAGATCGCGCCATTGCACTCCAGCCTGGGTTCAGGCAATTCTCCTGCCTCAGCCTCCTGAGTAGCTGGGATTACAGGCACGCACCACCATGCCCAGCTAATTTTTTGTATTTTTAGTAGAGACAGGGTTTCACCATCTTGGCCAGGCTGGTCTTAAACTCCTGACCTTGTGATTCACCTGCTTCAGCCTCCCAAAGTGCTGGGATTACAGGTACGAGCCACCACACCCAGCCAGAAGTAAAATTTTTCTAAAGGCAAAAGAAACACAAAGTCATCTTGGCTCATTTACAAGCTTGGCTGGATAGTGTCTACCTACCACCCTGCCAAATATCGTGGTCAGGATCCAGGGCTCTCCGTCTGGGGAAGGACAGGACAGAGCACTCTGAAGAACACTGCTCAGAAAAGGCTGTCCCAGGTGGGGAGGCACCCAAAACCCAACAAGTACTAGAGCCCAAGTACCCAGGCTAATGCAAAGTTCTCCTTTAAACTGTACTTTTCACTGAAAAAAAAAAAAAAGAAAATGAAAAAGAAAAATGGACTGATGAGATGCCCCCAGTTGCCCTGCATTGAGCTGTCCCCCTTATCCAACCCTGCCAGGGTGAGATCACACACACAGAGGACAGGCCTGACCCCAATGTCTATGGGGCCCAGCAGCTCCCCAAGGCCACCCTGCCCAGGCCTCCCATCTATAGGTGGTCAGTGTCCCACGAGGCAGGTGGTACATGTAGGACCCAGTCATAAGCCAAGGCTACAGAGGGGAGTAGGGCTTGGCTCACGCAGTCAGGTCCCAAAGACAAACAAGTTGAAAGAGTGTGTTCCATCACCGCTGAATCCCATAAATGCTCTGAGAAATGCATGTTTTCAACAGTGTTTTTTACTGGACGAAGGAATGACTGTCTAGCAAGCTGGGACCAGCAACAGGAGTCGAAAGCCCCCTCAGTAGGGTTCTGGCTCAGTAATGGGGAGACAGGTGCCTCCCACCCCTCTCTGGAGGGGGCGGCTCATATCACCCTAGGGAAGTGCCCCAGGGACAGTGCTGGCTTCCAGCTCAGGTTTTCTTGCCTACAGCGTGTGTACTTTTAAAGAGCTGAGCTCTACATGTCTGAGGAGTGCAGAGGGCAAGGGCACCTGCTCCCAGCATAAGCATACCACATCATCCCTGTTTAGAAGTGCCTGCTGTCCAGTGGTGGTGGTGCTATCACCACTACACACAGCGAGCAGCAAATCCTCACCTCTCCCCACTCCCCTGGCCAACTCCTATTTAGCCTTTGGATGCAGATTAAATGTCCCTCTGGGGAGGCTTTTAGGCTTCATTTGATGCAGCAGATGAAGGCAGGTCCCCTAGAACAGATTTTTTTTTCTTTTTAGATGAATCCTCACTCCGTTGCCCAGGTTGGAGCACAGTGGCTCAATCTCAGCTCACTGAAACTCTGCCTCCCAGGTTCAAGCGATTCTCATGCCTTAGACTCCTGAGCAGCTGGGATTACAGGTGCCCACCACCATGCCTAGCTAATTTTTGTATCTCTATTAGAGACAAGGTTTTACCATGTTGGCTAAGCTGGTCTTGAACTCCTGACCTCAGGTGATCAGAACAGATCTTTCTCCCTCAGGCCCCTGGCTCGGCTGAAATGAAGTTGTGACTTACTCCTGGTGTAACCCCCATGGCAGGAATGCATTGGCCAGGCTGTGGGCTGGCTCTCAGCACATGCCTGTGGTGTGAACACACTCAAATCTAAAGGGTATGATGGGCAGTTGCAGTGGAGCATACCTGTGGTCCCAGCTACTCTGGAGGCTGAAACAAGAGGATCACTTGAATCCAGGAATTTGAATCCAGCCTGAGCAACATACTTAGACCTTGTCTCTTTGAAAAAGAAGAGTGTGAAGAGACCCAGGGGGTACGTACCACAGGTCAGGGTTATCGGTGCTGTTTTCTATGCTGAATTGTTCGATCTCTGGTCCCACCTGAGCAACAAATCTAGCCAGTTTCTCTGCAGTCTCCAATGTCTTCATGTCAACTACAAAACATAAAGCATCTGTCAGGCATCACTCCTGAGCTGCTGCTCCCCATGAGAATACTGCAGGTCGCGGAGGCTGATTATAAAGATGGTCTGTGGGTCCCCTCCCTGTAGCCTCGTCCTTCGCCACATGCGCACTCCTTATCACCAAGAAGTAAACTCTGTGTATCTCCCCCCACCATGAAGCCGCACTGGTCCTGGGACTCGCACAGGCTATAGAATGTGGTGGAAAAGCCAGTTGCCAGTTCCAAGCCTGGGCCTTGGAGGACTCAAGTATCTCCACTGTCTCTCCTGGAGCCCTGACCCCAACTGCCAGGTGAACAAACGGGCTGGCTGCCAGGGGGATGACAGGCACATGCCCAGCCACACCATCATCTCAGCTGACAGCTGGGACACGTGCCGCTGACTGCAGACACACGCGCGGGCTAGCTCAGCAGATGGCCCAGCCACTGGCAGATTCACAACAATATGCCTCCTGCTTTTTTTTTTTTTTTATTTGAGACGGAGTCTTGCTCTGTCACGCAGGCTGGAGTGCAGTGGTGGGATCTCAGCTCATTGCAACCTCCGCCTCCCAGATTCAAGCGATTTTCCTGCCTCAGTCTCCTGAGTAACTGGAACTACAGGCATGTGCCACCACACCTGGCTACTTTTTAAAAAATATTTTTAGGAGAGATGGGGTTTCATCATGTTGGCCAGGCTGGTCTTGAACTCCTGACTTGATCCACCTGCCTCAGCCTCCCAAAGTGCTGGAGTTACAGGTGTGAGCCACTGTGCCTGGCCGATGCCTCCTGTTTTAAACCACAGTTTGGAATGACTCATGACACAGCAACACCTAGAGAATGCAGCAGTTAGCTGGGCGCGGTGGCTCACGCCTGTAATCCCAGCACTTTGGGAGGACGAGACGGGTAGATCATGAGATCAGGAGATCGAGACCATCCTGGCCAATATGGTGAAACCTCATCTCTACTAAAAATACAAAAATTAGCTGGCCATGGTGGTGTGTGCCTGTAATTCCAGCTACTTGGGAGGTTGAGGCAGGGGAATCATTTGAACCAGGGAGTTGGAGGTTGCAGTGAGCCGAGATTGCGCCACTGCACTCCAGCCTGGCGACAGAGCAAGACTCCGTCTCAAAAAAAAAAAAAAAAAAAAAATACAATAAAACAGCTGGGCATGGTGGTGGGCGCCTGTAATTCCAGCTACTCAGGAGGCTTAGGCAGGAGAATCACTTGAACCTGGAGACGGAGGTTGCAGTGAGCTGGGACCATGCCACTCACTGCTCTCCAGCCCAGGCGACAGTGTGAGACTATCTCAAAAAAAAAAAAAAGAGAATGCAGCAGTTGTGGACATTTTTTGCCCTCTTCATACCCACTTAGGGCTGAACAAGCACTGGCCAGACAGCAGGCCTGTGGTACAGAGAGAAGGTAACAGCTAAGGTGACAGAAGAAACAAGGGGTGAAGTTAGTTGATTCAGAGGAAATGGTGCAGGTCAGCGAACCCCAGGAACAGGAACTGTGGAGACCCGCGGTATGAGGAGGCAGAAAGAGAGAATAAGGCAGCCCTGAGGACTGTCATAGAACATGAGATCCCAAGCTCAGGCAATGCAGCACCCACAGCCCCAGCTACAGGACCCTGTCAGGGAGCACAGAGGCATGAGGCAGCAGTCAGGGACACAGAGGCATGGGGCAGCACCTCGTGCCAGCTCCGCTCTCAGAAGAGGAGGATGGGGCTGCAGGACTCGCATGCAGCTCTCTCAAGAAAGCAAGAAAGTGCCGACCTGTGCACCCGTCCTGGCCAGGTCCCTGGAGCTTTCGCCCACTGCCTGGCCCTGACTGCAGGCCTCCCAATTCTAGAGAGACCCTGGAGACGGGAGAGTTGGGACTGGGGCCCAGAGAAGGGGGACAGGAGTGAGCACCCACTGTCAGCAGATGGGCAGGGAGAAGAGGTCTGAGGTGCTGCAGAGATGTCCACTCCTGCTAGCTTAGGGGATGGGCCTGAGGCTTCTGCGCTGGGGTCCTGAGGAGAGGGTCTGGCTGGGTCTGGAGGGCAATCCTTGGCAGCATCATTTCTGTCTCGCAGGGATGGCTTTGCCTGTGGGAGGCCTGGAGCCTGCCGGCCGTGGTGTTTAAGCCTGGTTCCTGAGGATAGGAGGGTCTGGGTCCCGGTGGTCGCTCTCCTCGCCTTCCAGCCCCGGAGACCTTGAGCACGGAGGAGCCCCCGCCGCTGCCATGGCAGCAGTTTCTTCTTGAGGTTGCGAACAGCCCGGGCATACAGCATGGCCCGCACCGCACACTCTGCCGAGGTCGGCTTCTGGTCGGCTCCTCGCAAGCTGTGGCTCATCCGCTGCATTTCTGCCAACTTCAGCTTGTAGTATTTATATTCCAGGCTATTTTCATCAGACAAAAACCTACATAACAAAACATAACAGGACATTTATGAAAACACCACCAGACCCCAAATTGTTGCTGCAAACACAAACCCTTTCTAAGTGGCCAGCTCCTCACTGGCCTCTGCTGAGAGGCTTTTGCCTGGCTCTACTGAGGACACAGAACCAGGCCCAAGACAGCTGCCCTGCTAAGACTGACCGCAGGGCAACTGGGAGTCTGAACCAAGTTCCTCCTTGATTTCTAGCAGCAGCCATGAGGGAGCTCACAACTCATGATGGCCTGGAAACACAAACCTGTGACCTCGGAGCAACAGTACCCTGGCAGGTAGAACTGTCACCTTACAAATGGCCCAGTCAGGACAAGTGCTCGGTGAGTTTTTGACTGCATCAAGGCAAGTGTGATGTGACCCACAAGAGAACATTAACCAAAGAGCCTGTATCCCAGGTGTGAAATCTTATGATCCAGTCATCATAAGAACACTACAGAGAAGAGAAGGTTGAGCTACATGTACTAACATAGAAAAATATTCAGCTGAGCCCCACTTTGAGAAGCTGAGGCTGGAGGAATGCTTGAGCCCAGGAGTTCTAGATCAGCCTGGGCAACAAGATGAGATCCCATCTCCACAAAATAAAAAAATTAGCCCGGGTGGTGGTGCATGCCTATAGTCCCAGTTACTGGGGAGGCTGAGGTGGGAGGATCACTTGAGCCCAAGAAGTCGAGGCTGTGGTGAGCGGTCTGCGCCATTGCACTCTAGTCTGGGCAACAGTGCAAGACCCTGTCTTAAAACATAAAAATCCTTCTACTTCTAGTGTCTACACTTTTTTCATTATTTTCCTTCTAGCTTCATGAATTGAATGTTTTTTACTTCCACTTTTTTTTTAGACAGGGTCTCACTCTGTTGCCCAAGCTGGAGTGCAGTGGCATGATTACAGCTCACTGCAGCCTCGACCTCCTGGGTTCAGGTGATCCTTCCACCTCAGCCTCCCCAGTAGCTGGGACTACAGGTGCGCACCACCACGCCTAGCTAATTTTGGTTGAGAGGACATTTCACCATGTTGCCTAGGCTGATCTCCAACTCCTGAGTTCAAGCTAGCCACCCGCCTGAGCCTCCCAAAGTGCTGGGATTATAGGTGGGAGCCACTGAACCTGGCCCACTCTTTATTTCTAATAAATTCACCTGAAGTCACTCTTTTTAAGTATTTTTATGGCCACATCTGGTAGATAGTGTTCTTCTTGCCACTTCCTTCTAAAGTGTTTCTAATTTCAGTTCTGATTACCCTTCACTCAAGTTATTCAGAAGCATGTTTTATTTTGGTTGTTGCTCGTTTCTAGTTTGCTGTATTAGCATAATTTGGCCCATGTGAGTTTCCTGGGTGTGCTGTGATTTTCTTTGTGATTTCATATATAACAAACTTTTAAGCTGGGTGTGGTGGCTCACGCCTGTAATCCCAGCACTTTGGGAGGCTGAGGCAGGTGGGTCTCTTGAGCCCAGAAGTTCAAGACCAGCCTGGCCAACATGGTGAAACCCCTTTTCTTTTCTTTTCTTTTCTTTTTAATTATTATAGTTACTCTGGATATGGAAACCCATCTCTTTAAAAATAAATAAATAAATAAACCATCCCACAAAAAACATAACAGACTTTTGTGAATGTTTGCTTTCAGTCTGTGTTAAGGAAGAATAAATATTGCTTAGTAAGTATGGCAGTATTTCAGGTGGCTTTCAGATTGTTAGATATTAAGTAGTGACATATTAGTTATCAGATGAAGTTCCAGATTACCAATGACAAGCCAACTGGAAGTACGGTGGCCACATCGTTGGCAGCCCTGTGTGATGCGGCATGTCCCTGGCAGGCAGCTCCGTACACAAGCTCCTGCTGACACTGTTAGCCAGCTGCAGTCTGGCAGGACCTCAGAAAACAGACTGAGGACTGGCTCCACTGCTGCCCTGACCCTCTGTTGGGCTGACGGTGGCATCTTGCAAGATCAGGCCCTCACAAGCAACAGTGCTCAATTAAGAGAATGCTAACCAACATGGGCGCTCTGGTTCTCCAGTCCAACACAGCCCCAGTAAGGCAACTCCACATCAAGGGCAGAGCATGAAATCAGGGCCAGGTGACCTGACTGCCCCAGTCACTCATGGCTCTGATGGCTTTCCTTGTCCCTGGATGGTTCTGATGCCAAGTGCAGTCCGAGGGAGACACATCAGTCACAAATGCATCTCCCCAAGTTCCAGTGGAACATAACATCAAGAACAGAGAACACTCAACAAGTCAGACTGCTGACTTCAAATCTCAGCATAGCCACTCCTTAGCTTGGAACTTTTCTGTGCCTCAGTTTCTCCATCTCTAAGACAGGGAAAATGATCAGCAGCAGCTACTTCATCACACAGCTGTGATGCCTGCATTACAAGTTTTTCACTGTAAGGCAAGTGCTATCAAAACTGCCTAGCAGTCATTAACTGTGCAGCAAATAGTAGCAGATTGTCTCTGTTTATGCTTGTTTGTTCCCTGTGTTACAAAATCTTCCACATCCTTATTGGAATTATATCATCTACCTGTTTCAGAGAAACATTCATGTCTCCTACCATGGTTTTGGATTCATCCAATTCCTCTTATCGTGGTTTTGAACATAAATGATTTTGCTTTTGAGATGGAGTTGCGCTCTTGCTGCCCAGGCCAGAGTGCAACGGCACGATCTTGGCTCACTGCAATCTCCGCCTCCCAGATTCAAGTGACTCTCCAGCCTCAGCCTCTGAAGTAGCTGGGATTACAAGCGCCCGCCACCACACCCAGCTAATTTTTGTATTTTTAGTAGAGATGAGGTTTTGCCACATTGGCCAGGGTGGTCTTGAACTCCTGATCTCAGGTGATCCACCCGCCTTGGCCTCCCAGTGTTGGGATTACAGGCATGAGCCACTATGTCCAGCCCTGGACATAAATGCTTTCTTTCTTTCTTTCTTTTTTTTTTTTTTGAAATGGAGTCTCACCCTGTTGCTCAGGCTGGAGTGCAATGGCACAATCTCGGCTCACTGCAACCTTTGTCTCGCAGGTTCAAGCGATTCTCCTGCTTCAGCCTCCTGAGTAGCTGGGATTACAGGTGTGAGCCACTGTGCCTGGCCTGGACTTAAATGATTTCTAAGGGTTGCTTATTTACATAGCTCAAAGCTATGTAGTGCAGGCACCAAGATTCACAATCTGTATGTTCTTGGTGACTTTTGCTTTTATTACGAACTTCTTTTGCTTTTTTTTTTTGAGACAGAGTCTTGCTCTGTCGCCAGGCTGGAGTGCAGTGGTGCCATCTCGGCTCACTGCAACCTCCGCCTCTGGAGTTCAAGCAATTCTCCTGCCTCAGCCTCTAGAGTAGCTGGAACTACAGCCATGAGTCACCACGTCCAGCTAATTTTTGCATTTTCCTTGGAGACAGGGTTTCACTATGTTGGCCAGATGGTCTCGATCTCTTGACCTCGTGATCTGCCCGCCTCGGCCTCCCAAAGTGCTGGGATTACAGGCGTGAGACACTGAGCCTGGTCTTTTGCTCCTTTTGATGCTGTTCTCCTTGAAGTCTTTTTTGTCTGAAGAATTCTCTACGTCCTTTCTTTCTGGTAGCACTCACCTGCTACGGAATTTCCCACCTCTGTGTTTTGCAATCCCCGTGTTTTTGCTTCTTTCCCTCTATAGTAGTATGGAAGTTACAGACACCACTTCTGTTCCTTTAGTGGCTAGTCAACACACATACCTAAACCCTTATTTTTTTTTATTTTTATTTTTTTTTGAGACGGAGTTTTGCTCTTGTTACCCAGGCTGGAGTGCAATGGCACGATCTCGGCTCACCGCAACCTCCACCTCCTGGGTTCAGGCAATTCTCCTGCCTCAGCCTCCTGAGTAGCTGGGATTACAGGCACGTGCCACCATGCCCAGCTGAATTTTTGTATTTTTAGTAGAGACGGGGTTTCACCGTGCTGACCAGGACGGTCTCGATCTCTTAACCTTGTGATCCACCCGCCTCGGCCTCCCAAAGTGCTGGGATTACAGGCGTGAGCCACCGCGCCCAGCAACTCTTATTTTTTATCAACATCCAGAATTACTGTCTAACTCTATCCTCACGTCGAACAAGACAAAGGCCTGCGCACCTACCTCCCTCCTTCCCCTCGTGCCTCATATATTTAGATCATCTAGAATTTTAGTTTATTTTATTTCACCCCAAACATCAATTATTTAGATTTTATGTTAACTCTGGGGCACTTGGACAATCCTGCCGAGGCTAGACCAGAGGGATTCTGAGCCACCTGTTTACCTGTGTGAACATGTAAGAGCATGCTCAGGGCTGCCCCACTCCCACGGTCAATTTAGAAGATGAAAGAAAACAAAGTATGACATATTCCTTCAGCTTTATATCCATGCACTGTTGTGATCATTTTCTAGGCTTGATGCTTTGCACTTGAAGTCTCATAGAAAAGGATGGAAGCCTGCCTCTTGGTGTTCCACCCAAACAAGGAAGCAAAGCCATAGTGGATGAGTCTGTCTATACTTCTGACTTATTTATTTTTTGAGATGGTGTTTCACTCTTGTTGTCCAGGCTGGAGTGCAGTGGCACAATCTCAGCTCACTGCAACCTCTGCCTCCCGGGTTCAAGTGATTCTCCTGCCTGAGCCTCCCAAGTAGCTGGGATTATACAAGGCTGCCACCATGCCCAGCTAATTTTTGTATTTTTAGTAGAGATGGGGTTTCACCATGTTGGCCAGGCTGGTCTCGAACTCCTGACCTCTGGTGATCTACGTGCCTCAGACTCCCAAAGTGCTGGGATTACAGGCCTGAGCCACCGTGCCTGGCTGTTCTGACATCTTTAGTGTACCATGTGAGGCAGGTCACCTCAGTGGAGAGGCAGTGGCCAGTTCTGTCCAAAAGGCTCCAGTGGGAACAAACCATGCTTGTGGGGTGTGAGGGTGGAAGGTCTCAAATCTCTGCTGGCCCTCAGAGGGTGGAGATAAGAAGCCCTTCTTATATCTGCCTCCTAGAGGTCTGACTTTTTCACTTGCTAACTAATAAAAAGAATTTATTTAATTAATTAATTCATTTTAAAAAATTTTTGACTTTTTAAATTTTCTGTCTTGATTGAGTTATAATAAAAAGAATTTATTAAGGCTGGGCATGATGGCTCATGCCTGTAATCTCACACCGCAAGAACCTATTTCTTAAGAAAAAAAAAAATAGTTGATGGCTGAATGTGGTGGTATGCTCCTGTAGTCCCAGCTACTTGGGAGACTGAGGCAGGGGGATTTTGTGAACTCAGGTTGAGGCTGCAGTGAGCTATGATCGTGCCACTGTGCTCTAGCCTGGGTGAGAGAGTGAGATCTTATCTCTTAAAAGAACTTATTAATCCACACCTATCTTCACAGAATGTCAATGGTCATGCATAAAAGTGTTCAGTCAAGAAAAAGCAACATGGGCTTATTAAGAGATACAGAGGTATCAGTGAGAAGTAGTTTGAACAACTAAGTGACTGCCTTCAAGGAGTGAAACATGGGAACAGGTCACAGCGGAAACATTTGGCTTTTCATTATGTGTTCAATTGATTATTTTGTTAAGTATAACATACAAGGAGCATTTTGACTTAATAATTCAAACATGACCACCAGAAACCTAAGTTTAACAGTTTCTTTACTTATTGCTGTGCTTTTCTATCACACTCTTTCCTTTTTTTTTTTTGAGACGGAGTTTCGCTCTTGTTACCCAGGCTGGAGTGCAATGGCACGATCTCGGCTCACCGCAACCTCCGCCTCCTGGGTTCAGGCAATTCTCCTGCCTCAGCCTCCTGAGTAGCTGGGATTACAGGCACGCGCCACCAGGCCCAGCTAATTTTTTGTAGTTTTAGTAGAGACGGGGTTTCACCATGTTGACCAGGATGGTCTCGATCTCTTGACCTCGTGATCCACCCGCCTTGGCCTCCCAAAGTGCTGGGATTACAGGCGTGAGCCACCGCGCCCGGCCTTCTTTCCTCTTATAGTTTCTTGGTAGTTCCTTTTTTTTTTTTTTTTTGAGACAGTCTCATTCTGTCATGCCCAGGCTTAAGTGTAGCAGCACAATCTCGGCTCACCAAAACCTTCACCTCCCAGGTTTAAGTGATTCTCATGCCTCAGTCTCCCAAGTAGCTAGGATTACAGGTACCCTCCATGACACCTGACTAATTTTTTGTATTTTTAGTAGAGATGGGGTTTCACCATGTTGGCCAGGCTGGTCTTGAACTCCTGAACTCAGGTGATCCACCTGCCTTGGCCTCCCAAAGTGTTGGGATTACAGGTGTGAGCCACCACACCTGGCCAGGTAATTTCTTCTGAAAGAGATTTTGAATGATATAGTCTCTGGGACCAGCTCTTAAATCTGTCATCAGGATCTATTCTATCCAACCACTGAGATTTTTATTTCAATCTGCTTTTCACTTCCAAGATCTTTAACAGCATCGTTTTCATAGCAACCAGTGCCTGTTTCATGGATACAATATACTCTTATTAATTGACTATTCATTACAACATACATATTTATAGACTAAACCTCCTCCTCTTTCTCTTTCTTTCCCCCCTCCCTCTCTCCCTGTTTTCTTTCTTTCTTTTCTTCTCTGTTTATAGACTCTAACCCTCCCCCCTCACCGCTCCTGCTGGAGTGCAGTGGTGTGATCTCGGATCACTGTAACCTCCGCCTCCCGGGTTCAAGCAATTCTTCTTCCTCAGCCTCCCGAGCAGCTGCGACCACAGGCATGCGCTACCATCCTCAGCCAATTTTTGTATTTTTAGTAGAGACGAGGTTTTCACCATATTGGCCAAGCTGGTCTTGAACTCCTGACCTCGTGATCTACCAGCCTTGGCCTCCCAAAGTTCTGTGATTACAGGCGTGAGCCACCGCGCCTGGCCCTAAACCTCCTCCTTCTTATAGTAACTCTATCATCTAGGGTGTCAGCCATTTGTTGAGTTTGGTGATTCTCTTTCATGATACTGATTTACCTCAAATATCAGTTCTCTGTTTGATGCTTATTTCTGATTGTGTACCCTGCCCTGCCCACTATCCACATGCACCCCTGACTCTGGCTTCTGTCTGCTATGCCTGGTTATCAGTGACCATGAGACCACTGTGCCATGTGCAGGGGTCATGGGGCAGAGGCACTGGCCCCCAGTCCTCTAAGGGCCACCTATTCCTCCAGCCTAATCACCTTATCAACCACCTGGAAAGTGCCCCCAGGCCTTCTAAGTCTAGATGCCTTCTTATCAAGAGCGTCTGCTATCTGCTTGCATCTGTCAATCTGAGGCTATCTAGCTTCCTTCCTTTAGCATGCACACTGGTTGGGACCACAGACACCGGATTTGAATCTCAACTTTGCCTCAAGAGAGCTCTTGGAGGCTCAAAGTTTCTTGTCTGTAAAATGATGACAGCAATAGACCTGACTTCCAATGTTATTTATGAGGATTCAATCAGGTAGTGCTTAAATCAGTAATGTGCTTAGAACAGTACCAACTACACAGAAAGCACAAGTGCTTATTAAATAAAAAGTACTCAATAGCCGGGCGCGGTGGCTCACGCCTGTAATCACAGAACTTTGGGAGGCCAAAGCTGGTAGATTACGAGGTCAGGAGTTCGAGACCAGCTTGGCCAATATGGTGAAAACCTCGTCTCTACTAAAAATACAAAAACTGGCTGAGGATGGTGGCGCCATGCCTGTAGTCCCAGCTACTCGGGAGGCTGAGGGAGAATTGCTTGAACCCGGAAGGCGGAGGTTACAGTGATCCGAGATCACACCACTGCACTCTAACCTGGGTGACAGAGCGAGACTCTTTATCTGGCCTGTTCTTTACTTTCTCTAATATGCAAGTACTATACTTAAGATGCAAACTATAATTTTAAAAAGTTGTTCTATTCACATAAAGAGGCAGTAAAGCAAAAGACAGCTTAACAAATACCAGCAAGAAATTGCAAACAGCTGCAATGATGTTGCATACACATCTCATTGCATCCTTAAAACAGCACAGCAGGGACTTGGAGCTGCGTTCACAGGTGAGAGAAGGCCACCCACACAGCCAGCCTACCACTGGTCTGCAGCAGAGCTGGGGCTTCCTGAGACCACATAGATTTGGGCCGCCCTCATGCTCTTCTCACTGGAGAACATGACTGCTCAAGTAAGTATCTCATCCTCTGCTCTCAACACCATCAGAAGGACCCAAAGTTTGCCGTATACTCCATGAGAGGGATTCACAAGGTGGACATTTAAAAACCTACCAGTAAGCAGGGTCCTCCTTGAGAAGAGTTCTCTCTTTGGGAGACAGGCTGCCTTCGATGACACGTTTCACAAGCTGGTCGATGGTCCCCACTACCTTGTGATCGGCTCGCTGGGGGACAGCTGGAACACAAAGAACAGCTTTTCTGAGAAACATGCTCAATGTGGGCTCTGGGAAGACAAGGACAGTTGACTAGTGGGGGGCTTAGTGCTGAAGCCAAGCAGACACCAACAACTGAAATTCTCATTCACAAGACACCAGCATTAAAAAGAGGCAAACAGCTTATTCTAGAAACCAATATGCAAAATCTCCTCCAAAAAATGTGACAGCAGCTGGGAGTGGTGGCTCACGCCTGTAATCCCGGGACTTTGGGAGGTTGACGCGGGCAGGTCACGAGGTCAAGAGATGGAGACCATCCTGGCCAACATAGTGCAACCCCGTCTCTACTAAAATACAAAAATTAGCTGGGCATGGTAGCGTGCGCCTGTAGTCCCAGCTACTCGGGAGGCTGAGGCAGGAGAATGGCTTGAACCTGGGAGGCAGAGGTTGCAGTCAGCCAAGAGCGTGCCACTGTACTCCAACCTGGCACCTGGTGACAGAGCAAGACTCTGTCTACAAAAAAAAAAAAAAAAAAAAAAGTAACATCATAACCACTAGGAGAGAAATAGTCATAAGCTTTCAATGACTGCACAGAGCAATATATGTACATACTCTAGAAAAAGAAAGATATATAACAATTTAATGATTTTTCATATATCACTTAATAATTTGTTCATAACATTAAAGTGGAAAATATAAAGACACAAAATGTATCTAGTATAAAATATACAAAAAATGTATCTACGTTATGGTTTTCAATATGAAGAAGGGAAGAAACAAATAAATATGGACACATAGAAAAAAGGCTACAGGCCAGCGTGACAGCTCATGCCTGTAATCCCAGCACTTTGGGAGGCCAAGGCAGGCAGATCACAAGATCAGAAGTTTGAGACCAGCCTGGCTAATATGGTGAAACCCCATCTCTACTAAAATTAAAAAAAAAATTCGCCAGGCATGGTGGTACACACCTGTAATCCCAGGTACTCAGGAGGCTGAGGCAGGAGAATTGCTTGAACCTGGGAAGCAGAGGTTATAGTGAGCCAAGATCACACCACTGCACTCCAGCGTACATGACAAAGTAAGACTCTGTCTCAAAAAAAAAAAAAAAACTACATGGAAATGGGATTATTAATGGGATAGTTTAGGTGGTAGAATTATAAAGAATTTCATTTTTTTTTTTTTCTTTTTTTTTGTGTGTGCTTTATCTTTAAAAAAAAAAAAAAAAAAACAGGCCAGGCGCCGTGGCTCAAGCCTGTAATCCCTGCACTTTGGGAGGCCGAGGAGGGTGGATCACGAGGTCAGCAGATCGAGACCATCTGGTCAACATGGTGAAACCCCGTCTCTACTAAAAATACAAAACATTAGCTGGGCATGGTAGCACGTGCCTGTAATCCCAGCTACTCAGGAGGCTGAGGCAGGAGAATTGCCTGAACCCAGGAGGCGGAGGTTGCAGTGAGCCGAGATCGCGCCATTGCACTCCAGCCTGGGTAACAAGAGTGAAACTCCATCT
>NW_022437113.1:77525-89139 GCF_009761245.1 Sapajus apella | reverse complement strand
TAAGAAACAAATTTTTTCTTTTTTGAGACAGGGTCTTACTGTATCACCCAGGCTGGTGTGCAGTGTGGTCTGATGACAGCTCACGGCAACCTCGAACTCCTGGACTCAAGCAATTCTCCTGCCTCAGCCTCCTGAGCAGCTGGGAGTACAGACGTGCACCACCGTGCCTGGCTAATCTTTTTTATTTTTTGTAGAGACGAGGCTTCACCATGTTGCTCAGGCTGGTCTTCAGTTCTTGGGCTCAAGTGAACTGCCTTCCTCTATCTCCCAAAGTGCTGGGATTACAGGCGTAAGCCACCATGCCCTGCCTAAAACATTTTTAAAGTGTGAACTTCCTCTAATATGACTTTTTAAAAATTTTTTAATTTTTTTGTGCGCCTGCTTCCTCCGCCCGAATGACTTTAAATTTACAATGCTGCCAGCAACAGGGAAGAACATGTTTCTTCAAATGGTAAGATTGTTTAGTTTCCTGATAACTGGCTGGTTTTAAAAGCACAAAATGGTCTATTTGTTCAGCCATTCAATTAAAATCACTGCTGACCTAGTGAGGTTTTCCAGTTTGTTCTGTAAATGATGGCACAGTCCTGTCCCCGCCTGTGTCCGTGTTCCAGCTTTGAGCTTAAACACTAGTGTGAGCTCCTCACACATGATGAGTAAATCCTTCAACTGCCACGTTATTCCAAGTATGTCCCCTATGAAACTGCTTTTTTTCATGGCTCTCTTTTTACAGAACTACTAGTTTTACAGGATTTTACAAAAGATGTTGAGGTTTAAAGTCAGCAATGAAGTTTGGGGACCCCTGCATCATCTTTAGCTAGGATGACCATGAGCAAGGGTCAGAAAGTAGGTCACAACTTTGGCCCAGCAATCCTACTCCTGAGAATATATCCTTTCAAGGAGAATTTTAAAAATAAAACTAATAGTAATAACCAATGCATTCAACCAAAGAGGACATTCCAGCATTTCTTTTTCTCTTTTTGAGCCGGAGTTTCACCCATCACCCAGGCTGGAGTGCAGTGGTGCGATCTCAGCTCAGTGCAACTCCCGCCTCCCGAGTTCAAGTGTCTCTCCTGCCTCAGCCTCCCAAGTAGCCAGGATTACAGGAGTGTGCCACCACGCCAGGCTAATTTTTTATTTTTAGTAGAGACAGTGTTTCATCATGTTGGCCAGGCTGATCTCAAACTCCTGAGCTCAGGTGATGTGTCCACCTCAGCCACCCAAAGTGCTGGGATTACAGGTGTGATCCACCACGCCTGGCCCATTTCAGCATTTTCAACAGAAACGTAAGCAGCAGCAGGGCAGCCCCATGAGATGTGGGCTCTGCTGCCAGCTATCTCCCTATCCAGACATGTAACTGAGGCCGGCAGATGCCAACTACATGTGAACCCAGGTCTGTCTGGCTTCAGAAATCTCTAGTAAAAGGCAGCCTGAGTCCAGCAACAAGGGAATGGTGAGGTAATTTACATTAGGTCAGTATCACAATGTAGCAAATGCTATGGAAACATAGAAGAGGGCTTTCTGGCAATCACTCAGAAGAGCAGGAGGTAGCATTTTCAGTCCAGTTTGCCTGCAGCTGCAGGAAAACATGGGGAACATCAAAGACTGTGGGAGGGTAAGTGCGTGGGTTATAGCCACTTGAGGTTATGGGTGACTTTTCCTCCTTCACACAGTATCCTATCACTTTGTCAGTTGTTGGGAAGTAGCATCCCTTCAGCCCTGAGCCTGCTTCTGGAAGGATCCCTCTCTGGGTGTAGGTGTGGCCACCTGTATGTGGTGGGACCTATCCAGTGTCTAGTGCCATTGGGGCTTCAGGAGAGTGGTGAAGGAGCAAAGAACATCAGGAACAAATGACACTGCCCCACTGGGCTGGAGGCAATGGAAGGTGAAAACTACATCAGTGGGAAAAGTGCTCTGTCTCTATAACAAGAGTTAAGACAGCATGGCTACCGTATACTCATGACCTCTGGGATGTCTGGGCTGTGGGAGTTCATTCTGGGCGCTCAGGAGGAAGGAAGAGGGAAACCAAACAGCTCATCGCTTCTAATTCTCCTCCTTGGCCTTTTCCTCTCCCCAGAAAGCCAATGATGACTGCTAACTAGCAGGTGTACTTAAGTGATTCATCGACTTCAGTCAGTCTAGAAAAGTGAGTAGGGTGAAAAGGTGCTATGTGGAATGACCTAGCTGGTCTCTGTACATCCCTCAATACAGCTCAAGAACAACTTCCCCAACTCTCCAGGCTGGGCTGGGGCCTCTCCTATGTTGCTTTAATTCTAGCAAAGGAGTGACCGTTTTTTTGTTTTGGTTTATTGAGAGACAGGGTGATGCTATATTCCCCAGGCTGGAGTGCGATGGCTATTCACAGATGCAATCGTAGGTCACTGCAGCCTTGAACTCCTGGCCTCAAGCAATCCTCCCTCCTCAGCCTCCTGAGTAGCTGGGAATACAGACATGTGCTACCACGCCTGGCTCACCAGTGACTGGCCTTAGCGATTTTCTTTCTCAGGAGCCTGGGGATTCCTCAGAGACAGTGTCCAGTGTTTTTTTCTCCCTTCTAGTAATACCTTGTGGGGACACATAGGAACAAGGGTTCCAGGCCAGGCACAGTGATTCACATCTATAATCCCAGCACTTTGGGAGGCTGAGGTGGGCAGATCACTTGAGCTCAGGAGTTTGAGATCAGCAACATGGTTCTTTACAAAAAAAATACCAAAAAATATTAGCCAGGTATGGTGGTACACACCAATAGTCCCAGCTAATTAGGAGGCTGAGGCAGAAGGATCACTTGAGCCCGAGAGGTCAGGGTTGCAGTGAGCCATGATCATGCCACTGCACTCCAGACTGGGTGACAGAGCAAGACCCTGTCTCAAAAAATAAAAACAAAGAAAGAAAGTCAAGTCTTCTTTCTTTCAAAGGTTGGGGAAAAAAAAAGGAACAAGGGTTAACCTTGGCTGCAGAAAGGTACAAACGCTCCAGAAGGTACAGATGGAATTGTGTATGAATAGATGAGCATTTTTTCTGGCAATGGCCACAGCTTTCTACCAAATTCCCAGAGGGGTATTTGATCTAAACATGTCTAAAGATTTTTGTTTTTTTGAGACAAGAGTTTTGCTCTGGTTACCCAGGTCGGAGTGCACTGGTGCCATCTCTGCTCACTGTAACCTCCCAGGTTCAAATGATTCTCCTGCCTCAGCCTCCTGAGTAGGTGGAATTACAGGTGTGTGCCACCACGCCCAGCTAGTTTTTGTATTTTTAGTAGAGATGGGGTTTCAGCACGTTGGCCAGGCTGGTCTTGAACTCCTGGTCCCAAGTGATCCGCCCGCCTTGGTCTCCCAAAGTGCTGGGATCACAGGCGTGTGCCACCGCACCTGGCTGTCTAAAGGCTTTTTTTTTGAGACAGAGTCTTACTCTGTAGCCCAGGCTGGAGTGCAGTGGTGCGATCTCGGCTTACTGCAACCTCAGCCTCCTGGGTTCACTGTTCATGCCTCAGCCTCCCGAGTAGCTGGGATTACAGGTGCACACCACTGCGTCTGGCTAATTTTTGTATTTTTAGTAGAGACGGGTTTCACCATGTTGCCCAGGCTGGTCTCGAACTCCTGACCACAAGTGATCTGCCTGCCTCGGCCTCCCAAAGTGCTGGGATTATAGGCGTGAACCACCGTGCCTAGCCTAAAGACTTCTACAGGCCGGGCGTGGTGGCTCACGCCTGTAATCCAAGCGCTTTGGAGGCCAAAGTGGGCGGATCACCTGAGGTCGGGAGTTCAAGACCAGCCTGACCAACATGGTGAAACCCTGTCTTAAAAAAATAAATAAAATTAAAAAAAAAAAAGACTTCTATAGTACACAGCAGATTCCTAATACACATTCACAGAATGAATGGCAGACATGTATTGGCCAGTGTGCATTTTCTACTAAAATCCTGATTTGTTTCCAATTGGCTAGAGCATCCACGTAAAAAAATCTCGAATAGAAGAAAGACATTACCGAAAAAACATGAAAAGCAGCAAATAGAAACTTTGGCTGTTCTCCTTACCATCACTCAGACTACTTGGAGCCTTGGCCTGAATTTCAGGTTTGATAGAAGGAATCATTTTCTCCTCCTCTCGCGCCGGCTCTGGTTCGGCTTTCTTAATCTGGAGGGGACACCCGCTACTGACCAGCCAGGCCTTCAGGTGGTCTATGTACTCTCTCCCAAACAAAGTGGAGTCTTCGAAGTTTGGAAATGCAGCAGGAGAGGGAGCTATATCTTGCAGGCCGACAGCTTCTAAGATTTTCTCTTGCCGGAAAGAAGAGGCCAAGGAAAATGTCTGCCCCAGAAGGGCCAGAGACTTCCGGCAGAGAGAATTGGTGGTTTCTAGGGCAAGAGCCAAGTCCAGGGGGTTAGTGAGGGTCTTCATCTTGACACTCAGCTCATAGGCATTGCAGGCCATAAGCAAAGGTGTGACACTCTTCAGAAGCCGGTCTTGAAGTCTCATTATGTACTTGTCAAAGGGCTTTATGATTTCAAAAAAGCAATTTTTGGTCTTCACAGCACCTTTGTCTAAAAGCATGTTTAAAAACTCATTATCAACTCTGGGTGTTTTCAAAGCAGAGTGCTTTAAAAATTTGATAGTAAAAAAGCAAAAATCTCTGTGCTCTGGTTTTAATGAACATTTGAATGAGGCGAGCATTTTAGCACAGGTTTCTGTTTCAAGTTCAAAGAGGGTCTGGAAAAGTTGGGAAAATTTAATATCATCTTTTATAGTGTGGAATCCTGCCCATTTGATTATTTCTATCCCAAATCTTGAAAAAACATCAGACTTATCTATGATGTCAAAGCTCATCTTTCTTCTGGGGAGCCGAAGATTCTTCAGATCCAGCCCCAGAGGGATCTTCTGAATAGGGAACTGGATATCTTCTGTCCCTGGGTTTGTCCCCAGGGTCACATCAGGACTTGGAGTGGTTTTCTGGATTTGGTTAGTGCCCTGAGTTTTAGGAGTAATACGATTCATGGTGGGTATTTTTTTTGTGCTCACATTTCTCAAGGTGACAAGTTTCCCAACACCCCCCTTAGCTGTGAGCAGGCCCTGAGTCTCCCCCTTTCCTAGGAGGGAACCTTCCTGGTCAACGATGTTCAGAGCTCGGCCTCTGGCCTGGACTTGACTGCTGCCCCTGAGCACAGAGTCAGCCTCCCCGGGATGGTCCACGTCGTAATCCCGACTCTCCTTCTCCAAACACTCTTTCTCCATCAGCCTGGAAGATCCAAAGTCCCCCAGAACTGCAGAGGGACCAAAACTATACTCCTGTGACCAAGCGGACTCTTGAGAAACTGGCTGGCCAAAGTCTTGCTCCCAAGAACCACGGAGCGTAAATTTCCAGTCCTGAGAACGGAAATGTCCCAATTTCCGGTGGCCAATGACCTGTTCCCGGGAATCAGAGTGAGAAAATTCCAGATCCCGGCCACACTCTTTGCGAAAGTAGCTGTCGTCACTGATGGAAGGGTTGTTTGATCTAAAGGAAGGCCCTGGAAATACGTCACTTCTCAGGCCTTCTCTTCCGGCGTCTCGAGAGTGAGCTACAGATCCACTGAGGGAGTATCTGCCATCGCTGTGGACATCATCATACATCTCTGCTCTGGATCTTGGGACCGCCCTTAAGAGATCTGAAATAAAACATCCAAAAGGTACTTTAGACCAGAAGATGCAAACAGCCAGTCCACGATCACCAGGTAGCAAAAGTACTTTATATACCTCAGTGCTTTCTGCCAATCTGCGTTTGTTGCCAACATTTAAAATGTGTGTGATTCCTCAGAAAACGGGATTTCTATCGCCAAAAAAAGTGTGTGGTGTCACTTTAAACCTGGATCAACTACTTACTAAAACAGAAGACCTACAAGCACCAAGCCTGAGTTTGCTCTGATGACAGTCAACTCAGGATGGGCAGCAGCAGACCAACAGCAGGACCTCTAAGTTACCACCAGCAGCCCTCGCTCATTCAGATCCCTACTCTCTAGCCATCTGCGTTGACAATCCCTCTTTTAGACTGAGGAAAGGACGTTTGGTCCCCAAATAACCTGGATATCTTTACTGCAACTTTAACACTTGTGTTTCTACTTCTATCTTAGAGCAGACAGGTTTTACTGGGGCTGCCTGCCTTCACTGCCTCCTAGAGGAGTCTCAGCCCACAGCGCTACCGTGAGGCTGGAGGAGTCACAGCTAATGCCACACCCACCATAGCTGACCTAAAGCTGACTGAACCCATCCCTTAGAAAGGTCTGCCAGGCCAATCAATCCTCTCCCTGGAGCTGAAAAACCACAGACTGAGGCAGGCAGGAAGGAAGGCAGAAGCTTAACAAGGTACATCAAAAGAGGCCATGATGGAAACTGAACAGTGCCTACTTCTGTCCTCCTCCGTGTAGAAAAGGGGAAATGGGCCAGGCACAGTGGCTCAAACCTGTAATTCCTACACTATTGGAGGCCGAGGTGGGAGGATCACTTGAGTCCAGGAGTTTGAGACCAGCCTGGGCAACACAGCAAGACCCTGTCTCTGTCAAAAAGAAAAAAGGGCAGAGGGAAAGATGTAGCTGCATTTGTTTACTCACACATGGAGAAACTCTGTAAGAGGTGAGAAACAGAAGTGAACTATAGGTATATGGGAACAGTGGGTCCCAGGGAGAGTTTTCATGGAGTGCCTTTCTTTCTAGCTTTTAAATCAGAATTGATGACCTAGTTAAAAAAAAAAAAAATCAAATGAATGGGGGAAGAAGTGCCAGAAGATAGTAATGGGTTAAGAGGTCACAGGAAGCCAAAGTCATGCATAAATCCTAGTTCAGTTGTTCAGCAAGTACAAACTGGGCACCTACTATGTGCATACACTGCACTACAGCAAGAAAATGAGAACTGTCCCAAACTTGTCAGTTGGGAGAGCCAGACAATATACAGAAATCTATCAGATGCCAGTTAAGTTCCAAGAAGAAAAATCAAGCAGGTGGGAATCTGAGGATGCAATGAACTTTTGAGACAGGTTGGTCAAGGAGGGTAGCTCTGACAGTTTATCTAGCAGCAGTGGTCTGGCATGAGGGGCCAGACTATACAATTACAAAGGAAAGCCTTCCAGGCAGAGGGGGCATGAGGACAAGGCCCCAAGATAGGACCAGTAGGGGCCAATGCAGACAGAGGCAACAGAGGGAACAAAAGGCCAAGCGGTAGGAAGGTAGCTCCCAAACTCCGCTACTGGAGTCCCCAGGGGACCACCTCCCCAGACATCCTTATTTAATAAGGGTGTGACCTGGGCATCAGGGTTTTTAAAAAGCCCCCAGATGACTCTAACGTGCTGCAAAGTTAGGGAACCACTAATGGAGAAGGCGTACCAGATCCAAGCCGGGCCTTCAATGGTACTCTGAAATTTACTTTGGGTGAGACAGAAGGCCAATGAAGAGTTCTAAGCGAGGGATAATCACATTGGCTGCTGTACAGGGAACAGATTGAAGGAGATGAGCACAGATGTGGATGTTCCAGCAAGAAAGCCACTGTTATAACCCAGGTGTTAATGATTGGTATTGATGGCATGATTAGGGAGGGAGCATGAGAGACAGAAAATGATGGCTGGATTCTACTCAAGAGAATTTTCTGATACCCTTTATAAGGAGAGGAAAAGTTCAGAGGAGAGCAGAGAAACAGAGAAAGGCTAAACGACAGACTGCTTTGCAACAAAGAAACGTTCCAGAACCATCTAGCATACTGCTAGGTTTCTAGTCCTCCCCCACCCGAGGCCCCCTTATCTTTCTTTTTTTTTTTTGAGATGGAGTCTCACTCACCCAGGCTGGAGTGCAGCGGTGTGATCTTGGCTCACTGCCACCTCTACCTCCCGGGTTCAAGCGATTCTCCTGCCTCAGCCTCCCAAGTAGCTGGGATTACAGGCACCAGCCACATTTTTGTATTTTTAGTAGAGATGGGGTTTCACTATGTTGGCCAGGCTGGTCTCTAGCTCCTGATCTTGGGTGATCTGCCCTCTTTGGCCTCCCAAAATGCTGCGATTACATGTGAGAGCCACGGCACCTGGCCGTCTTTTTGCTTTTGAGACAGGGTCTCACTCTGTCGCCCAGGCTGGAGTACAGTGGGCCTCAATTTCCTGGGCACAAGCCAAATTCTTGCCTCAGCCTCCCAAGTAGCTATGGCCATAGGCGCATGCCACTGTGCCCAGATAACTTTTAATTTTTTTGTAGAGATGGAGTTTCACTTTTTTGCCCAGACTGGTCTGTAATTCCGGGTCTCAAATGATCTTCTTGCCTCAGCCTCCCAAAGTGGTGGGATTACTGGTTTGAACCACTGTGCCCAGCTCCCTAATTTTTGTTAAAGAAACTAATATATGTATTGGTGCTTGAGTCTCTAGGTAAAGTTGAACAAATATTTACATCTTCATCTAAATGAAACATAAACATTCAGCATCATATATACGCATTACACTAAAAGAACAAAAGAATGCACTAAAACCACGGATACAATTATACCTAAGGTGGATACACAAGCAGTTAAGATAACTTTTATTTTAATCTTTACTTATTTGTTCCAATTTTTAAATTTTTTTTTTGAGACGGAGTCTTACTCTGTCACCCAGACTGGAGTACAATAGCGCCATCTCAGCTCACTGCAACCCCCACCTCCCGGTTCAAGTGATTCTCCTGCCTCAGCCTCCTGAGTAGCTGGGATTACAGGCACGTGCCACCACGCCCGGCTAATTTTTGTATTTTTTTAGTAGAGATGGGGTTTCACCATGTTGGTCAAGCTGCCCTCGAATGTCTGACCTTGTGATCCACCCCCTCAGCCTGCCAAAGTGTTGGGATTACAGGCGTGAGCCACTGCGCCTGGCCTGTTACAATATTTTATAACAGGAATGTTTGTGTGTACTACTCATGTCATCTTTGAAAACTCAAGATCTGAAGATCAACTCTGAGCCTCGCTTCCTCCAGGTCCGGAGCATGTTTATTATTCCTATCCAAACACTTAGATTTACTCACCCAACACAGGAGACTTCCACCACCCGGGAGCAGCATTGAGTGAGTACACGTACTTCCCTGGGGCAGGAAAGGGCAACCAAATCAGCCTCAAGGCATGCTGAGGCTTCCTGGGGGAAGGCACTTGTGAGCTGTCTTGGTGCCTGAGGCAATTTACCAGGCAGTGCTGGGATAGGAGGAATTCAAAGCATAGACAGCAGGCAGCATAGTAGCCCTCAATGTGAGGCCCAAGGCAGGAAATGAAGGACCCTTCATGCCATCCTGTGATCAGTACAGGCCCCCTTTTTGATTCTGCTGACATGGTGTGTCAAAACTTTCCAACAGGAATGTCTTCAGGCAGGGCCTAAAGTCGGCAGCTCTACAGGCGGCCCCATGGCCTCCTGTCTTGTCCATACTGTGACCTGGCTGCTCCTGCACACCTCTGAGGATGTATCCTGCAGTGGGGAGCCCCAAAGTCCAAGCACAGCAGTGGCTCAGTGAGGCTGGCACTAATAGATCTGTGGACCATCTCTATCACGGGTAGATATGAGGGAAATGAAGTCAGAAACAGAGAGACCTGCAGAAGGAGATTGTTGTGATTATCCAGGTAAGAGCTGATAAGAGTTTAAACCTGGGCAGTGGTGATGGGGATGGAGCCAGGAAATGGATCCAAGAACCTGTCTCGGAGCTGGGTGCATGGCTCACACCTGTAATTGCAACACGCCAGAGGCAGAGGTGGGAGTATCACTTGAGCCCAGGAGTTGAAGCCCAGCCTGAAAAACACAGCAAGATCCCATATCTATTTTAAAAAAACAAAACTGGGCTGGGCTCGGTGGCTCAAGCCTGTAATCCCAGTACTTTGGGAGGCTGAGGAGAGCAGATCACCTGAGGTCCGGAGTTCAAGACCAGCCTGGCCAATGTGGTAAAACCCCATCTCTACTACAAATACAAAAATCAGCTGTGCATGGTGGTGTGTGCCTGTAATCCCAACTACTAAGGTAGCTGAGGCAGGAGAATCGTTTGAACCCAGGAAGCGGGGGTTGCAGTGAGCTGAGATCCTGTTATTGTACTCCAGCCTGGGCGACAAGAGCAAAACTCCATCTCAAAACAAACAAAAACTGTCCTGAGGTGGGTCCCAGAGAAGCTCCAGATATCTGCATAATGATGATTGACATATAAAAACCTTATCTCCTGACCAGGTGCAGTGGCTCATGCCTATAATTTCACACTCTGGGAGGCAGAGACGAGTGGATGGCTTAAGCCTAGGAGTTCAAGGTTGCAGTGAGCTACAACTGTGCCACTGCACTTCAGCCTAGGGGACAGAGTGAGACTGTGTCTCAAAAACTAAACCAAACCAAAATATAAACCATTATCTGGGCTGGGCACGGTGGCTTACGCCTGTAATCCCTGCACTTTGGGAGGTCAAGGTGGGTGGATCACTAGAGGTCAGGAGTTTGTTGAAACCAGCCTGGTCAACATGGTGAAACCTCAGCTCTACTAAAAATACATAAAAATAGTTGGGCGTGGTGGTGGATGTGTGTAATCCCAGCTACTTGGTTGGCTGAGACAGGAGAATTGCCTGAACCCAGGAGGCGGAGGTTGCAGTGAGGCAAGATCGTGCCACTGCATTCTAGCCTGGGCAACAGAGTGAGATTCCATCTCAAACACAAACACACACGCACACAGACACAAAAATATCTCCTCCTAAATAAAGAAAGTAAGGATGTAAGTATCAGAAGTAGTATTGTTTGTCCAAGGTATTGAAATCTTCCTGCCCTGGCCCTAAGATACACCCTCACCAAAACAACAACAACAAAACAACACTACTTCATTTTACCTTGAGCTTTGAACTGAAGAGTGTCACTTACAGCCTCACCACTGGTATCCACGTGGTATCGTTTGGCTTTTTCTTGTAACACAGCATCAAAAGTCTCCTGTGTAATTCGTCTGGCTGCCATGTTATTTTGCCCTATGGTGAGAGGGAAAAAAACACACTAAGAGTAACATCTTGGGGCTAGGCGAGGTGGCTCATGCCTGTAATCCGAGCATTTTGCGAGGTCAAGACAGGCGGATCGCCTGAGCTCAGGAGTTCCAGACCAGCCTGATCAACATGGTGAAACCTTGCCTCTACTTAAATACAAAAAATTCAGCCTGGGTGCGGTGGCTTACACCTGTAATCTTAGCACTTTGGGAGGCTGAGGTGGGCAGATCACTTAAGGTCAGGAGTTCAAGGCCAGCCTGGCCAATATGGCAAAACCCCGTCTCTACTAAAAATACAAAAATTAGCAAGGCATGGTGGTACGCACTTGTAATCCCAGCTACTTGGAAGGGTGATGCAAGAGAACTGCTTGAACCCGGGAGGTGGAGGTTGCAGTGGGCCTAGATCACACCACTGCACTCCAGCCTGGGTGACAGAGTGAGACTCTGTCTCAGAAAAAAAAAAAATCGCCAGGCATGGTGGCATGTGCCTGTATTCCCAAATACTCAGGAGGCTGAGGCATGGGAATTGCTTGAACCCAGGAGGTAGAGTTTGCAGTAAACCAAGATCATGCCACTGCACTCCAGACTGGGAGACAGAGCAAAACTCTGTCTCGAGGGGAAAAAAAAAAAAGAATAACTGTGTGTTCACAGAGTCTGCTCTATTTC
>NW_022437113.1:76709-77425 GCF_009761245.1 Sapajus apella | reverse complement strand
AAGGTTGCAGCTGATCAAGAAGAAAAAAATAAAAAGAGAATCAGGGGAAAAAACCTTGGACAGGGGAGAAAAAAAAAAAAAAAAAAAAGAATAACTGTGTGTTCACAGAGTCTGCTCTATTTCACCTAATCCTCAAAGTAAGGAGGCAGTAATCTATAATCCTCGCATGGTACTTCAGATGCAGGCTGGACTTTTTTTTTTTTTTAAGTAGAGACAGGGTTTTGCCAGATTGGCCAGGCTGATCTCGAACTCCTGACCTCTAGAGATCCGCCTGCTTTGGCTGGACCCTTTTAAGAGGGGGCCTCTGCCCTCACGAAGTTCACAGTTGTGTGCTGGCTGAGAAGGAGCAAGACGAACCTTATCTGAGCCCATCTCCTCAGAAGCCCTTAAAAACAGCTCTGTAGGGGCCGGGCGCGGTGGCTCAAGCCTGTAATCCCAGCACTTTGGGAGGCCGAGGCGGGTGGATCACGAGGTCAAGAGATCGAGACCATCCTGGTCAACATGGTGGAACCCCGTCTCTACTAAAAATACAAAAAATTAGCTGGTCATGGTGGTGCGTGCCTGTAATCCCGGCTACTCAGGAGGCTGAGGCAGGAGAATTGCCTGAACCCAGGAGGCGGAGGTTGCGGTGAGCCGAGATCGCGCCATTGCACTCCAGCCTGGGTAACATGAGTGAAACTCCGTCTCAAAAGAAAAAAAAAAAAAAAAAAAAAAAA
>NW_022437113.1:16615-76609 GCF_009761245.1 Sapajus apella | reverse complement strand
TCAAAAAAAAAAAAAAAAAAAAAAAAAAAAAACAGCTCTGTAAAAGCAGTCCTATCTGCTGGAGGAAGGTGTCAACCAACACACATAACTGAGCATAACAGAGTAGGAAGGGTGGGACCACAACCCTCAAATCGTGGTTAGGAAAGAAGGGATCATTCTTTTTTCTTTTTGGAGACCTCTGTTGCCCAGGCTGGAGTGCAGTAGTGCGATCTCGGCTCACTGCAACCTCCGCCTCCCAGGCTCAGGCGATTCTCCTGCCTCAGTCTCCCGAGTAGCTGGGATTACAGGCGTCTGCCACCGCACCAGGCCAATTTTTATATTTTAGGTAGAGACGGGGTTTCACGATATTGGCCAGGCTGGTCTTGAATTCCTGACCTCAAGTGATCCACCCAATTCGGCCTCCCAAAGTGCTGGGATTACAGGCATGAGCCACTGCGCCTAGCCCAGGATGGCTCTTTTCTTATTTTACAAACCCGGCAGGGCACAGAGGCTCTGAGAACTTCCTTCCTTTCTAAAGAAGCCTCTCGACAGTGAGTGGCGAGACCTCCAACCAGTGACAATGAATTAGTGACAGAGTTCATTTTGTACCATCTCGCAACCACCCACTGAAGAGGCGGGTCTTGTTATGAATGACATTAGGATGAGGAGGCAAAGGGAGACACACTCGGCCACCCACTCAAGATCAGCTAGCCCAGACTTGAACCTGGTGAAAGCCCCGAAGAATGAGTAAAAAATTAAGAGGCAACATTTAGGGGTCCAGGGGCTGCGTCCTTAACCACCAAGATACCCGCCTCGCAAAACCTCCACCTTCAAGAAGCAATCTGTAGGGTCGACTTCCCATCACGATCACCCCCTCGTCCCATCCTCCAGCCCTTTTCCTGGGGTGCTCCCTCGTTCTCTGCTAGCAAAGAGCAGGGTTCCTGGGTCAGGTGACCCAGGTTCAAATCACACGATCCTAGGCTTTCTGTGCCTCCGTTTCCCCAACTATGGAATGGGCAGTTAGCAAAGGGGCTGCTATAAAGGGGCTGAACCGGTTCTAAAGAGGGGAAGGGCCCGATGCAGCGCTGGGCGGCGTTAAATCCTCACGACCGGGGGCCACCCAGAGTTCGGGAGGAATGAATGAACGACTGAACCAATGAGCCTTTCTAGACGCCGCCTGCCGTCTCCCAGCCTCTGAGGGCGAGGAAATGGGGGCGCCGGGCCCCGGAGGCCGCAGCCGGTCACCCAGGCCAACCCAGCTGGGACGCGGCCACCACCGCAGCCAGAGGGCCGAGCCTCCGACGCCATGACGGAGCCCGGGGCGGGCCCCCGAGGCCGAGTCCGTGCCTCCCACCCCGGGACCCACCCACCGACGACGCCAGGGCCCGGGCCTCACCCCGAGACCACCGCGCGCGGAGCCGCCCCCGCCGCCGCCTTAGGCTCCTCACCCGCCGCCGCCGCCGCCGCGCGAGGCGGGGACATGCAAATGAACCAACGGTCTCCGCAGCGCCGCGCCGCGCAGGCGCAAGCAGCCGCTGAGTCCTGGTGCGCAGGCGTGGGCCGCCGCGGCCGGGCTCTTCTGCGCAAGCGCCCTGCCCGCTTCTTCAGGGCGCACGCTCCGGAGGCAATAAATTTCCCTGCGGGGGGGTGGGGGGCGGCAACCACAGTGAGCCTCCGGGAAAGGGAGGCAAAGACGCCACCGTCGCGCACCGAGTGGCCTTGTTGGTTTTACCTTGGTTCGCGATCGCCCTTAGTTACCTCGTGAGCCGCTCACGGGGTTCAGGCAGGCCGACGGAGGACGGCACAGCGCCTGCGCGCGTACGGCGGCCGGAAGGGGCTAGAGGCGGTGCCCTGGGTGACAGCCGCGCGCCCCTCCTTTCCCCACGTGGCCGCGAAGACCTGGTGAGAAGCGGCGGCCGCCGAGCCCTGTGGCGCGGGGAGTGGGGGTGCCGCGGGGTCCGGCTGGCGCAACCCTCGGGGACCTGGTTTGGGGGGAAAACGAATGAATTTTACAGAAGCCTCTTGGGGACAAAATGCGCGGCCTCCCTGGTCTTCGTTTTCTTTTCATTCATTTTATTTATTCATTCAGCACCTGTGTACTGAGTGCCTGCTGCTTGTCAGGCCCGGTCCTAGGCAGGGGGGTCAAGGAGGCTACAGGGTGCAAACAAATAAATGAGTAAATGAACAATGTCGCTGTAGATACAGGTAATGGTGTACAAATAATGGAAGAGTGACGGGACGGGAGAGCAGGGGCTGCTGTTTACCTACAAGTGGTTTTGAAGGTCGTCTCTTGAGTGCTGGGAAGAATGAGAAAGAGGCGGGGAAGAGCAGGTTGGAAGGCTTAGGTAGAGAAAGTGCCAATAAGGAGACTGGGTTTTGTTCTGAGAGACTTGGAAAGCCACTACTGGGTTTTGAGCAGGTGAGTGAGGTGGTGTCAAGGCTCTGGGAGTGACAGGCGAGGCGGCCCTCAGGGGAGGCTGGTCATTGAACCAGAGTAGGTGTGGCTGGTAGAGGGAGATGTGGATAGAGTCTTTTGTTTTTTTTTGTTGTTGTTGTTTGTTTGTTTGTTTTGAGACGGAGTCTTTCTCTGTTGCCCAGGCTGGAGTGCAGTGGCGTGATCTTGGCTCACTGCAACCTCCACCTTCCGGGTTCAAGGGATTCCCCTTCCTCAGCCACCTGAGTAGCTGGGACTACAGGTGTGCACCACCACATCCGGCTACATTTTGTATTTTTTAGTAGAGACAGGATTTTAGTTTCTCCCTGTTGCCCAGGCAGGTCTCAAACTCCTGGCCTCAGGTGATCTGCCCACCTCACTCTGCAAAATGCTGGGATTACAGGCGTGAGCCACCATGTCCGGCCCCCCTTATTTATTTTTTTTCTTTGCAAACAGCCCTGCTGTCGCCAGGCTGGAATGCAGTGGCAAGGTGTCTGCTCGCCACAACCTCCGCTCCCCGGGTTCAAGCAATTCTCCTGCCTCAGCCTGGCTAATTTTTTGTATTTTCAGTAGAGACAGGATTTCACTATGTTGGCCAGGCTGGTCTCAAACTCTTGACCTCAAGTGATCTACCCACATCAGCCTCCCAAAGTGCTAGGTTTATAGGCATGAGCCACCGCCCCTGCCAGCACAGTTTTCTACATGAGCAGAACCTGGCGGAGGGAGGGAAACTGGCTGCCAGTTAGGGGCCTTACCTTCCGTTTTACCCTCAGCATGCCCTGATGGATCATAGGGTCTCGTAATTGTGTTTCCCCCTTTTAGCCTGGGCTGTTCTCCAGGTAATTCTCACTTGGCCGTCCCTAGGCACCGTCTTAGGTGTTCCAAATCTGTACTTTCCTCCCCCAACCCAGCTCTGTGCAAGACTTAGGGGACCTTGGTGGACCTGGCTCAGGGGTGGTCACAGAGCCAGACCTCCCCAACTCAGTTAGCTCAGGAGTGGGTTGAAGCGAGGGTTTGTGGGTTGGGGAGCAGAGGCCAGAGAGCATGGGCTGTCTCTGAGTGGCCAGGAAAGGCAGCTACCTGGAAAGGCTGGTGGAAGCTCCGCAGAGGACTAAGAATCTGAAGTATTTGAGACAGGTGTGAATCAATTTAGGAAGCTTGGCCGGGCGTGGTGGCTCACGCCTGTAATCCCAACACTTTGAGAGGCCGAGGCGGGCGGATCACGAGGTTAGGAGTTCGAGACCAGCCTGGCCAACATGGCGGAACACCCGTCTCTACTAAAAAAAAATAGAAAAATTAGCCGGGCGTGGTGATGCGTGCCTGTAATCTCAGCTACTCAGGAGGCTGAGGCAGGAGAATCGCTTGAACCCAGGAGGCAGAGGTTGCAGCAGGGAGCCAAGATCGCACCACTGCATTCCAGCCTGAGCGACAGAGAGAGACTCCATCTCAAAAAAAATAAAAAAAAAAAAAACAAGAAAGCAAGCTTACTTTGCCAAGGTTAAGGACAGGTTCATGACCTCAGGAGGTCTCAGCATTTGTCTCAGGTGAGCTGAGGGATGACTGTCCTGCACCTGTGAACATCAGCTCTCAATTTACATTGCCAGGGTGAAATTCAGCACAACTGTTTTCGACTAAGAATACTGAGGGCCACAGGGAATTTCCGGGCCTGGCGGGGGTGGTGGGAGTAGAGTCTCCTACTCCTCTCTCCCCACTGAGAAGCTCTTTACATTTCTCCTCCTTCACCTTTGACCTCGGAAATCCATAGCAGCCCTTAAAGAGCTCCCTTTTCTTTTGGGGGAGAAGGGAGAGGGGCCTGTCTGCAAAGGAGTGAGATGGGACTCCTGCATAAACTTGCTAAGTTGCCGCTTAAGCGACAAAGGAAAGGAACAAATAGCTAACATTTATTGAGCTCCTACTGTGTCCACATCCTGTTCTGAGGAATTTATAGGAGTTGGCTGAATTTTTCACTACTGGCTTATGAGGTAGATTCTGTGATTATCTCTGTTTGACACATGAGGGAATTGAAGAAAAGTGGATCTGGCTGGGCACGGTGGCTCACGCCTATAATCCCAGCAGGTTGGGAGGGCAAGGCGGGCAGATCACCTGAGGTCAGAGTTCGAGACCAGCATGGCCAACATGGTGAAACACCATCTCTACTAAAAATACAGAAATTAGCCAGGCGGGGTAGCATGTATCTGGAGGTACTTGGAGGCTGAGGCACGAGAATCATTTGAACCCGGGAGGCAGAGGTTGCAGTGAGCCAAGATTGCACCACTGCATTCTAGCGTGGGCAACAGAGCGAGACTCCATCTCAAAAGAGAAAAGTGGAGGGCCTGGGGACTGGGTTCTGCAGGCTGGAGCCCTCCTCCCCTTAGGCAGTATGCAGTGTGCGGTGGGCATCCGCAGGAACACAGCTGCAACGTGTACATCCCATACCACTACCTGAAAAGAGAAGTGTAGGCCAGAGTGACCTTTTTTTTTTTTCTTTTTTTGTCTTTTGAGACAGGATCTCACTTTGTCACCCAGGCTAGCGTGCAGGGGCACAATCTCTGCTCACTGGAGCCTTGACCTCCCCAGGCTCCCATCTCAGCCTCCTAAATAGTGGACCTACAGGTCTGTGCTACCGCACCTGGCTAATTTTTGTACTTTTTGTAGAGACAGAGTTTCACCATGTGCCCAGGCTGGTCTCAAACTCCTGGCCTCACGTGATCCTCCCGCCTCGGCCTCTCAAAGTGCAGGCCACCATGAGTGGCCTTAAGTGGAAACTTGATAATCAATTCTAGGATGGAAACTTGGTATTACTGCAATAAACAAGGTGGATATATTAAAACAATTTAAATTTAAAAAGTTGTTAACCTCTGTCAGGCTCTGGCCCTAATGCCTGTTCTTCTCTTTGTTCCAAAGGGACGGTGGCAAATGTTAGGTGTTTTGTTTGTTTTGTGCTTAAGATAGAGTCTGACCCTGTTGTCCAGGCTGGAGGGCTATGGCGCGATCTTGGCTCACTGCAACCTCCACCTCCTGGGTTCAAGCGATTCTCCTGCCTCAGCCTCCTGAGTAGCTGGGATTACGGGCATGCACCGCCTCGCCCAGCTAATTTTTGTGTTTTTAGAGAGACAGGGTTTCACCATGTCGGTCAGGCTGCTCTTGAACTCCTGACCTCGTGACCCACCCACCTCAGCCTCCCAAAGAGCTGGATTATAGGCATAAGCCACTGCATCCAGCCAACATTGGGTGCTAATGAACCACTTGCACCCTGTGAAGACCTTCTTGTTAAGATCATCTGCAGCAAGGGTCCCCAACCCCTGGGTCATGGACCCATACTGGTCCAGTGGCCCGTGACCTGTTAGGGCCTGGGCTGCACAGCAGGAGGTAAGCACGGGGTGAGTGAGCGAAGCTTCTTCTGTATTTACAGTGACTCCCCGTCACTTGCATTATATCTGACCTCCACCTCTTGTCAGCTCAGCAATGTGAAATTCTCATAGGAGCACGAACCCTGCTGTGAACTGCTCATGCCAGGGATCTAGGTTCCATGCTCCTGATGAGAATCTAATGCCTGATCTTTCATTGCCTCCCATCACCCCCCAGATGGGACTGTCTAGCTGCCAGAGGACAAGCTGAGGGCTCCCACTGATCCTACATTACAGTGAGTTGTAGAATTATTTCATTATATATTACAATGTAATAATAATAGAAATAAAGTACACAATAAATGTAATGAGCTTGAACCATCCCGAAACCATCCCCACCCCAGCTCCACCATATCCATGGAAAAACTGTCTTCCATGAAACCGGTCCCTTAGGCTAAAAATGTTGGGACCACTGATCTACAGGGTTGGAAGAGAATTGCACAAGGATTTGGTGTTCTTAGCGAGAGTTTTTAATCTATCTATCTATGTATTTATTTATTTATTTTTTAAAGATGGGGTTTCACCATGATGGCCAGGCTGGTCTTGAACTCCTGACCTCAGGTGATCCACCCACCTCAGCCTCCCAAAGTGCTAGGATTATAGGCGTGAGCCACTGCACCCGGCTGCGAGAGTTTTATCTTCCTTAACTCTATGTCCCATCCCCAACTGTCAGGGGGGAAGGTACTGCCTAAGGTTAATGGTCATCTAAGTGCTGATACCTGTCCACTGGTTTCTAGGGTGTACCTGTACTGGGTTTTACTTGTTTATTTTTTTTTTTTTAGATGGAGTCTTGCTCTTGTTGCCCAGGCTGGAGTGCTGTGGCACGATCTCGGCTCACTGCAACCTCCACCTCGTAGGTTCAAGCCATTCTCCTCCCTCAGCCTCCTGAGTAGCTGAGATTACAGGTGCCCCACTGCTTTCTGTTTATTTAGCAGAGACGGGGTTGTGCCATGTTGGCCAGGCTGGTCTTGAACTCCTGACCTCAGGTGATCTGCCTGCCTTGGCCTCTCAAAGTGTTGGGATTACAGATGTGAACCAGTGCGCCTGGCCTTGCTTGTTTATTTTTATTTTATAAGGGGGTTTGTGTACACACACACACACACACACACACACACACACAGTTTTTTTTTTTGAAACAGAGTTTCCGCTTTCTGTGTCTGTGGATTTGCCTGTTCTGGACATTCCATATCATTGGAATTGTGCAATATGAGGCCTTTTGTTTCCGGCTTCTTTGAGGAGGCATCATGTTTTGAGGTCCATCCCCATTGTAGCATGAGTCAGCATCTCATTCCTTTTTCTGGCTGAGTAATATTCCTCTGTGCACATGGACCATTTTGTTTATCCATTCATCTGTTGATAGACTCCCTTTCCTTTTCTTTGTTCTTGTGATTGATTTGTTGAAAACTCTGAGTGTTTGTCCTGTAGTTGACATTCTCTTCCCTAGTTGAGATTTTGCAGATCATGTGCCCATGGTGTTGGTCAGGGTGTCAGAGATGCGCCGTGCAATACCATAGTCACTCATCACGTATGGCTATTTACATGAAAATAAAATAAAATAAAATGACCCCCTCAGCTCCTCAGCCGCACTGCCACACTTCAGCTGTGTGGTAGCCACAGAGGCCAATGGCTGCTGTACTAAGCAGTGCAGATACAGTACGTTTTGTCGTGGCAGGAAGTGGCCTGAATGCATGGTCAGACTCAGGTTTGAGATTCGGGTTTTGAGATCAGATTCGGGCATGCTGACTTCACAGGTGCCTTTTGCTGTTGGTCAGGAGGTAGGCGTTGGCTGGTTTCTCTTTTGAGGACAGCAGGAGACTCAGTTCCTGTCCACCCCTTGTCAGGCTCCCATCAGTTTTACACCTGATGCTTTTGCATCTTGTGAGTTCATTATCTGATTCTCTCCTGTCTCCGCTGATCAGCTGGAATCGGAAGCAGAACTTTTCTTCATTCTCTTTCTATAACCTCGGATCCATTTGTACAAGGGAGGCAGGTTAAATGCTAGATTCTTTTTTTAAAAAAAATATGAATTATTTTAGAGACAGTGTCTCAGGACGTTGACCAGGCTGGTCTTGAACTCCTGAATTCAAGTGATCCTCCCATCTCAGCCTCCTGAGTACTACCTGAGAGTACAAGAGCATGCCACCACTACCCGCTGAGTGCTGGATTCTTGGTTGCACAGATTTTGATTTTTTTTTTTTTTGAGACGGAGTCTCACTGTATTGCCCAGGCTAGAGTGCAGTGGTACTATCTCAGCTCACCGCAACCTCCACCTCCTGGACTCAAGCAATTCTCCTGCCTCAGCCTCCGGAGTAGCTGGGACTACAGGCACGTACCACCAAGCCCGGCTAATTTTTGTATTTTTTAGTAGAAACGGGATTTCATCATATTGGACAAGCTGGTCTCAAACTCCTGACCTTGTGATCTGCCCATCTGAGCCTCCCAAAGTGCTGGGATTATAAGTGTGAGCCACCACACCTGGCCAATTTTTGTATTTTTAGTGGAGAAGGGGTTTAACCAGGTTGGCCAGGCTGGTCTCGAATTTCTGACCTCAGGTGATCTGCTTGCCTGCCTTGGCCTCCCAGAGTGCTGGGATTACAGACGTGAGCCACTACACCCAGCCCAGATTTTGATTTTGATGGGTACTGGATTTTTTTTTTTAATGCTCACTTGTCTCATCTGTAGCTAGCAGGTACCCCTTAGGGTTTGGAAGTGTCCTTGCTATCTGGGCTCACAAGATGCCTCAGGGTTACCTGGCCCATGACCTGCTGGGACCTGGAATCAGCCATTCCTTCAGAAGCCTGGCTCCTTGTTTTTAAAGATTTTATGTAGAGACAGGGCCTCCCCATGTTGCCCAGGCTGGTCTCGAACTCCTGGCCTCAAGCCATCTTCCTGCTCAGCCTCCCAAAGTGCTGGGATTATAGGAGCGAGCCACCTAGCCCTGCCCCTAGCTCCTGTGGGAAATGGTAGAAACCATAGTTGGTGTTAGAGGTATTCAGTCTTACTGTGCTATCGTTTCTTCTAGGCATTTTTAGTTGCAATTACTAGAAAATTCGATTTCTGTTTGCTTAAGAGAAAATACTTGATGAGTTTTTATTGATATTTCCAGTTCAAATATAGGAGTTCTGAGATTTTTTTCTCAACTTTATTGAAGCATACTATGTACTTTTTTTTTTGAGACTCTGGAGTACAGTGGTATGACTTCTGCTCACTGCAACCTCCACCTCCTGGGTTCAAGCCATTCTCCTACCTCAGCCTCCTGAGTAGCTGGGATCACAGGTGCCTGTCACCACACCCGGCTAATTTTTTTTTTTTTTTTTTTGAGCAAAGTCTCACTCTGTTGCCCAGCCTGGGATGCAGTGGTGCGATCTTGGCTCACTGCAACCATGGCCTCCTGGGTCCAAGTGATTCTCCTGCCTCAGCCTCCCGAGTAGCTGGGATTACAGCTGCCCGCCATCACACCTGGCTAATTTTTTTGGTATTTTTTAGTAGAGATGGGGTTTCAGCATGTTGGCCAAGGTGGTCTTCATCTCCTGGCCTTGTGATCCTCCTGCCTCGGCCTCCCAAAGTGCTTGGATTACTGGTGTGAGCCACCGCGACCGGCCTAATTTTTGTATTTTTAGTAGAGATGGGATTTCATCATGCTTGCCAGACTGGCCTCAAAACTCCTGATCTCATGTCATCTACCTGCCTTGGCCTCCCAAAGTGTTGGGATTACAGGTGTGCACCACTGCACCTGGCCAGTATGTATTTAATACAGTGTATGTCTTATACTGTATATGGTACATAAATTATACAAATATATTGCATATGTTTACATTATACAACTTGATTTTTATATGCAGGCAGATTGTGAAATACTCACCTCAATCAGCAGTTACCTTTTTCTTTTTTGTGGTGAGAACACTTAAGATCTACCCTCTTAGCAAATTTCAAGTATATATTACAATGTTGTTAATTATAGGGAGTTCTGAGTTTTCACTTCCTTGATTTTATGATGTTAGAATCTTTTTTTTGTTTTTGTTTTTGAATCAGGGTCTTGCTCTGTTGCCCAGATTGGAGGGCAGTGGTACAACCTCGGCTCACTGTAACCTCGGCCTCCCAGGCTCAAGCGATCCTCCAACCTCAGCCTCCTGAGTAGCTGGGACTACAGGCATGTGCCACAACACCCAACTAATTTTTATTTTTATTTTGATAAGGACAGAGTTTCAGAGTTTCGCCATGTTGTCCAGGCTGGTCTCGAACTCCTGGGCTCAAATGATCCTCCTGCCTCGGCCTCCCAAAGTGTTGGGCTTACAGGCATTGACACCCCGTGCCCAGCCAGAATCTTTTTTTCTTCCATGCTGATTCCTAATAATAATCATTATTATTTGCTACATTCGTAGTAGTTTTAGAATAACATTACTTGTATCATTATATTAAAGATCCACATTTCTTAGATAAAATACAGTAAACTCTGTGTTCTTTTCTGCACTTTTTTTTTTTTTTCAAGGCAGAGTCTCACTCTGTGGCCCAGGCTGGAGTGCACTAGTGTCATCATGGCTCACTGCAGCCTTGACCTCCCAGGCTCAAGCGATCCTCCCGCCTCGGCTTCTTCGAGTGCTGGGATTATAGGCTAAGCCACCACACCTGGCCTCTTCTGTATTTGTAGAAGCTCTAGGGAAGTAGGGATATCACCCTTTCCTGTGATCTAGGTGGGAAGAGTTTCTCCAGGATGGTTGTAGGACTCTGGTCCCTGGTAGATGCTTCCTAAATGGCGTTTTCACAGTGGCCAAGCCCTGCCGTTCCTGCTCACCTTTGAGGTAGCTCTCTCTTTGCCCTAACTTCTCAGCTCCGGAGCACACATCGGCTGCACGCCAGCATCAGTGCAGCGAAGATGGCGTCTAAGCGCATCGCCCAGGAGACCTTTGATGCAGCTGTGCGTGAGAACATCGAGGAGTTTGCAATGGGGCCAGAGGAGGCAGTGAAAGAGGCCGTGGAGCAGTTCGAATCGCAAGGTAGGGCGGTGTGACTGTCACCCGCCATCCATGGCTCTTCGATGCGAGAGCGGTGTAAGGGTCCTACTGCCCTCTGGGGACTGCCACATGCCTGGCACAGAAACCAGGCACCCACTAGGCCTTGTCCCCTCCAGGCTGTGCCCAAGGCAGGCTGGTTATCCTGCTCCCACTTCTCACACGCCCTCTCTGTCCCTGCTTCCACCTCACCCAGATATTCATGGGCTGGATCCTTCTCATGAGTCTCATTTGATCACTTCCTTGAAGAGGCTTTCCCTGACCCTGGCCTGGGAAACAGGACCCCTGCCTCCCTGCGCCACTCTACCCCACCTTGAGCTCCAGAGGCAGAAGCAGGTGTTGGTTACCAGCCTGTGGAAACAGGTGGCATGTTGAAACCGAGCACGGAGGAGTGTGGCATGAGGGGCTGTTTGCAATGGTGTGGGCAGGGTTAGGAGACCACCCCAGCACAACTAGCCATGGCAGAGACCCTGACTGCAGGGAGCAGGAGCCCTGGGCGGGGGTCACCTGACAGGCGCTGGGCCCTGGGGCAGAGGCAGGGAGCTGGAAATGAACACCCCACACTCCCCTCCTCCAGTCCCCATCTCAAGTTCACTTCCGCATTGAACAAACCCAGGGTCCAGCCTCAGAGGTCGGCCTCTCAGGCACAGTGCTGTGTAGATCCTAGACAGGGCCAGTGGGACAAGCAAAAGCATCCAGGATGGCAAGGGCTCCCGTGGGGGTGCCAGCAGAGGCAAGAATCAGCCAGAACCAGGAGAGATGGGAGCCCCAAGGGAGAAGGCCATGGAGTCCCTCCCTTCCCTACCAAGCCCCCCAGGCAGCATTGGCACCTTACCACACAGACATCATGGCCTGTCGCGACGGCCTTGCATGACAGCGGCCTCACTAGCACTCTGCTCCCTTTGGCTGTCCCATGGCCCAGTGGCGGAAGCACCCAATACCTTCTACCCGCTGTGTTGATGTGGCTTGGGCGGGAATGGGCAGGTGGGAGGCTTCTGGCTTGGGGTGGTCCCAGCAGAAGGGTCCTGAGGTGTGATTTCAGCACACCCACAGGGATGACAGCTGTCGCTTGCTTTCTGACCCCTGTGTGCTTACTCTCCCCGCGCCCAACAGGGGTTGATCTGAGCAACATCGTAAAGACAGTGCCTAAAGTCTCTGCAGATGGACCCCAGGAGCCCACACATGACGTCCTGCAGGTAGGAGTGGGCAGCCCACACAGTAGGTCCCCTGTCACCTGTGTCTGGGGGCACCTCTGTCCTGTTTCCTGGATGGCAGAGTGCAGGCTCTGACGGTCAAGGCCTGCCCAGCGTGTCCAGGCAAGCTTGTTTGCAGCCAGGTTTCCCTGAGTCCATGTCTGAGGATGGCATGCCCTCTGATGCAGGGGACAAGCTTCACACGCGTCACGTACACTGAAATCAGCTGGACGGCTTGCTTGTCCCTGATGCTGGGAGCCCAGAGTCAGGGACACCATAGAGGGGCCTCTCTGGCTTCCCAGAGACAGATGGACAGGAATCAGAGGACGAGACAGTGGGCTCACAGTAAGGCTGTCACTTACTGAGCACCGACTGTTACTGGCACTTTCCACCCAGTCCGTTAGCACTGAAGCTCACCTGTGAGGTAGGTGGTGTCATTCCTGCCTTCGAGGTGGGGAAACAGGCCAGAAGCTGACACTTACCTCTCCAGAGACCCGACAAGGAAGGTAAAAGAAGTTCACTGCGACCTTACGGTCGCCCATCAAACTCTATAGGACAGCAGAAGGCTCCAGCGTCTGAACCAGCTGTGGGCCTGCTTCTGTGCAAGGTGCTTTCTCCCTGCCTTCCCAGTCATTGTTCAGACAGCGCGTGCAAGGCTGGGATCTCCCCGTTGTACAGATGGGGACGTTGAGATCCAAAGAGAAAAAACGTCATTTGCCCGGGAGCTGGAGGTGCAGTGATCGGGGAGGAAGCTGGAAGAGACAGCTCTGGGTATAATTCCAGCTCGCCTAAGGCATGAGACTGACTTCTGTCTACCTCAGGGTCCTGGCCTCTCCTGGCTTGAGGAGGTCTTGTGAAAATTGCCTCGTTGCTGTTAGTTTCCTTTTTGCCTTTCTTGCTTAATAAGGATTAATTTATTTTGTTATTTGTTTATTTTTTGAGACAAAGTCTCGCACTGTCACCCAGGCTGGTGTGCAGTGGCTCAATCTCAGCCCACTCAGGCATGAGCCACCATGCCAAGCTAAGAATTTTATTTGTAGTTTACACACCCCTGCTAACATAGTAATTCCTTGTGAAAAACTTGGTAGTTCTAACTCCAGTACGGTGCATTCTCAAAGGCATTTCTGTCAGGAGCTTTTCAAGTTTCTTGGAGGATTTCTGCTGAAATGCTACACGGCTGTTATGTAAAATATTCATAAAAACATTTACCATTGTAACCATTTTTTTTTTTTTGAGACGGAGTCTCACACTCTTACCCAGGCTGTAGTGCAGTGGCGTGATCTTGGTTTACTGCAATCTCTGCCTCCTGGGTTTAAGCAGTTCTCCTGCCTCAGTCTCCCAAGTAGCTAGGACTACAGGCGTGTGCCACCACGCCCAGCTAATTTTGTATTTTTAGTAGAGATGGGGTTTCACTATGTTGGCCAGGATGGTCTTATCTCCTGATCTCGTGTGATCTGCCCACCTTGGCCTCCCAAAGTGCGGGGATTACAGGCGTGAGCCACTGCGCCCGCCGGGCCCCATTGTAACCATTTTTTTTTTTGTATTTTTAGTAGAGACAGGGTTTCACCATGTTGACCAGGACGGTCTTGATCTCTTGACCTCGTGATCCACCCGCCTCGGCCTCCCAAAGTGCTGGGATTACAGGCTTGAGCCACCGCGCCCGGCCTGTAACCATTTTTAAATGTATCAGTGTCATTAAGTACATTCACAATGTTGTGTAACCATCACAACCATCCATCTCATCTTGCAAAACTGAAACAAACTCCTTGTTCCTCTTCCCCTCAGTTCCTAGTAGCCACCATTCTACCTTCTGTTGCTGTAAGTTTGACTACTCCAGGGACCTCATATAAATGGAATCACGGGCCGGGCGCCATGGCTCACACCTGTAATTGCAGCACTTTGGGAAACCGAGGTGGATGAATCACTTTGAGATCAGGAGTTCGAGACCAGCCTGGCCAACATGGTGAAACCCCGTCTCCACTAAAAATACAAAAATTATCCAGGTGTGGTGGCACATGCGTTAGTCCCAGCTACTCAGGAGGTTGAAGTGGGAGGGTTGCGTGAACCTGGGAGGTGGAGGTTGCAGTGAGCTGAGTTGGCACCACTGCACTCCAGCCTGGGTTACAGAGGGAGACTCCATCTCAAAAAAATTTTATTTAATAAATGGAATCACAGTATTTGTTTTTTGATGACTTTTATTTCACTTAGCATAATATGCTAAAGGTACATCCATGGTATACTATGTGCCTGAATTCGTTTTGATTTTTTTTTTTTTTTTTTGAGACAGTCTTGCTCTGTCACCCAGGCTAGAATATAATCGCATGATCTCAGCTCACTGCAATCTCCATCTCCTGGGTTCAAGTCATTCTCCTGCCTCAGCCTCCCAAGTAGCTGGGATTATAGGCACACGCCACTGCTTCCAGCTAATTTTTTTTTTAATTTTTAGTAGAGGTAAGGTTTCACCATGTTGGCCAGGCTGGTTTTGAACTCCTGACCTCAGCTTCAAAAGTGCTGGGGATAGGCCGGGCGCGGTGGCTCAAGCCTGTAATCCCAGCACTTTGGGAGGCTGAGGCGGGTGGATCACAAGGTCAAGAGATCGAGACCATCCTGGTCAACATGGTGAAACCCCGTCTCTACTAAAAATACAAAAAATTAGCTGGGCATGGTGGCGTGTGCCTGTAATCCCAGCTACTCAGGAGGCTGAGGCAGGAGAATTGCCTGAACCCAGGAGACAGAGGTTGCGGTGAGCCGAGATCGCGCCATTGCACTCCAGCCTGGGTAACAAGAGCGAAACTCCATCTCAAAAAAAAAAAAAAAAGTGCTGGGGTTACAGGCGTGAGCCACTGCACCCAGCCTACATGCCTGAATTTCTTCCCGTTTGAAGGCCGGATATGTTCCACTGTGTGAATAGTATTTGATTATTCATTCATCTGTTGATGGACACTTGGGTTGTGTCTACCTCTTGGCTCTCATGAATAATGCTGCTGTGAACATGGGTGTACAGGTATCTCCTTGAGATTCTGCTTTATTATTTATTATTTATTTATTTTTTTTGAGGCAGAGTCTTGCTCTGTTTCCCAGGCTGGAGTGCAGTGGTGCAATCTTGGCTCACTGCAACCTCCACCACCCAGGTTCAAGCAATTCTTCTGCCTCAGCCTCCTGAGTGGCTGGAACAACAGGTGTGTGCCACCACGCCCAGCTAATTTTTGTTGTTTTAGTAGAGATGGGGTTTCACCACATTAGCCAGGCTGGTCTCGAGCCCTTGACCTTGTGATCCTCCCCCCTCAACCTCCCAAAGTGCTGGGATTACAGGTGTGAGCCACCACGCCTGGCCTGAGACTCTGCTCTCTGTTCTCTTGGGTGTGTCCCCAGAAGTGGAACTACCGGATCATACGGTAATTCTATGTTTGATTTTCTTTTTTTGCTCCGTGTGCTGCCCAGTCTGGTCTTCAACTCCTGGGCTCAAGCGATCCTCCTGCCTTGGCTTCCCAAAGTGCTGGGGTTACAGGCATGAGGCACCGCGCCTGGCTCCTGTGTAGGTCTGAATTGCATTTTCCCTAATGATTAGTGATACTGAGCATCTTTTCCTGTATTAGTGGCCATTCGTATATATTCTTTGTAGTAATGTCTATTCTAGTCATGCACTCTGATGTTAACTTATTTTTTTTCAGTTCGAATCCCATTTTAGCAAAAAATGTATTTTTTTAAATTTCCTATTGCATTGTTACATACACTCAGGTCCACATATCTGAGCTCAGTGAGGATTATCAGATAGGCTTCTTTGTTTCTCACGTCTGTCAATGCCAAATCAAAGCCCTTTGGGCTGGTGGTTTCCTTTGAACCACCCTGACTCAGTCTGGGTGCAGTTAATCTCACAAGCTCCAGGCTCACAGATTCATCTTTGGCTCATGCCGAAACATGCCCCATGGTCATGTAGTTGAATGGCAGCTAAACTTATCTGACCTGTGTAATGTGTTTTATTATTTTTTCCCCAGTGGCTTAGAGTCAAATTTGGGTAAATCAGCTCTCTGTACAGTGTAACTGCATTTGGCAGGTGCTCAGTAAATGTCTGTGGAGTGAATGAGAGAGATGAAAGAAGACATCAGGATGGGCATGTCTGGTGAATGTGGCTTTCTCCTTCCTTGGGGAGCTGAGCACTGATGGGTGTGCCAGTTTGTTACAGCTGTGTGACAAGCAACCCAAAACAACAGGCATCTTATTGCTTCTTGTGATTCTGCCTGGTTGGGCTCAGCTGGATGGTTCTTCTGCTGGTATTGCTTGGGGCCTCTTGATAGCAGGTAGGGCTGGAATGTTTAATATGTCGGCATTTATATGTGCAATCCCTCTATAGGGACACTGAGTTGTCTAGGTGGTTGGGGTGTGTAAGTGTGTATGTGTGTGTGTGTATCTTCACCCTATGGCCTCTGAAACTCAAAGCTCCTAGAAGCACAGGTCTGGAAATTGCCAGAGCTATAACTGGCCCCACATCACTTCCACTGCAGGCCCAGATTGCAGGGGAGGGAATCTTGCAGGGATCCAGACACTGTTACTGTGACCCTGGGCTCCTCTTGCCTGAGCTGACACTGAGGTTTCTCCCATGTCTCCTAGACACTCAGTGACCTACAGGAGTCTGTGGCCAGCTCTCGCCCCCAGGAAGTGTCAGCACACCTCACCCGCTTCTGCGACCAGTGCAAGCAGGACAAGGCCTGCTGCTTCCTGGCAGCCCAGAAAGGGGCCTACCCCATCATCCTTGCTGCCTGGAAGCTGGCCACTGCAAGTGACCAGGGCCTTCTGCTCCAGTCCCTCAATGCCCTGTCAGTGCTGACTGATGGCCAACCAGACCTCCTGGACACCCAGGGCCTGCAGCTGCTGGTGGCCACACTGGCCCAGAATGCCAACAAGGCCGACCTGACCTGCTCTGGGATCCGCTGTGTACGTCATGCTTGCCTGAAACATGAACAGAATCGGCAAGACCTGGTGAAAGCCGGCGTGCTGCCCCTGCTGACTGGCGCCATTGTCCATCATGGCCACCACGCCAACGTGGTCAGAGAGGCCTGCTGGGCCCTGCGTGTCATGACCTTTGATGACGACATGCGTATGTCCATTAGCCACGCCCACAACCACGCCAAGATGATTGTGCAGGAGAACAGAGGCTTGAAGGTGCTGATTGAAGCCACCAAAGGTAGGAGTTAGGGGTCAACACAAGCCAGTGAATGAAGGTGGGCAGGCCAGCTGTGACCAGAGTTGAGGGTCAGTGCTCAGGACTGCTTCAGGCACAGCAGGCTCCAGGCTCCACTCGCCTCTTGGGTTAGAGCCACCTCTAATGGCAGCCCTTGTGAAGAATGTCCTCATGCTTTCTAGCCTGGAGAATTCCAGGCCAGCACTCATGGGCCAGGAACAGGTGACAATCCCATCTCTGGAGCTGTCTAGGGATAGGGCTTGCTGTGTCCACCTCCAGAGACAGAGAGGGGAAGGGGAAGCTCCCCAGAGAGAAATAAGAGGACCGGGGGAGGCTGGCTGGCACGCACCGTGGCAGTCTCAGATGGACGTGTGCACGTGTGATCATATTTAGCCACAGATCCTTAGGCACATTCACGTGTCTTGCTCCAGGGTGACTGGCCCTGGGAGGTAACGGTGCTGACTGTGAGACCCTTAAGCTTCCGTCCCCACCCCTAGCCCCATCCCATCCACTGAACCCACCAGAAAAGTCCTGATTGGGGGCCAGCACACAGAAGGTGTCAGAGGGATGAGTTCCGCTCCTGCCTGTCCCGTGGCTCTGGGTCTGTGGCCGGGCCTGTGTGGGGGTTCTGGCTGTGTCTACTGAGGAGGTCGGCCCACCTCAGTCTCCCTTCCATACCTCCAGCAGGTCTGAAAATGGATCCTGACCATCTGCAAAGTCAGGCTGCTTTTCTGGGAGGTGGCCCACACCTTTCTTGTTTTATTTATAAGAGCTCCAATCAGGTTTCTACCAGAGAAACAGGATATGTATCTATGAAGGGACTTTTTGGTAAGGAATGGGCTCATGGCCGGGCACCGTGACTCATGCCTGTAATCCCAGCACTTTGGGAGGCCAAGGTGGGCAGATCACAAGGTTAGGAGTTCAAGACCAGCCTGACCAACATGGTGAAACCCTGTCTCTAATTTAAAAAAAAAAAAAAAAAAAAAAAAAGGAATGGGGCTCATTTAATTGTGGGCTGGCAAGTCGGTACTCCATAGGGCAGGCCAGAAATTCCTGGGCAGTCCCCTTCTCGGGCAGACTCCTTTGTTTGCTTCCAAGGACTTCAGCCGATTGAATGAGTCCTGTTCACATTGATCAGGGTCATCTCAGTTCAACTGGGCCGGGCATGGTGGCTCACGCCTGTAATGCCAGCACCTTATGAGGCTGAGGTGGAAGGTTTGTTTGGGCCCAGGAGTTCAAGACCAGCCTGGGCAACAGGACGAAACCACTTTTGGATTTGTAAAAATTGCTGGGCATGGGGGTGTGCTCCTGTAGTCCCAGTTACTTGAGAGGCTGAGGCATGAGGATCCCTTGAGCCCAGGAAGCAGAAGTTGGGGTGAGCCGAGATCATGCCACTGCACTCCAGCCTAGGCGACAGAAGGAGACGGCACTCAGTAGTAATTATAATACTGGTAATAAAAGATAGCTGATTGTGGATGGTAACCATGTGGACAGAATACCTCCATGGCAACACCTAGGTTGGCATTGGGTGGAACTGCAGGGGCTACAGGTGGCCACAGGAACCGACTTTCACAGAGGCCTGTGTAGATGCAGGACCTTAGCCCTCTCGGCCTGAGTGCCACCTCTGCTTCCTGGCGCAGCGCCTCTGAGCTCCATCTGTGGCCTCTGCGTTCAGTTTTGCCCACGTCAGCCCGGTCCGTATGCATCCCTCTATGGTTTTGGAGTTTTCTGTTGCACTTAGAAAAACCATTCCTACCCTATGATCATAAAAATAGTCTCAGATGTCTTTTTTTTTTTTTTTTAAGCGCTATTACGGTTTTCTTTTTTTAGGTGAGACCATCAGTTGGTGTGGTATTTTTTTAGGGCATGATGGAAAGAAGGGGGTGGAGGGGCACATTCTCAAGTCGTTCCAGCAGCCAGCAGGGGGCACTGCAGGCCCAGGCAGCCCCTGGTGGTTTTCCTGGGGCCTTCCTGGTGCCGGTGGCCACCGCAGTAGGCAGAAGGGCTGAACTTTTCCAGTGGAGCAGGGTCCCCACCAAACCAGAGTGCCCTGTGGCTGCTTCTTCCCGCCCCCACCACCACTGCCTCCTCCTGTCCCTGCAGCGTTCCTGGATAACCCTGGCGTCCTGGGCGAGCTCTGTGGAACCCTGTCCCGCCTGGCTGTCCGCAACGAGTTCTGCCAGGAGGTCGTCGACCTCGGGGGCCTGAGCATCCTGGTGTCCCTGCTGGCTGACTGCAATGACCACCAGGTGGGGGCTCAGAGCCGCGTTTGGGTGTGAAACCCCCCTGGCCCAGTGCACGCTGTCCCTCTGGGCCCCAGTCAGCTGACGAGCCACACTCAGAACAAGCTGGCCCCGCCTGCCAATCTCGGAACCAAGGTGCAATTTTTCTTTTCACTGACCCAAGGGCAGTGAAGATCGAGGGGGAAACAAACCCTCCTGCCCTCCCTTACTGTCCTTTGTACCAGGAAAAGGATGCTGGGAGGCACAGGGTGTCAGCCAAGACTGGGATACTTGGGTTAGTTCCCAAACCTCTCTGCCTCAGTTTCCCTATCTGCAGAATAGGGCAGGGTCCTCTACTCATCACTCTGTTTAGCAGCCCTTATCAAGCCCTTCGCCCTGTGCCCTCCCACAGCAGGGAGCGAACCAACAGGTGCCTCCCTGTCCAGCTGCAGCTGCAGGAAAGCCCCCGGGTGTGCCATGGTCCTACGCCTCCAGGCCCAGCTGGTGACATCAGCCAGCCTCCTTCTGTGCAGGTGGCTGGCAGCTAAATGGGAACCAACTTCAGCAAATGAACGGATGCATTTTGCCCTGCACTCCTGGGCAGTCGGGCCGGGGCCCTCAGCTTCCCCATCAAGGGGATCAGCGGTCTCGATAGCATTTCATCCGCTCTCCTCAGTGCAGGATGGTCCGTGCCCACCCTGGGTCTGTGGCCATGGCCAGGGGGACCCTGTGCTCTGATGGCCGGCCTGAGTCACATGCCCCCTCCGCCCCCGTGGGGCTGGGGGATCGAGTCACCTAGATGGTACTGTTTGGACACAGGCGGCCTGAGCCACAGGCATCTGTCACCCTTCTCGTTGGAGTCACACCCTGCAGTCACACCATACCTGTTGGTCAAATAGCAAGCAGCCTCAGATTCTCCCACAACCCAGCAGCCTGGCTGGGGTGACCGGGCCTGTCCCTCATGCAGGAGCTCGTGAAGCAGTTGCTGAGTGCCCTGCGAGCCATTGCAGGCAACGACGACGTAAAGGACGCCATCGTCCATGCTGGCGGGATGGAGTCCATCGTGGCTGCCATGACCCGGCACCTGGCCAGCCCCCAGGTACCCACCTCAGGGGCACACAGAGTAGCCGGGCGGTGGCTGGGTCCCGGTTCCGTTTCTTTATCTGCATGAAGATCTATTCCCCTGCAGGGCCAGGGCAGGGCGGGTGAAGGTCACGGGCGCTAGCTCTCAAGTGCTGACCTGCGTGTGCGTGACTCTGGGTGTCCCGGAATTATCACCAGCACCCTGCAAAGGTCTGACCAGGGCTAGTGCCCTTGTCACCCCGATATTTGTGTCATGCTGCCATTGTGCTGTTACTACACAGGAGCTGCCGGAGACCCTCGGAGGGGAGGCTGCAGGGCGTTCACCAGGGTTGGTGGCCACAGCAGGATGTTGGGGGCAGGTCTGTCCACTGCATCTCAGCCTTCCCGTGACTGTCCCCTGCAGGTGTGTGAGCAGAGCTGCGCGGCTCTGAGCGTCCTGGCCCTGCGTAAGCCCAACAACAGCCGCATCATCGTGGAGGGTGGCGGGGCTGTGGCAGCACTGCAGGCCATGAAGGCGCACCCGCAGGAGGCCGGCGTGCAGGTGGGCAGGGCATGGGATGGGGCGGGCGGGATGGGGCGGGGTGTACAGATAGGTGCAGAGGGGGCATGGGAACAGGTATGGCATGCGGGTGGTGGTGGGGCAAAGGCTCAGTCCCGGTCCCTGTCCCTGCCCCTGTCCCTGCCCCTGTCCCTGCCACAGCTGAACCCCACAGGGCCGGCTTCCTTCTGTCTTCCAAAACGTGCTGAATTCTGCCTGCAGCTGTCCCCTTTTCTGCCTCTTTTTTTCTGCATTTAATTTCCTTTTGGGGGAGGGAGGAGTTCGGAGGTGCTTTCTGGTGAAACCCCAGAAAGAAAGCTGTAACACAATCTCCTTTCTTTTCTTTGAGACAGTCTTACTCTGTCACCCAGGCAGGAGTGCAGTGGTGCCATCTCGGCTCACCGCAGTCTCCACCTCCCAGGTTCAAGCGATTCTCCTGTCTCAGTCTCTGGAGTAGCTGGGATCACAGGCATGTGCCACCATGCCGGGCTAATTTTTGTATTTTTAGTAGAGACGAGGTTTCGCCATGTTGTCCAGGCTGGGCTCGAACTCCTGACCTTAGGTGATCCACCCACCTCTGCCTCCCAAAGTGCTAGGATTACAGGTGTGAGCCACCTCATCCTTAATCTCCTATTTTTTTTCAAGAAGCATTCTTGCTGTGTCCCCCAGGCAGGAGTACAGTGGCACGATCTTGGCTCGCTGCAACCTCTGCCTCCCGGCTTCAAATGATTCTCCTGCCTCAGTCTCCTGAGTAGCTAGGATTACAGGCACACACCACCATGCCCGGCCAATTTTTGTGTTCTCAGTAGAGACGGGGTCCCATGTTGGCCAGGCTAGTCTCAAACCCTTGATCTCATGATCCAACCCCAAAGTGCTGGGATTACAGGCGTGAGCCACCGCACCCAACCAGTCTCCTTTCTTAACAGTCCTTGTAGAGACATCTGTGGGGGAGAAGGTGGGGAAGTGCAGATAGGGATTTCAGAGAGGTTCCAGTCCCTCCTTGGGCTGCTGGTCTGAGTTCTGGGTGTGGGACACCTTGTCCACACTTCCCTGGCTGAACCCAGACTCCTCTTGCAGCCTCCGGGGCCGTCCTTGCCACCCCACTTCCAGCGTAGGGTCCTTGGACGCACCAGGCTGGGACCCACAGGGGCCTTTGTTCTCGCTGGCTCTTACTCTGGGACACCGTCCCTTGGCTGGCCTGTCCTTTTGTCCACTTCTGGCCACCCTGGCCAGCAGCTCCCCACTCCGCATGCGCTTCCCATCTGCTTTCCCGCTGGTGGTGGGAACCACCCTGGGACGCTTCCAGGCAGCACCCCGCACCCACCCACAACAGGTGCACAGGGCACAAATGTCCACCGAACGGGTAAGGATGTAGTTGACAGATGCCTGTGTACAACCACTCTCTTCTTGTGGCCTCCCTGCCCCCCTTGCCCTAGGGCCCCTTCTTAGCTCTGTACCAGCCTCAGGGAATGTCCGACTCACCAACTCTGAGGCTGGGAGTTCCATACCCAGAGGATCGATCCCGGAGCTACCCTGATCCTGTTTCCTTGCCTGGGAGTTGGGGACATTAGCCTCGCCTCCTGGGGCTGCCAAGAGGGTAAAGTGAAGAGATGGGTCTAACTTGATACAGTATAGGCAGCTGCTGGATATCTGCTGTTGTCATGATCACCCCCATCTTGTTATGATGAAGACCCTGAGGTCAGAGTGGACCCCACCCCGAAGCTGCATCTGGCAGCTCACAGCTGCTTTCTTCTCCAGAAACAGGCTTGTTTGCTGATCCGAAACCTGGTGTCCCGCAGCCGGGCCTTCTCGAAGCCCATCCTGGACCTGGGGGCTGAGGCACTCATTACAAAGGCCCAGTCGAACCACCGCAGCTGTGAGGATGTGGCCAAGGCCGCCCTGCGGGACCTGGGTTGCCATGTTGAGTTCCAAGAACTGTGGACTGGCCAGAGGGGCCACCTGGCGCCATGACCCCAGGCTCAGTCTGGGCTGCGACTCAGGAATGGAGGTAGATCCATGTCCGCCACTGTCCCCTATTAGTTTCGTCCCCTTCACAGTAAGAAGTGTTTTCCAACAGGCCCTAGGTAAAGGGTCAGCAGAGTGGGGAGCCTTGTGGGGGCATTTACACAGAAGGAAGCAGCCCCCACATCCCAGCCACTCCTGGGTCCCGGCCTTGCCTCTCAGCTAGCAGCACAGACACCACTGTCCTGCTCCTCCCCCTGGCCCCATGCCCTACCAGCAGGGGCAAAGGGCACGTCCCATCGCTCACTGCCCTGTCTGAAATGTGGCAGCCACTGTGGGCCAGGCTCAGGGAAGGGCAGACGATTCTGGCAGGGTTGGGCTCCCTGGCACAGGCTGCCTGCTGCAGCTTCCTGCAGACCTCTGCTCCTCGTTTTCCTCACCTGTAAAATGGGTCTCAGATGCTGTGCCCTGCTTGACCTCAGCTTGTCTCTCTGGGTCCTGGGCCCAGCCAGGGTACCTGACAATAAAAGATCATTGAGTGAACAGTGGAGGGGTCTCTTCCATAGCTCGGCTGGGCATGGGGGACCGCAGCCGGTGGCCTCAGTGTGTGGGGGAGGGCAAACATTTGGGCGGAGGGCCATGGACTCACTGAGGACAGCAAAGGGGTTTTGAGAACACCCTGGGATATGTGATCCACTGTCCCCCTCAGACAGGCAGGCGCTGAGGCCATGGTCAGGATCACTGTTTCTGAGGTGCGCCACCTGCAGGACCGGAGGGCTCCACGTTCATCCTCACTCCACCGTGGCCTTGAGCTAGTGATGGAACCTCTCCCACCCTCAATATGCTCCTCTGAAAGTGGGAGTGAGCAGAGATAGATCTCCCTCCGGGAGGTCTTGGGCCAGGCTGAGCACGTGAGGCGTGCCCAGTTGTCTTAGGCTGAGTGTCCTAGATAGCCAGCCTGTTGTCTCTGAGCCTTGATTTCGCCATCTATAAGATAGATGTCGGCTGGGCGTGATGGCTCATGCCTGGAATCCCAGCACTTTGGGAGGCTGAGGTGGGTGGCTCACTTGAGGTCAGAAGTTCGAGACCAGCCTTGCCAACATTGTGAAACCTTGTCTGTACTAAAAAAAAAAAAAAAAAAAAAAGGCCGGGCGCGGTGGCTCAAGCCTGTAATCCCAGCACTTTGGGAGGCCGAGGCGGGTGGATCACGAGGTCAAGAGATCGAGACCATCCTGGTCAACATGGTGAAACCCCGTCTCTACTAAAAATACAAAACATTAGCTGGGCATGGTGGTGCGTGCCTGTAATCCCAGCTACTCAGGAGGCTGAGGCAGGAGAATTGCCTGAACCCGGGCAGCAGAGGCTGCAGTGAGCTGAGATCATGCCACTGCACTCCAGCCTGGGCAACAGCGAGACTCCATCTTAAAAAAAAAAAGATAGACATCATTGTTGCTGCCCTCAGTGACCACCCCACCCCAAGCATTCTGGGGGTGCCCAGGCAGCTGTGGCCCTGCATACCCCGGCTCTTCTACTCTGAAGTCACACTCAGAGGTCACACTGTGGTCTCTAGGTGGCTTGTGCATCCCTTGTGGCCCTGATGGGGGTCAGGGCAGCCTCAGGACCCCTGGTGTGTGCCCCAGCCCTCCTGTCCCCACCTTGATGGCCTGTGTCCTCCTGGCCCCTGGCCCCTACTTGTCACGTGCCTCCCCAAGCCCCAGGATGGCCTGGGCTCAGTCCTTGACCTCAGCGAAAGTCCTTTCCTAGCAGGCCCCCAGCCTCCATGGAATCCAGCTGATGCAAACAGCTAAGGAGCATCACCCTGGCTGTGCCTCCCCATGGCGTCCCCATCTCCCCTGACCTCAGCAGGGAAGAGCCCTGCCAGCTGAGCAGGGCAGGCCCAAACCTCTGACCCAGTCACTCCGCCCTGTCCCTCCTCTCTGGAGACTCCCAGGATGTGGGAGAAAGATCTCTAATCTGCCCCAGACTGCCCTGACTTGACTTCTGGGCCAGTGTGACCTTGGGCAGTTCTCAGGCATTTGCTCATCTATCACGTGGCAGGGTAGGTGCTCCTCGGCTACTTCCAGGAGAGCCTGCAGTGCTGGCCCTGTCATTCCTGCCCCAGCCTTGCTCTCAATCTCCCCTTTACCCTCCACACAACCAAACCTGCCTGTGGTCCCAGCAGCTTGGGCTAAGGCAGGAAGATCACTTGAGCCCAGGAGTTCAAGGCTGCAGTGAGCTAGGATGGCACCGCTGCACTCCAGCCTGTGCGACAGAGCGAGAACCTGTATCAAAAAACAAAAAAACCCACCGTGCTTCATGCCTTGCAGGCCCAGCATGGCCCAGGCCCTGCCCATCTCCCACCCTTTCCTCTCCACTGCCCTCACTCCCTGTTCCCTGACCCCAGGGCCCTTGCACAAGCCCCGTGTGACAAGCTGTGCCCTCTGCCAAGAGCGCCTTTCCCATGGCTCTCCCTGTGGCCGGCTCCTCCCAGCACCAGGTTTCGGCTCCCGTTGCCTGCTCCGGGAGAGACCCCCATCTCATCACCCGTGTGCTCTGGCTCTGACATGGGCCCCATCTGAGGTCACCTTGTTTGTGAACTCTCCTGTTTATCTTGCCCCCACCATCGGCCGGCTCCCTGCAGGCAGGGCCCTGTCCCGCCCCTGGCTGTGCCTTCAGCTTCCCGTCAAGTGTTTTTGAATGTTCACCTGAATAAACTGACAAGCACTCGAGGTCCCTGCCAGGTGGCCCTAGCATCCTCCCCTGGGCCGTGGCCAAGCTGCGGGCTTCTTCAGGAAGGGGTGGTTCTGCCTTATCAGTCCCTCCCACCTTGGCCCAAGGAAATGGGTGTCTTCAGTAGATGAAGCTAGCATGTTTGGACAGCCTCATGCTGGGTGGTGGCCTCTCACCGAAGAGCTCTCATTTCCCTGGGGTTGGCGGCCTGGCTTTCCATCCCCCCCAAGCCACTTCAGGCATATCGCCTCCCCTCTGTGGGCCTCAGCCTCCTCATCAGCCCCGCCCCTAGCTCAGGCTAGGTCTGTCACACTGGAGAGCCACAGCCCCTAGCAAGGCCCACCTCAGGGGATGTCTGGTACACCCCCCAACCTCTTCCCTCTCTTCCCTGTCCCCTTCCTTTTTTTTTTTTTTTTTTTTTTTTTTTTTGAGTTAGAATCTTGTCTTGTCACCCAGACCAGAGTGCAATGCCATCATCTCAGTTTACTGCAACCTCCCCCTCCTGGGTTCAAGCAATTCTCCTGCCTCAGCCTCACGAGCAGCTGGGACTACAGACACGTGCCACACACCCAGCTAATTTTGGTGTTTTTAGTAGAAATGGGATTTTGCCATGTTGGCCAGGCTGGTCTCGAACTCTTGACCTCAGGTGATCCACCTACCTAAGCCTCTGAAAGTGCTGGGATTACAGATGTGAGCCACTGTGTCTGGCCTTCTCTTAAGCAGCATTTGCTGTCCTCAATGACATTAAGACCTGGGCTGAGGGGAAGCTGCTACAAGGATGGCGGGAGCATGTTCAGGACGAGCCTCTGCTGCTGTGGGCTTTTGGTGAAGTGGCCCGACTTCTCTGAGCCTTGGGAGGTGAATGACGCCACTCTGACTCCATCCAGGCTTGGTTCTTGTCACTGCTGTGTTCAGGATGTCTCCCTCCAGCCAGGGATGGGCTCGGGCTCCTGGGAAAGGAACACAGATTTCTTCTGTTGTGAATATACATCTCTGAGAGGCTGGACTATGAACCCCATTTTCCAGATAGGAAATAGACTCACGTGCATCTGAGGGGCTGCAGTGGGGTGAGACCACACCTCGACCTGCCTCCACGTCCCTCATCTTTTTCCAAAGTCATTAACCTAACCTTGGGCAAAAGGCTTTCGGGCCTCAGGTGATTAGGCCTGGATGCTGTGCCCGGGCCTGGCTCACAGATGATTCCTGGGATCCTCAAGAGGTAGAGGAGACTGGAGGGCCGAGAGGCAGTGTCCTGTCCAGGGCCAGCCAGGCAAAAGCAGAAGAGCCAAGATCCTGGGCACCCTAGCTGGGCTCACATGAGTGCCCATGGTGGGGGTGTCTGTTGCTTATTGCCAAGGCGCTTTGCCTGCCTTTGCTGGAAGGTGGTAGGTAGGTTGGCCGGCGCCAGCCTGCTAAAGAATGAGCAGAAGCTAGAGAGGCAGCCCTGGGCTGGGCCCGTGCCTGACCTTTGCCTTAATTGGCTCTGTCCCTGGAGGCACTGTGGGACCTGCCAGGAGCTTTGTTACCTCCCCCTCCCAGGGCCTGGCAGGTGGGCACTGGGGGGGTGCCTTGGCATAGATATCTCCCTCTTGGTGTGGCAAGCCACACCCATAATTGGTCTTTGTCCATGAAGCGCTATTTACAGAGAGAGAAACGGGCCCAGAGAACAATTTGTCATCACCATCCTTCCACGAGTGCTTACTGGGGACTAAGCCATTGGAAACGCTTCACTTCCAATTCATCAGTGCTCCCATCAGCCTTAGGGGATAGCCAGGAAACCGAAGTAGGGAGCTTGTGTTATTTGCTGAAGGTCCTCTGGCCATTACTGGCCATTTCTTATGTTTTTTAAAAAAAAAAAAGGAATCAAACCCAGTCCCGGGTCCTTCCGCCAAGGAATATTATCCACCATAGGCTCGGTTTTCTCATCTGCCAAGTTGGCACTGTCACCTCCACCTGGAAGTCAGGTGGGGACATGGTATTGGACAAAGGCCCAGCCAGCCCCACAGGGACCTGGTACACAGTTGATGTTTAGCTGACCTCAGTTTCCTCCTCTGGAGGGCAGAATGGAGGCCAGGTCCTGCAAGTTGCAGGGAAGCAAACCACAGGTGAGGTGAGAGGTATGGGAGAAGAGGTCCAGGTAGGCATATTGTGAGAATAATCAGGAGTTTGATGATGACCTTGGGGAAGTGGTTTCCAGTCACCTCATCCCCATTTGAAACTTGTGGCTCACACTTTGAGCAAGGGCTTGCACAGCTGAAATGTGAGCCCTTTTTAAGGTTGGTTTCAGCCTTGCTCCCTCCCAGGATTCTCTGGTTCTGAACTTGATCTCCACCAACCCTAGCCAGCACCTGGAGGAAATAAGAGCTGGTATCTGGAAACATTTGTTGCCCTCTCCATCCTGAAGATTAAGGCTGAGTCTGAGAACAGAGTGGGCTCGGGGGAGGTGCCGATGACACAGCCATGCCTGGGATGGCAGTCGTCTCCCTAAACTGCTGGCATTTTTCTGCAAAGCAACCCCATTAACCGCACTTCACATCAGAGCTGAGGCTCCCAGGCCGCACATGACCTGCTGAGGGTCAAATGCTTTCACCAGATAATTAAAATGAAGGCTGGGTTGTAAGTTTTCGCAGGGAAGCAACCCCAGAGAGGAAAGATCAAGGTGTGGGAATCATTTTCGCCCCTTTTCCAAATGAAGCAGCTGACACTCACAAGGGCTTTGCCCAAGGTTGTGTGGTGGGCCAGTGATTGGACGGGGATTCAAACCCAGGTCTCTGAGGCCCCCAGTGGCTCTTCTCTGACACTCCCTTTCCAAAAAGCTGCTCTAGATTCATTATCTGGTTTAGCAACCGAAGTGCTGTGTAACCTCTGGAAAGGAGCTTGACCTCTCTGTGCTCTGGTTTCTGTAAAAGGGGGTCAGTGGTCACTTTGACCTCATGGGATTGTGGTTAAGATTCAGTTAATTCACAAAAGCCTTAGCAGGAAGAAGGCCTAACAGGGATGTCACTGGATACCGTGGCGAGGAAAGCTTGGACGCAGAGAAGTCAGACACTAAGAAAACCACACAGCGCGTTTCAGTAGGATTCCGCGCCTTATTTCCATGTCTTCACACCACCTCGAGATGCAGAGGGCAGCTCAGAGTGACCTCCAGCGAATCTCTCTCCTCGGCGAGTGGTCGTCTGCAGGGGATTAGTGGGAAGTAAGGGGATGTAGAATTACCCAGGAGTCCTTCAGCCTTGATGGCCCAAGTTCACAGCCGCTTCTACACTTGGGGGCCAGAGGGCGGACTCTACACAAGAGCCTCAGGGGACCCTGCGCCAGGCGTCCGAGGCCACGTCGGGTCGCCGCGCTGCGGGTCAGACTGCACCTTGTACGCTCCTGCCCTCCCTGGGGGCGCAGCGCCCCTGACCGCTACGACTGGCCGCGGGGTCTGTCAGTCAATCCCCTTCGCAGTCAATCCCCGTCTCCCTCCAGGCTACGCCCTCCGTTCCTCTCGCCTCTGTCCCTCCGGTCGCGCCAGCTTCCTCGTAGCCCCACCCTTGATCCCCAGCGATTGGCCGACAATTCTGCCTGTTTTCTACCGAGATTCCAATCCTCGCCTGCCTCCAGGCCCTCGCCTCCCAGCACCTAGCACTATGCGGGACCGCCCAGGCACGAAGGCTTCTCCCAATTAGCCCCACCTCTGCCCATCAGCGATTGGCTTCAGGGGCTGCCCATCCGCTTCATACCCGCCAATCACTGTCTTTTCCAGCGCTGATTGGTTAGGAAGCAGCCAATCGGGGCGTGGCGTGGACCCCTCCCGTGGCGCGCTCTGGGGGTGCGCGAGGCGGGGCCGTGGCGGTTGGAGGTGGCGGCAACGGCGGCGGCGGCGGCGACGCGTCCCGGCCGGTAAGGGGGCGCGGGGGGCTCGGGGGACACCGGGGGGGACGCAAGCGTCAGGGCCCCGCGCCTGTCGGGCTGAACTGAGGTGGGGCACGGGTCCTGTCAGGGACCCGGGGGCGAGGGGCGGAGGAGGCGGAGCGTGACAGCAGCGTCGCGAGAGCAGGAAGAGGTTAAAGACCCCCCCCCACCCCAACCCCACACTCCACGTCTGCTGCCCCTGAGGGCTACGGCATCCAACTCTGAGCCCCTCACCCGCAGCCCACGCACACCTGACACCACGACCCTGTAGATTAACATCCCCCAGACAGCTGAGAGTGTCCTTGCTGACATCTCCCACACCCCCAGGGCCTTGTTCCCGGCGCCCCGCACAGCTGGGTCTGACATCTCGCTCACACACCTGACACCGCGCCCCCACTCACGAACACCCCCATCACCCTGTCGATGACACCCCCACACCCCCACCTGAGCCTGTGACTCCTAACTCACGGTCCCGCAACTCACCCCTGGACCTGGTCCTGTCCCTAAGTGTCCTTCCTCATATCCAGCTCGCCACCCCTGTGCGCACTCCCCCAGCAACCTGGGTCCTCCTTCTCAGGGACCTTCCCCCGGTACCTGCTCTCTGCTCCTGATAGCCCTATACATCTATCTCCCCCTTTCTCCCTCTCTTACCCTCTCCCACCTTGGGCTTTCTTCCACGTGCACCTGTATTCGGGCGCCCCCTGTAATCCCCCCAAATCTTCCATGCCCTCCAAAAGTCCCCCAAGCCTTGGCATCTCAGGATCTCTGCACCTTTTCCTCCCCAAACAAAAGCTTACCCCAGTGTTCATTTCTACCAGTGATTGACTGTGTAAAGTGATTTCCGGACCTTAGAATAATCCCGTCGGTCAGACAAAACCGGAATCATCTCCATTTTACCAGCCACAAGCCTAAACCACTTGAATGCTAGAGGCAGAGCCTATTCCATCCTGGGCATCGCTGACCCTCTGCTGTGGACGCACCCCATTTGGGCCCATCTGTTATGTTTATGTCAGAGGGATTGGCAGGGGAGGGAAACCACACTCCACCCCCTCAGGCTGTTTTCAGGAGTCGTGACTTTGACTGGGTCCGGAAAGGCTTAGCTGGAAGGGACAGTCCCTCTGCCAGCATGTTCTCCGAGTCCTGGGGCGGGCCTGCGGTGGAGACGGAGATGCGCTGCAGGAGGGGGTGGTCATCATCTGGGGTGCCTCCCGCCCCAGGATGCCGGAGAGGGAGCTGCTGGGGATCCCTCTCCGACACTCCTTGGGCCCTTGAAGCCGATAAATAGTAAGGAAACACTCTAAAGAGTGAGGCAAGCTAATGTTTCAGCTGCCTAAAGCTAACCTGCAAAACTGGAGCCTGGCGTGGTGCTAGGAATGATTCTTCTGGAACTTTTCAAGTTCTCTTGAGTCTGATTTACAGGCATGCAGCATAGAAGGAGGCCGGTGGCTTTGCTGTTGAAAAGTAATAACATGCCATTTCCTGGAAGGCTTGCACAGCATTTCTTACCCCCTCCCACCTCTCCCTGCAAAGATGGTGCCAGAATGTTCCAGAGGGTCATGTCACCTTCAGCTTCTCCTGTGGAAACTGAAGCCATTTGGGTTTTCTGTCCAACTTCAATAGGGGTCATTTAAAACATATATGGGCATGTATGTTTGTATATATATGTATATGTGTGTTGGTGTGGTACACACGTAAATGTAGCTAATGCATGTTTATGTACATATTTTATATGCATATATTTCATAAGTTATATATGTACATGTGTGTAAACTTTGATGAGATCATTGATTATATAGTTTTTGGGGTTTTTTTTGAGATGGAATCTCACTCTACCACCCAGGCTGGAGTGCAGTGGTGAAATCTCGGCTCATGGCAACCTTCACCTCCTGGGTTCATGAAGTTCTCCTGCCTCAGCCTCCCGAGTAGCTAGCAGAGATTACAGGCATGTGAAACCATGCCTCGCTAATTTTTTTTTTCTTGAGGCTGAGTCTCACTCTGTTGCCGGGGCCGGAGTGCAGTGGCACCATCTCGGCTCACTGCAGCCTCGGCCCCCCGGGTTCAAACGATTCTCCTGCCTCAGCCTCCCAAGTAGCTGAGATTACAGGTGCCTGCCACCACGCCCATCTAATTCTTGTATTTTTAGTAGAGATCAGGTTTCACCATGCTGGCCAGGCTACTTTTTGTATTTTTAGTGGAGCCGGGGTTTCACCATGTTGGCTAGGCTGGTCTTGCACTCCTGACCCCAAGTGATCCGCCCACCTCAGCTTCCCAAAGCCCTGGGATTACATGCGTGAACCACCATGCCTGGCCTATTATATAGTTTAAAAAAAAAATCAAATGGTACAAAGGGCATGTAGTAGAAATCAGGCAGGTCTTCCCCAACCTGTACTGCGTTCCTCCTCAGATGCACCTGCTGTTGATAATTTCTTCTGTTTTCTTCCAGAGGTTGTCTATGACTTGGGTGGCAGAAAGGGGTGCGGGGTGGTATATATCCCCTACCCCTTCTAAACCACTGGGAAATTTGCATTGAACAGACATATGCATTCTATTGCGAGTTTCTTACTGATGGCTGTTTAAGCCACAGCCCGTAATTGGCTTTTACAACAGAGCTGCAATGGATAGATGCATGCATCAGCACATACCAAATATACAGTGGATGTATTCGGGCTCCGGCCGGGCACAGACACTTCGGACCTCCCCGTTTTGCTGTGAGCGCCTGTAGTCCCTGTTGCTCAGGAGGCTAAAGGGGGAGGATAGCTTGAACCGAGGAGTTCAAGGCTGCAGTGAGCTATAATTATGCCGCTGCACTCCACTCCAGCCTGGGCGACAGAGCTAGACACTGTCTCAAAAAAATAAAAGGGGGGCCAAGTTCAAAGGGCATATTCATGTAAATAGTTCATGTCCCTCCTCCTTCTCTGGACTGTGAAGTTGGAAAGTCTGATTATTCCTCTCCTACGGCCAGCTCAGTTATTTTATTATCAAGTTTTGTGGTCTGTCCCATCTGATAGGTTAAAAAAAAAAAAAAAACAGCAAGAGAGGTTCTTTTGAACATCACTCCTTGCTTCCTATACCTCTCTTAGGTGTTCTGGCTTGTGGGGTACGGATTAAACATGAGACTTATTTCTCTGCCAGTCAGACTAAAGTTCAAGAAATATTTGGGGCTGGACACAGTGGTTCACAACACCCAACACTTAAGGTGGATAAGGCAGGAGTATTGCTTGAGCCCAGAAGTTTGAGACCAGCTTGGGTAACATGGTGAAACCCCATCTCTATAAAAAAAAAATTTAAAAATTAGCCGGGCATGGTGGTGTGCACAAATGGTCTCGGCTACTCGGGAGGCTAAGGTGGGAGCACCGCTTGAGCCCAGGAGTTCAATGCTGCAGTGAGCTATGATTGCGCCACTGCACTCCAGCCTGAGCAACAGAGCAAGACCCTGTTTTTCTATTTATTTTTTTTTTTAGTTCCTGCTCTGTGAAGCTTGTCCCTATAGCAGGGAGCAGTGGTGGTGCTGAGATTTTGGCTCAAGGTACCTTGACAGGAACAATTGCTAAAAGAACCATTTAGCTGTTGCTGATTTTTTTTTTTTTTTTCACTTGGATCTATGAAAAGAAAAATGAGGGCATCATGAGAGATTGAGACGAGTCAGATGTTAAATCTGTCTGGGAAGCTGTTTCGAGACTCTCTCCAGTTGTCCAATTTCTCACCGCTGGTGCCAGATGGAGGGTGTCGTCATACTAAAGTCAGGCCTCTGCCCACGTGTCATCCAGTTTTTTTCTGTCTGTCTCTTCTGTTTTGGCAGTTAGACATTAAGGGGATTATCGAGACGATCAGAATCATTTGCTTGTTTGGGTTTTGCAAGACAGGGCTTTTAAAAATCCATTTGCATTTTTTATTTTAAGCATGAAATACCTCTTCATAAAAAGTATATCAGCTGGATACGGTGGCTCATGCCTATAATCCCAACACTTTGGGGGGCCAAGGCGGGTGGATAACGAGATCAGGAGATCAAGACCATCTTGGCCATGGTGAAACCTGTCTCTATTAAAATACAAAAAAAAAAAAAAAATTAGCTGGGCATGGTGGCGTGCGCCTATAGTCCTAGCTACTCAGGAGGCTGAGGCAGAGGAATAGCTTGAACTCGGGAGACAGAGGTTGCAGTAAGCCAAGATGGCACCACGGCACTCCAGCCTGGGTGACAGAGTGAGACTCAGTCTCAAATAAATAAATAAATAAATTAGCTGGCCTTGGTGGTGTACGTCTATAGTCCTAGCTACTTGGGAGGCTGAGGTGAGAGGATCACTTGAGCCTAGAGGGTTGAGGCTGCAGTGAGCCATGATTGTGCCACTGCACTCCAGCCTGGGTGACAGTGAGGCTCCGTCTCTTTAAAAAAAAAAAAAAGTATATAACGTGTATACGAAAAGAAAGAAGATATACCAAATAATAAAATTAACACCCAGCCCAGGAAGTAGAACGTTGTCCCCCGGAGGCCCCACCCTGTTCACAGGGCTATTTTAAAAATATGCTTGTCAACATTTGTTTTCTTCACTGAGCACCTTTTGCTACAATCATCTTGAGCTGAATGCTTGGATTCCAGGGGCTCAACAAAGTTCTCTGCTGGCCAGATTTTCTGCTGAGCTCTCTGCCAGCCCAGCAGCCTGTGAGGTCTCGGCAGGCAAATGGCTGGATAAGCCACCAGCTGAGGGACAGGCCAACGCTTGGAGGCTTGGCCTCAGATCCCTGCATATTCATTTCCTGTGGCTGCCATAATAAATTACCACAAGCTGGGGGGCTTCAGACAACAGAAATATATCCTGTCATAGTTGTGGAGGCCTGAAGTCCAAAATCAGGGTGTCAGCGGGGTTGGTTCATTCTGGAGGCTCCAAGGGAGTCCTTCACAGGCCTTTCTCTGGGCAAACCTTGGAGTTCTTGGCTCGTAGCCACGTCACTCCAGTCCCTGCCTTTGTATTCACGTGGCTTTCTCCCTGTTGTATGTCTCTTTGTGTCCTCTCTCTCTATTTTTTTAGAGATGGGGTCTTGCTATGTTGTCCATGCTGGAGTGCAGCGAGTGATCATAGTTCACTGCAACCTCGAATTCCTGGGCTCAAGTGATTCTCCCACCTCAGCCTACTGAGGAGCTGAGACTACAGGCACAGGACACCACTCCTGGATCTCCTCTTCTTTTTTTTGAGACAGAGTCTTGATCTGCTGCCAGGCTGGAGTGCAGTGGTACAATCTTGGCTCACTGCAACCTCCACCTCCCAGGTTCAAGCAATTCTCCTGCCCCAGCCTCCCAAGTAGCTGGGACTACAGGTGTGTGCTACCACACCCAGCTAATTTTTGTTTTTTAGTAGAGATGGAGTTTTACTATGTTGGCCAGGATGATCTCGATCTCTTGACCTTGTGATCCACCCGCCTTGGGCTCCCAAAGTGCTGGGATTACAGGCGTGACCATCGCGCCCAGCCTGAATATGTACACTTCAATCAAGCCTGTATTACAGTTACACTAGCCCAAGACCCACCACATCTGCAGTATTTCTTAGTGCAGTGAGCCTCATTCTCATGCTGTCTTAAGGTCAGGTTCCCAGACCCCACCCTCTGGCAGTTCTGACTTAGTAAATCTATGGTGGGGCTTAGGAATCCTGTACAAACATTCCCAGAGATCCTGGGGCAGGTGGTCCTAGAAACACTGGGCAGAGTGGCTCAGCTCTGGGGGAACAAGCGAGACCCCACCCCCTCCTGCTGTGGGCACGTTCCTTCCTCTGCAGCGCTCTCTTCTCACAAGGTCCCTGTGTGAGAGGAGGGGTCAGACTGACAAACCTGATTCTAGCATGATTCGTGGCACCACCCATTGCCAACCAGGCCATCACATTGTGGCTGGTCTGGTGCAATGAAGCTGTGGCAGCCTCGTGCTGGGGAGGGGGTGTGTTAGAATGGGCAGGTTTGGGATCAGAAGGTGATCCCAGGCAAAAGAATGATGGCAGGGAAGCAGCACGGGCACATGTTTGTGGGCTTTGAGCAGCCTCATTTGCTCAGAACTCGTGAGTTACAGCCAGACAATAGTGAGCCTTGAATGTCAGAGTCAGAGATTGCACTGTTTCTTGTACTAAATGGTGGTGACCATGTTGGTGACATGCTTGGTAGGTAGGAGGTGCTTTTAAAGGAATGTTCTAGGTCAGGTGCAGTGGCTTACGACTGTAATTCCAGCACTTTGGGAGGCTGAGGTGGGCAGATCACCTGAGGTTCAGGAGTTCAAGACCAGCCTGGCCAACATGGCGAAAACCCATCTCTACTAAAAATACAAAAATGAGCTGGGCGTGGTGGCGGGTGTCTGTAATCCCAGCTACTCCGAAGGCTGAGGCAGGAAAATTGCTTGAGCCTGGGAGGCAGAGGTTGCAGCGAGCCGAGGTTGCAGTGAGCCAAGATTGCACACTTGCACTCCACCCTGGGTGACAGAGCGAGCATCTGTCTCAAAAATAATAATAAAAATAAAGGATTGTTCTTTGATGAGTAGCAGGACAAATCGTCTAAGTTTTGTTTCACACTGTAGGGAGATTAATTAACCTGTAGGGGGATGCTCTGCCTGGCATGGGGAGACCCAGAATGTGTAAGGGTCTTCAGGTGGTGAGATTAGGCAAGTAGGATCTTGCCGTGTTGCCCAGGCTGGTCTCCAATTCCTGGGCTCAAGCTAACCTCCCACCTCAGTCTCCCAAAGTGCTGGGATTACAGGTGTGAGCCCCTGCGCCCGGTGAATATGTACATTTCAGTCACCGATCATGGGGAAGCCGTGTGTCAGTGTCTCAAAAGCATGCTTAGTAAGCCGAGGTCATGTTAAATGGGATTTGCCCCAGCCCTGTCTGATTCCTTATTACACAGAACGATACTTATCAACACTTGTCACCCATTTAAGTGGCATTATCCTGTGAAGATGGTGACAGATGAGGAAATCGAGGAATGGGGAGGTTTATTTTTTACTTTAAATTTTTTGTTTGTTTTTTCAGGGTCTCGCTGTATTGCCCAGACTGGAGTGCAGTGGCTTGATCTTGGCTCACTGTAGCCTCCGCCTGCTGGGTTCAAGCGATTCTTGTGCCTCAGCCTCCCGCGTAGTTGCTTACAGGTGCCTGCCACCATGCCTGGCTAATTTTTGTATTTTTAGTAGAGATGGAATTTACTCTATTGGCCAGGCTGGTCTCAAACTCCTAACCTCAAGTGATCCACCTGCCTCGGCCTCCCAAAGTGCAGGGATTATAGGCATGAGCCATCTCACTCAGCCTAAATTTTTTTTTAGAGCCAGGGTCTTGTTCTGTTGCCTTGGCTGAAGTGCAGTGGTGTGATCAGAGCACGCTGCAGCGTCGACCTCCTGGGCTTAGTGATCCTCCCACCTCAACCTTCTGAGTAGCTGAGACTATAAGTGTGTGCCACCCTGCCCGGCTAATTTATTTATTTGGTAGAGACAGGGCCTTACTCTGTCACCCAGACTGGAGTGCAGTGGTGGGATCATAGCTTACTCCAGCCTTGAACTCCTTGCCTCAAGTGATCCTCCTGCCTTGGCCTCCCGAAGTGCTGGGATTACAGGTGTGAGCCACTGTATGTGGCTTGTGTGGAGGTCTAGTGACACATCCAAGGTGTCACATGCTAGACCCCATCTTACCACAACACAGTGTGGGGTGGCAGGGAGCCTGTGCATGCTGCTGTGTGGCCATGAGGAAGAGAATCATTGAAGGGGTGCATTCTTGCTGCTGTGGGAGGGATGGCTGAAGGGCAGGAGGACGGACAGCAACAGGCAAAAGCACCCGTCTGCAGGTGTTAGGTTTCTGCTTCCTTGCTGGGCATGGACACTGAGTGTGACATGGACCCCTGCATTCTAGGGAACCCCCAGCCTGGTTGCAGGGAGGCAAGTGAAGAGTGGCCCCTCAAGTGCAGGAGAGAACCACAGACTGCTCAGTGCAGGGCAGAGCAGCTAACTTGGTGAGGCCAGGACATTTAGGAGCTTTGAAGGATGCAGAGGAGTTTGCTGGCATTGGAGACCGGCCAAGCAAAACTTGGCATGTCCAGGGAATTAATTCACTTGTCTAGCAAATAGTTGTTGAAGGCCAACCAAGTGTGGATTGCTGTGTCGGGTTCCTTGTGGTAAGAACATAGGGCCTTTTATTTATTTATTTATTTTTAGAGAAAGCCTTTATCGCCCAGGCTAGAGTGCAGTGGGCGATCTTGGCCCACTGCAACCTCTACCTCCCGGGTTCAAGCAATTCTCCTGCCCCAGCCTCCCAAGTAGCTGGGATTATAGGTGCCCACCAACATACTGGCTAATTTTTATATTTTTAGTAGAGATGGAGTTTCACCAGGTTGGCCAGGCTGGTCTTGAACTCCTGACCTTAAATGATCCGCCTGCCTCGGCCTCCCAAATTGCTTGGATTACAGGTGTGAGCCACTGTGCCCAGCTAATTTTTGTATTTTTGTAGAGATAAGGTTTCACCATGTTGGCTAGGCTGGTCTTGAACTCCTGGCCTCAAGTGATCCATCCACCTTGGCCTCCCAAAATGCTGGGATTACAGGTGTGAGCCCCCGCGCCCAACCAAACAGGGCTTTTGAGACGAGGACAGTGACTGAATTACACCCTCTTAGTGGAGGGATGTGAGTACCATCCAGTACCTTGGATTGTTTTAGATCACATCTAACGGCCTTTGGTGACAGATGTGAGCAGCACTGTCTGCCAGGACAGAGGACAGTGATTGACCATAGAATTTCCTGGATCTTTCAGGGTGTTTCCCCCAAAGAGACTGCAGCAAGGGTTGCTGTAACCAGAGATTGTCTGAAAAGTACCCAGAGCGAATGCAGCAGGAAGAAACTCGCCATCTGTGAGGCAGCCCACAGGTCAGGGTTAACAGGGAGCAGCCATTATGTAAGGTGTGCCCGGATCCCTTAGGCAGAGTTAATACCTATTAACTAGAAAAGAAAACAGCCCTTATCAACTGGCAGATAGGATGTTAATTGGCTCTGTTTACTGAGAGATTACAGGATCCGTTTCACGGCGGCTTATAACACACTCCATCCACAGAGAAACTGCACCCCCCACGTTTGTACCGACATTTCCTGAGTCCCAAGGGGTGGAGCTGGCAGTCGTATGGTGGTCCCCACCAGGTAACAGCATAAATGGTGGGCCTGTCTTATGGCTGGTCAGGAAGCTATGAGACAGGCTTAAGGGAGTCAGGCACGTGTGCATATGAGTGTGTGTGTGTGTGTGTGTGTGTGTGAGTGTGTGTGTGTATGAGGATAGTCCTTGTACATGGAGCTTATAGAATGCTTGGGCTTGAAATTGCCTGATTCAAAACAAGAAGCAGCCTTGTGGCTGGGTGCAGTGGCTCACACCTGTAATCCCAACACTTTGGGAGGCAGAGGCAGGCCGATTGCTTGAGGCCAGGAGTTTGAGATCAGCCTGGGTAACATAGCAAGATCACATCTCTACTAAAAATAATTTAAAAACTGCCGGGCGCGGTGGCTTACGCCTGTAATCCCAGCACTTTGGGAGGCCCAGGCGGGTGGATCACGAGGTCAAGAGATCGAGACCATCCTGGTCAACATGGTGAAACCCCGTCTCTACTAAAAATACAAAAAAATTGCTGGGCATGGTGGCGCATGCCTGTAATCCCAGCTACTCAGGAGGCTGAGGCAGGAGAATTGCCTGAACCCAGGAGGCGGAGGTTGCAGTGAGCCAAGATCGTGCCATTGCACTCCAGCCTGGGTAACAAGAGCGAAACTCCGTCTCAAAAAAAAAAAAAAAAAATTATCCGGGCATGATGGTGTACACCTGTAATAGTTCTAGCTATTCAGAGGCTAAGGTGGGAGATCACTTGAGCCTTAAAGATGGAGGCTGCAGTGTGATATGATTGTACCACTGCATTCTAGCCTGGATGACAGAGTAAGATCCTGTCTCAAAACAAACAAAAAAGAAGCAGCTTGTCTTGCCCTCTCCCAAGCAACTGCCACCTTGCTTGGCACCAGTGTTCCCACTGCTCTGAAGGTTCTGTGCTGGAGTTGGTGTGATCACAAGTTATCGAAGAGCCCATGCTCCAGGTTCACGTTTCCTGAATAATGCTGTTTAGTAAGTCATGTCCCACCTCATCCCCTCATTCCCCACCGAGCTTTGTTTTTTGTTTGATGAATGGAAAGACTGCCTGAACAGAAACAGCATGGGAAAAGATACATGTGTGTTATTTGGGGCTGGCCCCCTGTGCCTGGCCACTGGTTGTCACCCTAGCGGGGACACCTGAATCCCACTTTAGAAAGCACTGACGTCCTAGGTATTGGGGAAGGTACCTAGCGTGAACGCAGCAAGGCTGGGGCTCCTGGAGCCACGGGACACTGCCATCTGTGGTTGTAAATACTGTGCAAGGCCAGGGGAGAATGAGGTGTCTACCCCAGCACAGCATATGAGTCAGGACTGTGGCAGCTGCAAGTGACAGAAAGCCATCCACGCTGACTGAACCGGATAGGGTGCTTCCCGGGCTCCGTGACAGCAAAGTCCATGTGCTTTTGCACCACTGGGTTCCAGATCCCCCTAGCCTGCAAGTATCCTCCTCTGCCTCCTGGCCCTGCTCTGCCCCCCTAACTGTGCCAACGATGCCCTGCAGCCTCACACCCTACTGGCTTCCCCTCCCCTGAAGAAAGAGGACTTCTCTGGCCCGATGGTTCCCTTAAAAGTCCCAGGTCTCAGTCTTTGGGGCTAGCACCCTGAACCTAGGGGAGTGTGAAGTCTCATTACCTGATCATGGTCACCTGGGTCACCCTGGAGTCAAGGGGAGGATAGTGTTGGAGAGCAGAGCGAGTGGTTTCCCAGAATGCTGTCCTCAGTAGGGATGGCCACTGTGCGCGTGGACCAAATGTAGAGCTTCAGTGCCTCCTCCAGGCTTTTTGTCACTGCTAAGATCTTCAACAGGTGTTCTCGGCCAGGTGTGGTGACTCACACCTCTAATCCCAGCACTTTGGGAGGCTGAGGCGGGTGAATCCCTTGAGGTCAGGAGTTTGAGACCAGCCTGCTCAACATGGCGAAACCCCAACTAAAGAAAAAATAAATAAATAAATTGGCCAGCCTATAATCCCAGCTACTGGGGAGGCTGAGACACAAGAATCACTTGAACCCGGCAGGCGGAGGTTGCAGAGAGCCAAGATCTTGCCACTGCACTCCAGCCTGGGCGACAGAGCGAAACTCCTTCTCAAAAAACAAACAAAATAGGTGTTGTCCACAGATGAGAAGAAGGTGGGAAAGAGCAAGCTGAACACATCCACGCCCAAAGCCCATTCAAGTCCCCTGGGAATTACAGATTGCGTACCTGCCCCACTCCCAGGCTCGGTGTCCATTGGCCTGGGAGGGGCTGTGGTAGAGGTGTTTTGTTTTCCCTGTTTAAGCATTTTAAATTGAGAAATAGCTTACATAGAGTAAAGCACATAAATCCTAAGTGTATATATAGCTCAGTGAGTTTTTACATATCTGTTCATTCTTGGAACCAGATCAAGACAATTTTCGAGCCTCCAGCTGGCTCCTTCGTGCCCCTCCCTGACATGCCCCCTAGAGGTAACCACTGTTCTAATCTTTATCACCAGAGATGTGTTTTGTACTTGGTGTTTCTTAAAATTTGCAGTAGGCTGGGCGCAATGGCTCATGTTTGTAATTCCAGTGCTTTGGGAAGGCAGAGGCTGGAGGATGGCTTGGCTTGAGCCCAGGAGTTCAAGACTAGCCTGGGCAACATAGTGAGATCTCATCTCTTCAAAAAATTTAAAATTTAGCTGGGCATGGTGACCCACACCTGCAGTCCCAGCTACTCAGGAGGCTGAGGTAGGAGGATAATTTGAGCCAGGGAGTTGGAGGCTGCAGTGAGCCATGATCGTGCCACTGCACTTCAGCCTGGGTGACAGAGAAAGACCCTGTCTCAAAAATAAATAAAGTGGTAAAATATACAGTACTTTAAAATGGCTAAAACTTACATTGTAGTCTTTTTTTTTTTTTTTGAGACGGAGTTTCACTCATGTTACCCAGGCTGGAGTGCAATGGCGTGATCTCGGCTCACCGCAACCTCCGCCTCCTGGGTTCAGGCAATTCTCCTGCCTCAGCCTCCTGAGTAGCTGGGATTACAGGCACGCGCCACCATGCCCAGCTAATTTTTTGTATCTTTAGTAGAGACGGGGTTTCACCATGTTTACCATGATGGTCTCGATCTCTTGACCTCGTGATCTACCCGCCTCGGCCTCCCAAAGTGCTGGGATTACAGGCTTGAGCCACCGCGCCCGGCCCATTGTAGTCATTTTTAAGTGTTCAGTTCAGCGGCATCAGGTGCATTCACACTGTTGTGCAGCCGTTACCACCATCCGCCTCCACAACTCTTTTCATCCTGCAAAACTTAAACTCTGTCCCAGTTAAACACTAACTCTCTGTCCCGCCTGCCCAGTCTGAGCCGCCGGCAGCTGCCATTCCACTTTCCGTCTCTATGAATGTGACGACTCTAGGGACCACGTATAAGTGGATTCGTACGGCATTTGTCCTTTTGTGACTGGCTCATTTCATTCAGCATGACATCCTCAGGGCTCATCCGTGTGGTGGCAAGTATAGGCATTTGGATGTGTGTAAAACATTTTGTTTGCTGTGCTTGACTGTTATGTAGACAGAATCATTCAGCACGCAGCTGGGCGTGGTGGCTCACACCTGTAATCTCAGCACTTTGGGAGGCCGAGGTGGGCGGATCACCTGAGGTCAGGAGTTCAAGACCAGCCTGGCCACCATGGCGAAACCCCATCTCTACTAAATACAAAAAATTAGCCGGGTGTGGTGGCACATGTCTGTAATCTCAGCTACTCGGGAGGCTGAGGCAAGAGAATCACTTGAACCTGGGAGGTAAAGGTTGCAGTGAGCCAAGGTCGTGCCATTGCACTCTGGCCTGGGTGATAGAGGGAGACCTCAACTCAAAAAAAAAGAGTCATTCGGTACCCAACCTTTTGTCTGGCGTCTGCCCTTCACTGGTGTGTATATGCGATCCAGCCATATTGTCGCATGTAGCAGCAGCTTGTTCTTTGGTATTATATAGGATCCCATCATGGGATATACCACACGTGTGTTCCCCTTCTCCTGTGGGTGGTCTTCAGGGCTGTGTCCACAGAATGTGCTCATCATTGCCATCATATGCTGCTGGGCAGGTCTTCAAAGTCCAGGGCTGTATATGGGGAGGTTGTGGGGAGAGGCCTCTATGGCAGGCATGGCTTGCAGGAATCTTGGCTGTACTGGGCGGAAGGAGAGGTCTGGAGGTGGGAGACCCAGCTGGCATAGGGCAGTAGGGGCACTTTGTATCTTCCTACAAGCACAGCCTGCAATGGCCCAGTTGCATTCAGCATGAAGGTATTTGTGCTTGATGCAGCCTCAGTCTGTTCGTTTCCCTGGTCAGCCTGAGTTCACTCCAGCCTTGGGGTTCTTCCTTCTTGCTGTTCTCTCTCCTTGGTGTACTCCTTTTCTTCCAGATCCCAGGATAGACCCCTTTCTCCCACCCCATGTCCCTCCTCCCCATAGACTCTGCACATGGTCATCCACGTCTGCGTCATTTCCAGTAGTGATTGAGCCCATGAGGGTGTGCCTCCCCAGAGCATGTACACGGTGAACATGGAGTGCACATACACACAGGGAGTGACATATGAATGTCCAGCAGCTACTCTGATTCCAAGTAACCTAGTAGGGAGGGAAGGATCCATAAGGAAAGGGAGACGCAAGTTCATGAACATTGCCCGAGTCAGCCCAGGCTATACCCAGGCTCCTACCACCCTGTGATTCTGCTGGAGCAGAGAAGGGCCTCCCAGGGCTGGGGGGAACCTGGGCAGGTTTTTGTACATGTGTCAAAGTGCACATAGCTTAAAAATTGCTGTTTTTAGCCTTTTAAAGTGAACAATTCAGTGGCATACAGTACAATCACAGTGTTGTGCCACCACTGCCTTTATCTGATTTCAGAACATTTTCTTTTCTTTTCTTTAAAACAGAGTCTTGCTCTGTCGCCTAGGCTGGAGTGCAGTGGCGTGATTTCGGCTCACTGCAACCTCCATCTCCTGGGTTCAGGTGATTCTCCTGCATCAGCCTCCCTACTAGCTGGAATTACAGGCGCATGCCATCACACCCAGCTAATTTTTGTATTTTTAGTATAGATGGGGGGGTCTCACCATGTTGGCCAGGCTGGTCTTGAACTCATGACCTCAAGTGATCTGCCTGCCTCGGCCTCCTAAAAGTTCTGGGTTCATAGGCGTGAGCCAGCACGACTGGCCAATTTCAGAACATTTTCATCACCCCCAAAAGGAAATCCCATCCCCATTCTACACCCTCCACTCCCTGGCAACCACCAATCTGCTTCCATTCTCTGTGGATTTTCCTGTTCTGGGCATTTCATATCAATGGAATCTCACACTGTGTGGCCTTTTGTGTCTGGCCTCTCTACACGGTATTGTATTTTTGAGGTTCATCTATGTTGTAGCATGGATCACAGCCTCATTCCTTTTTATGGCGAGTAGTATTACATTGTGTGAACATTTTGTATATCCATTCATCTGTTGACAAGCAGTTGGGTTACTTCCACTTTTTGGCTGTTGTGAACCTTGCTGCCAGGAGCATTTTAGTTTTGTTGTTGTTGTTATTATTTCAGTTGTGTTGGGGTCTCACTATGTTACCTAGGCTGGTCTTGAACTCCTAGGCTCGAGCATCCTCCTGCTTTAACCTCCCAAAGTGCTGGGATTATAGGTGTGAGTCACCGTGACCAGCCCTATGTACAATGATTTTGTGTGGACCTTTTGGTTCTGTGCCTGGGAGTGGAATTGCTGGGCCATAATAGTAGCTCCCTGTGTAACTTGTGAAGGAATCTCCAGGCTGATCTCCACAAGGGCTGCCCCATCTGACATTCCCAGCATACAAAGGCGCCAGTTTCTCCAAGTGCTTGCCTGGCAGGTTTTAGCCAGATGCTTGGCAGGATGGGAGTCAGGAGGAGAAAGCATGTTCTGCGTGTGTAGGCTCGTCAGCCGGCGCTGGGGTGGGATGGTGAGACCAACTCTCAGACAAGGAAGCCGAGGTCCTGGGAGCTGGGACACCTGCCTGAGAGTGCTCACCTGGTGAAACACAGAGCGGGCTTGAACCTGCCTTCAAGCTTACAAAGAGAAATGCTTCCTTAGCAGGTGACTGAGGGTGAAGGGTCACTGCTTGTGCCCCAGGAGTGACGTTTTAGGGATGAGAACAGCCCCACCCCCCATCCATTGGACCCGTGAGGAAGGAAACCGGAAGGGAAGGAGGGAAGAGGAGGGGGGTCTCACCCATAAGTACAGCATCCTCTTCCTTCCTTTGGACGAGGCTCAGGGACACAGGGTTCTGCTGTTGAAATAGGTCCTTCCCAAGCCGGCGGGGGGGTCCCACCTGTAATCCCAACACTTTGAGAGGCTGAGGTGGGAGGATTGCTTGAAGCCTGGAGTTCGAGACTAGCCTGGGCAACATAGCAAGACCCCATCTCTACCAAAAAATGAAGAAATTAAGGCTGGGCATGGTGGTGCATGCCTGTAATCCCAGCACTTTGGGAGGCCGAGGTGAGCACATTGCATCAGCTTAGTTTGAGACCTGTAATCCCAGCTACTTGGGAGGCTGAGGCAAGAGAATGGCTTGAATCCGGGAGGTGGAGGTTGTGGAGAGCTGAGATTGCACCATTGAACTCCAGCCTGGGCAACAAGATCGAAACTTGGTCTCAAAAAAAAAAAAAAAAAAAAAAAAAGAAAGAAGAAAGAAAGGAAGGAAGGAAAGAAAGAAGAGAGAGGGAGGGAGGGAGGGAGAAATTCTCTCCCCGAAGACTTGTCATTGGGGCACATTTCTATAGGATGTCCCAAGTGGCCCTATGGTGACTTTCCAGCACTGGACCCATAAGAAACCACAGGGACAACCAGTATGACCAGCCTGGTGGGGGTGATGAGGAGAGGAAGTGATACCCCAACAACAAGAACCTGGAAACAAGCTGTTTCCAGCACCAGCTGGCTTCTCTGTTTTCAAATGAATGAAGGCTGCCAGGCGCAGTGGCTCACACCTGTAATCCTAGCACTTTGGGAGGCTGAGGTGGGTGGATCACCTGAGGTCAGGAGTTCAAGACCAGCCTGGCCGTCATGGAGAAACCCCATCTTTAATAAATAATAAATAAATAAATAAATGAAGGCATATTTCATGTCTTGTCCTCATAGTGTTCCTAGCAGTCATGAGACACTTAGGTGGTACCACTAGTTCTGATGACCTCTTCTCGCTTTGGAAGCTGAGGTGGGGGCTGATGGGTGAAAACCACCTATTCTTTATAGTGACAAAGACAAAAATGCCACTGAGGGTGGGGGCCATGGGAACTGGGGCTTCCTCCCCCAACCCATCCAAGCCTCCCTGTCCCAGGAAATGGCCTCACCATCTCTGGGTCTCAGGCAGAACCTGGATAGGCTCCTGAGATGCCTGCCGCCTCCCTCCACCAAAGCCCACCATCCAGGCCCCACGCTGTCACCCAAGTCGTCCCAAGGTATCCGCTGGCCTCCCTGCCTTGCTGTCCTCTTCCCTCCTTCAGCTGAGTGACCCTCTGTCCCTGGAGACCCACTCCCTCTCTCGCTAGTCCCAGGGCCTTTGCATTTTGTGCCTGGAATGTGGCTCTGCCATGCCTTGGACACTGCCCCTCAGGGAGGCCGGCCTGATCACCTGGTCACTGGTTGCAAGTCTGGGTACACATTGCCATGGGAGAGATCACCCTCAAGGGCTGGCAGTTCTAGAGTCTGGTTATTGGATGTCGGCCTGATGTCTGCCTCCTGTCACTCCCCTGGCCACTGGGCCAGTTGCTCCTCTTTCCTTGCGACAGCCTGTGTTCACTTCCTGTTGCCGCTGTAGCAAACCGCCACAGACGCGGAGGCATAAAGCAACACGTTGATCATCTTTTGGTTTTGGACGCCAGGAGTCTAAAATGGGAGCGCAGGGCTGGGTTTCTTCCGGAGGCTCCAGAAGAGAATGTGTGTCTTTGCCTTTCCCAGCTTCTATCCCCCTAGGACCTCTCCCTCCACTTCTAAAGCCAGCAGCAGAGCGCACTCAGATCGCCGCCAACTCTCCTGCCTCTATCTTTTTTCTTTCTTTTTTTCTGAGACAGAGTCTTGCGCCATCACTCAGGCTGGAGTACGGTGGCACAACCTCCCCCTCCCAGGTTCAAGCAATTCTCGTGCCTCAGCCACCCAAGTAGCTGGGACTACAGGAGCCTGCCACCACACCTGGCTAATTTTTGTATTTTTTGATAGAGACAGGGTTTTTCCCATGTTGGCTAGGCTGGTCTCAAATGCCTGACCTTAACTGATCCACCTGCCTCAGCCTCCCAAAGTGCTGGAATTACAGACATGAACTACCGCGCTTGGCCTTTTTTTTTTTCGAGAAGGGTCTGGCTGTGTCACCCAGGCTGAGGTGCAGCAGTATGATCACACCTCACTGCAGCCTCCAACTCCTGGGCTCAAGCCATCCTCCCGTCTTGGCCTCCCAAGTAGCTGGGACTACACACACGTGCCAACACACCCCGCTAATTTTTTTGTTTTTGAAATGGAGTTTCCCTCTGTAGCCCAGGCTGGAGTGCAGTGTCTCAGTTTTGGCTCACTGCAACCTCTGCCTCCTGGGTTCAAGCGATTCTCCTGCCTCAGCCTCCCTGAGTAGCTGGGACTACAGGCGCATGCCACCATGCCCAACTAATTTTTTTTTTTGTATTTTTTTTTGTTTTTTTTTTTTTTTGAGACGGAGTTTTGCTCTTGCTGCCCAGGCTGGAGTGCAATGGCGCGATCTCGGCTCACCACAACCTCCGCCTCCTGGGCTCAGGCAATTCTCCTGCCTCAGCCTCCTGAGTAGCTGGGACTACAGGCACGCGCCACCATGCCCAGCTAATTTTTGCATTTTTAGTAGAGACGGGGTTTCACCATGTTGACCAGGATGGTCTCGATCTCTTGACCTCGTGATCCACCCGCCTGGGCCTCCCAAAGTGCTGGGATTACAGGCTTGAGCCACCGCGCCCGGCTTTTTTTTTGTATTTTTAATAGAGACGGGGTTTCACCATATTGGCCAGGCTGGTCACGAACTCTTGACCTCAGGTGATCTGCCTGCCTCAGCCTCCCAAAGTACTGGGATTACAGATGTGAGCCATCATGACTGGCCACGTCCAGCTAATTTTTAAATTTTTTGTACAAATGGGATCTTGCTGTTACCCAGGCTCGTCTCACCTGGCCTCAAGCGATCTTCCCACCTCCCAAAGTGCTGGGATTACAAGGTGTGAGCCACTGCACCTGGCCTCTCCTGCCTCCCCGTCATGGGGACCCTGGCAATTACACTGGGTTCATCCAGATAATCCAGGACAGTCTCCCTCGTCTCAAGACCCTCAACTTAGTCACGTCTAAAAAGTACCTTTTGCCATGTAAGGTCGCATATTCACGGCGTCTAGGGTTTAGGGTGCAGACATCTTTGAGGGCCAGTATTCAGCCCAACACAGCCCATGATGGTGGTCCTTAAGGTTCCCTTTCCAGGACAGTCACCCCAAATGTCAGGACAAGAGGGTTTCAGGACCTCCAGCCTCGGCTCTCTGGCCTCCTGCCCCGCCCTGCCCCGTCGCGTTATTCAGCCCCTTCTGGGGCTCCTCTTTCCTCCAGGCGAAGGCGTGAATTGGCAAACCCCTCGTCACTCACTGCACAGGCACCAGGCCAGGCCAGCTCAGTGAATGAGTGTTGTAGAGGGAGGTCATGGGAGCAGTGAGGACACAGCAGAGGTGCAGCCTAAGCAAGAGGCAGAGAGCCCAGAAAAAGTGAAGGGTACCTCACTCCTGCATGCCCACACCGCACTGCCCCAGCAGGCACCTCTTGCACCCAGCTGCCTCTAAATACACCTCTGGGGCCCTGCACACACCTGCCTGCACCCCGCCACCCCAGCATGCCCAGGCCCTGCATACACCTGCCTGTACCCCAGCACCCCTGCATGCCACTGCAAGCACCTCCGGAGCCCTGCACACACTATCTCCCTCCCCACATCCACCACAGGCCCTGCCTCCCCTCTGCATCTGCTAAGTCAGGTTTGGGGCCCACAGATGCATGGACATAGGTATGTCCGGTTCAGCTTCTCCAGCCACCTGAGTCTTTGAGGCAACTTCTTTGTCACAGTGAAATCTCCACCCACCCTCCCTCCCCAAACCCGCTTCTTTGCCTACGGAGGTGGATGTATAGCATCACATGCCCCGAGGGTAACAGAGCGTTTGGGTTTAATGGAGAGTGCAAAGTGGGTATCCACAGGGCCACACAGACAAGAATCAATGACTGAAAAATAAACGAGGGAAGAGAGACTGCCGTCCCTGTGGAATATAGCTAGTGCTCGACTTACAATCACGGTGGGGACCACGGACCGGTCTTAACACGATTTGGTCGTAAGTTGAGTAGGCTATATGTACAGTTGAAATGGTGCACGCGGAGATGGTAGTGCTGCCGGAAGCTGGTCCGCACTGCCGTACGCCCAGCTGGGCAACATTTACGCTGCCAGACGCAGAGCAGTCGTGGCTAGCGATTATGGTCGTAAAGTCGAATGGTTGTAAGTTGCATAGGTGGTAAGTCGATCAATACTTGTAATTACAAGTCCTATCCATCAGTGCTCCCCCTCCAGGAGGTAGAGCGTAACCCATCCCATCCCATCAGGCTGGGCTGCCTCCTAAGAATAGAGTAGGCGCCTGGCTGAACCCACCTTACCCAAGAGCTCCAGGTGCGGGTCACCTGGGGGAAGTTGCCCTCCTATGCCTCTGGAACTGGCTGTTCCTTTAGGTTAAGCAAAGTCTTGAGTAAGGGCACATGGGCAGGGCAAGGTTGTTCATGCCTGTAATCCCAGCTACTGGGGAGGTGAGGTAAGATGGGAGGATCACTTGAGCCCAGGAGTTCTAGACCAGCCTGGGCAATATAGCAAGACCCCATCTCAAAAAAATAACAGGAGGGGGTACATGGTCCTCTAGAGTGCTTGATGAAATCATGCTGAGACTCACCTTGGTGGCTGGGGGCCAGGCTCCATGGAGAAGGACCCGGCTGTGGCTTTGGAGTCCTACACTGGGGCCTGAGTTCCCTCTGTCCTTGGACTTGGCCAAACTTCCCTGGGTCTTATCTGCAGAGTAGGGAAACAGCACCTCACCCCGGGGGCTAAAGAGGAACCACAGTGCCCCGGTCATTAGTGGCACTGATTGTCACCATTGTCCTCAGCCCAGCTAGGCCAGCACTAGCCGTGGCTGTGGCCTCAGGCAAATACCCAAACTGCCTCAGCTTCCCCAGCTGTGAAGCTGAACTGAGACTCCTCAGGTCAGGCTGGGAGGATTCCAGAGCAGAGGGCAAAGGGATCTCTGAACAATGGCCACTGTTTTTCTTTTTGTTTGTTTACTTTTGGGAGAAGGAGTCTCATTCTGTTACTCAGGCTGGAGTGCAGTGATGTGATCTCAGCTCACTGCAACCCCCGCTCCTAGGTTCAAGCGATTCTCCTGCCTCAGCTTCCTGAGTAGCTGGGATTACAGGTGCCTACCACCATGCCTGGCTAATTTTTGTATTTTTAGTAGAGACAAGCTTCTGCCATTTTGCCCAGGCTGGTATCAAACTTCTGTGAGGCCTGCCTTGGCCTCCCAAAATGTTAGGATTAGAGGTGCGAGCCACCACACCCGGCCAATGGCCACTATTCTGTTGTGTGGATACCTGCAGCTTCTCCCCATTCTCACCCGTACCTGCAGAGCGGAGACAGGTCCTGGAGGAAGGAAAGCCTTTGCCTAAGCATGGCCCCAGGCACCCTGCTTCCAGGAGAGGGGAGGGGAGGGGAGGGAGCCAGGGTCAGGGTACACTCTGCTAAGAAGGGCAATGGGCTCCCTGAAAACTGGGGCTGCTGGCGCCCTGCCCTGCCCCTCTGCATGCAGCCGCTGGGTGTAGCCATGCTGGCTCGGAGGTACCCTCCACAGTGCCCCTTGGGACCATGTGCTTTGGAGGTCCTGGACCAAGAGGAGCCAGATTACTGGGCTACTCTTACAGCTATAGACAACCAACATGTGAACTTGGCGTGCCCCAGAAACTGCTGGTTTTCTCCAGGCTTTCTTTGTTTTAGCATGCTATGTATGTATGTATGTATCTATGTATGTACATATGTATGTATTTTTGAGGGAGAGTCTTGCTCTATCACCTAGTGGCAGGGAGAATCTCACTGCCTGTAAAGGTGTGTGTCACCAGGCCCCACAATTTTTGTATTTGTAGTAGAGACAGGGTTTCACCATGTTGGCCAGGCTGGTCTCGAACTCCTAACCTCCGGTAATCTGCCCATCTCGGTCTCTCAAAGTGCTGGGATTACAGGCGTGAGCCGCTGTGCTCAGCCTTATACTTACTTATTCTGTCATTTTTTAAATATCATATGGACTCATGGTTATTTATTTTATAGTTCAGGCTTTCATCCGTGACTGCTTTATTTTTTTTCCCCATTTCCACTCAAACTGTTCCAGATTTGACCATCAGGGGCTCTTTGAGTGGGTGCCCGTGACCCCCTCACCACACTCAACTGCTTTGGTTTCTGTTTCTGAGCACGCCCTCCATGGCTGGCACCTCCACATGCCCCAGGCTCATCTTTTCTCTCCAGCTCCATGTTCAAAGCAGCTGTTTCTCCCAGAGCCAGTGCCCATAGGCCCATCTTCACTATTATCCATTATCTTTGGGTAATAATCAGTGGAGGCATGTGTAGCAGAATCCCGAGGACACTTTGTACAGCATCACTCATCAGCACTGATGCCTGCTCTGGGGCCTCTGCACCCTTTGCGTCATTTTGCAGTAATGTGTTTTCATTCACTGGATGATTTTAGAGCATGGGAGCTAACCAGGCACGGTGGCCATGCCTATAATCCCAGCACTTTGAGAGGCTGAGGCGGGAGAATCGATGTAGCCCAGGAGTTCGCGACAAGCATGGGCAACAACCAGGATAGGAAAAGGCTGGTGGGGACACCCGCCATCTCTCAGGGTCTCGCAGTATCTTAACAGCCCTGCTTACTTCTCCAGGACTGAGTCTCCCACTGTCCCAAGCAGGCCTGGTATGGGTAATGGTGTGAAGGAAGGCCCAGTGGGATTGCGTGAGGATGCCGAGGCTGTCCTGTCCTCGTCCGTCTCATCAAAGGCAAGTACCTGGCCTCTCAGGATGGGTGTTCTCCTGGGGCCCCAGCCTCCCCACCCCCTCCCCCCAGGCTCAGGGCTCCCTCTCCTGTGCTCCATGTGCCCGGTCACAAATCACCCTACACCTAGGATGTGTATTTTGGTACCCCTGCCCACCTGGGCTGAGGGCAGAGCAGCGGTGGGGGCTTCTCTGCTCCCACGGCCCTAGATACTGTAAGGTGGCGAGTGGAGGACGCCAGCTACCCTCTATTCCACCAAAAGCCCCGCTTTTGATGTGAATCCAGCCAGCCCAGCCACCTGGTAAGAGACCCAACCCTCACCTAGCGCCAGGCATTGGGTGGGAAGCCTGAAGTGTCAAATGTGTCCTGGAAACCCCTTTTCTCCCTCAGATTTTTGAACACTAAGGAATTGGCCAAGGCCAGGTGCGGTGGCTCATGCCTGTAATCCCAGCACATTGCGAGGCCGAGGTGGGAGGATCACATGAGACCAGGAGATTGAGACCAGCCTGGGCAACATGGTGAAACCCTGTACTTAATAAAAATACAAAAATTTGCCAGGTGTGGTGGTGCACACCTGTAATCCCAGCTACTTGGGAGGCTGAGGCAATTGAATCACTTGTAGGTTGCAGTGAGCTGAGATCGTGCCACTGCACTCCAGCCTGAGCGACAGGGTAAGAACTTGTCTCCAAAAAAAAAAAAAAAAAAGTATTATCCAAATGCCGAGAGCCAAAGTGGGTGGGCGTGCTTGGGCTTCACCCTGTGTTTCCAAGTTCACCTCATAAGTCCACAATTCCACAAGAAAAGATATTCTCTCAGAGCAATCGCATCAGCCCTGTTGTTCACCGTAGAAACCAGAACCTTCACTGGCCCCGAAGTCCTGAACCCGAAACACAGACCAACTCAGCCCCACACAGAAACTGATCGCACTCCCAGGGCCCAACTCAGGCCACCCACACAGGCAGTTTTCAAAGTCCACGGGATCAAAGACTGAGGTGGCGTCATCTTCCGGGCCTCCCGACCTTTCCCCGGATTCCAGGTGACACCTCAGAGTAGCAGGCAGGTGGGAGGACTTATTCACTGGGGTCACCACCAGGTGACTGAAGCACAGGGCAGGCACATGCCTTGAAGTTTAGTGAAGGTTCCAACAGAGCTGGAAGAACACCTGGACACAGCTGTTCCTCCGCACGCCAGAGAGGAGGGGGTCTGCAGCGTGGGTCCTGCCACGTGGACAAGCTCGAGGCAGCGGTGGCCGCCAAACCACACGCAGAAATGCGGCAGTGCTGGTCACTAGCGGGGCATCACACACACATACATGCCCATTCTCCTCTGTGCTGGCAGGCCCCGACAACGTCGCTCTTGGTCCACCTGGCCAGCTCCACAGTGGAAGGGACTGACTCTGCAAAGTCTCTTTTCTTTGGTTAAGAAGCTGAGTCTTGGTCGGGTGCGGTGGCTCACGCCTGTAATCCCAGTACTTTGGGAGGCTGAGGCAGGTGGATCATTTGAGACCAGGAATTCGAGACCAGCCTGGCCAACATGGTCAAACCCTGTCTCTGCTAAAGATACAAAAATTAGACAAGGGTGGTAGCACGTGCCTGTATTCGCAGCTCCTCAAGAGGTTGAAGCAGGAGAATCGCTTGAACCTGCGAGGTGGAGGTTGCAGTGAGCCAAGATTACACCACTGCACTCCAGCCTGAGCGACAGAGTGAGATGCTGTCTTGGAAAAAAAAAAAAAAAAAAGCTGAGCCTCTTCCTGTGGTGTTTACGGCCAATGTACATCCCATTTGGGGATTGCCCACTTTCTCTCTGTCGGCTGCCTGGCCGCATTGGTTTTTGTAGGATCTCCCCACAGGAGGAATCTTGAAGCTTCAACCCCTCAGTGATGCCTGTTCCCAGCTCTTTGGATAATAAGGTGTTTGTGTTCATTAAAGAGGAGCTGGAAGTGTCAGCCAGAGGCAGCAGCCTCCACTGAGCATGTGAAGTGGCCCCAGCACACATCCTCCAGGTGCCACTGGTGGCCACTTTGAGAGGTGCAGTTTATGGGCATGTGTTCCTAAGATGTGGCATTGGCCGGGCACAGTGGCTCACACCAGAGATCCCGGTACTCTGGGAGGCCAATGGGGGAGGATTGCTTGAGCACAGGAGTTTGAGAACAGCCTGGGTAACATAGAAAGACCTTTTCTTTGCAAAAAATAAAAAATTAGCTGGGTGTAATAGCACACACCTGTGGTCTCAGCTACTCAGGAAGCTGAGGTGGGAGGATCACCTGAGCCCAAGAGGTCATGGCTACAGTGAGCTGTGATCATGGACCTGCACTCCAGTCTGGTGGCAGAGTGAGATCCTATCTCAAACAAACAACACAGAGTTGACATTGTAAAGTTAAGAACTCAGCTGGGCCCGCTGGCTCAGCCCTATAATCCCAACACTTTGGGAGGCTGAGGTGAGCGGACCACCTGAGCCTCAGGAGTTCAAGACCAGTCTGGGCAACATGGAGAAACCCCATCCCTGCTAAAAATATAGAAATTAGCCAGGCAGGGTGGTGCATGCCTGTAATCCCAGCTACTGGGAAGGCTAAGGCAGGAGAATTGCTTGAACACGGGATGCAGAGGTTGCAGTGAGCCAAAATTGCATCACCGCACTCCAGCCTGGGGAACAGAGCAAGACTATCTCAAACAAACAAAGTCACAAACTGATAAGAGGTAACCAGCTAATGGAGGAAGTGGAGGAACCGTGCCTCCAGCAGGGCGCAGGGAGGCACTCTCCATGGAATATTCCATTTGCACACAGAGGCCCATTCCAGAGGGGAGCAGCTGGTCCAGTTTATTCACAGAGAAGAAACTGGCCTGGAGCTGGTCAGGCCTTGGACTGCTGCTGGGATCTCCACCAAGCACCCACATTTTTCAAAACCCATGGAACCAGACGTCTGCAACCTTGCTGTGTGTCCCAGACAAGGCAGCGGTCCCCAGAGACAGGCCTCCGAGAAGCTAGAAGACCAAACCCCATGGCGAAGTTTGGCCTCAGAAACAAAATCGCAGGCCGGGCGCGGTGGCTCACGCCTGTAATCCCAGCACTTTGGGAGGCCAAGGCGGGTGGATCACGAGGTCAAGAGATCGAGACCATCCCGGTCAACATGGTGAAACCCTGTCTCTACTAAAAATACAAAAATTCAGCTGGGCATGGTGGCGTGTGCCTGTAATCCCAGCTACTCAGGAGGCTGAGGCAGGAGAATTGCCTGAACCCAGGAGGCGGAGGTTGCGGTGAGCTGAGATCGCGCCATTGCACTCCAGCCTGGGTAACATGAGCGAAACTCTGTCTCAAAAAAAAAAAAAAAAAAAAAAGAAACAAAATCGCTGTACTATCTGTCCCTTTGAGGAGGGAAGGGCTGGGCTGGTAGAAGGGACCCTGGGGGCATTGAGGAAAAGGAGGCTGTGTTCTGTGGAATGGTATTGGGGGTGCAAGTCTGCTGGGTACCCCAGGACACGCAGGAAGGGATCTGAGAGCTGGCACCTTGCCATTTCAAAGATGAGGTCTAGGAGACCAAAGAGGTCACCCGCTGCCTGAGCTCAGTCAGGGCAGAGCTGGGATTCCGGCCAGTTGTGGACAGACTCAGGCCCAGCCCTTCACCCCGGGCCACCCCCTGAGCTGAGCAAACTCCGGAGGTGGGGGCAGCCCTGCTCAGTCTGACTTTGGCTGCGTGTTATACCTTAGAAGTACCCCCACATCCCTTCCCCTTCTCCAGCCTCCACCATATCTATCCTGGGTTTCTGCAGGAGCCACTTTCACTCTGGTCCTATTTTTATTTTTATTTTTTCAGACAGAGATTCGCTCTGTCACCCTGTCTGGAGTACAGTGGCACAATCATGGCTCACTGCAACCTCCGGCTCCCGGGTTCCAGCGATTCTCCTGCCTCAGCCTCCTGTGTAACTGAGAATACAGGCGCCTGCCACCATGCCTGGCTAATTTTTGTATTTTTAAGTAGACATGGGTGTAAGGTCCAGCCCTACAGGGTCCTGTGAGCCCCTCTCTACAGGTGTGGAGATGAGAAACTGTGGAAATAAAAGACAAAACACCGACAGAGAAAACAGAGTTTGGGCCCAGGGGTCCACTGCCAGCCAAAGCACGGAGTCCAGCAGTGGCCCCCGAGTGCCTGGACACTCTGACTTTTATTGAGCACAAAGCAGGGGGCAGGGCAGGAAGGGCGAATCATTGGTGGTCAGTGATAGGGTCAGGCCAATCACGTGTCTTGGAGAGAGGGGCCCAGGACTTTCAAGTAGCCGTGGCGAGGAGAAACCTTAATGTGTCAGTGCTTTTCCCATACTTGTCAAAAATATCAAGGACATTAAGATTTATGTTACTATTTGTGGGTGACAACCCCCATGGTCACTGAGGAAGGAGAACTGTGCAGACCCCAGGCACAATTAGTGCCTTAAGTATAACTCACTTCTTACTTATATCTACCTTACATAAACATACTTAGTACTTACATCTAGCATACTTGGTTCTATGTAATCATATAGGTATTGTAGTCGGAGCTGTACTGACACATTTAGCGCTGATTTATATAATCCTTCTATGTAACCATATAGTAGTTTGTAGTAGGAGGGATGCCTGGAGCAGTCACAGAACAGAAGCAGCACATGGGAAAACAGCCAGACCAGGACAAAACCCAGGCGGTGGCGTCCCTCCCTGAAAGAGCATACGCTGTATGGCAGGCTTAAAGCAAGAGCCTCTCCTGATAAAGGAGTTGTAGTACTTTGCATCCAGTTCCTGTGGAAAGTGGGCCTCAGGCCTGAGAACCTGGAAGTAACCAAGGGAGAACCCCTCTGGTGTGACCAGTCACAGTGGCTGTACACCCTGTCGGTCTTTTCTGGCTTCTGTACTGGCTCAAATCATCCTCCCATAAATGTCTTAATAGAAGAGCACAAGTCTGTCAGCTTCTACTGCATTGGCTTACAGTATCCTTCTATTAGAAATCCTTTGAATTCTCCAGCCCCCAGATAAGAAGTGTTGCACACAACACCTGTTGCACACAGCCCACCTCCTTGCCTCAGTAACATGACGTTTTCTGTACACAACCCTCTACTACTGTGCACAGCATGGTCCCCCTCTCCACCCAGGTGACAAAATGGGCCCCTCACTTGTGACTCAGGTGATTATGTATGCCCTATTACTAAGCCTATAGGTGATGACCTCACTTATGACCCTGCCCCCTGCCTGTACCTAATAAATACAGACCCTTCTGCGAGTTCAGGCCTCTCCTGTCTCCGCTCATAGGTGGCATGGCCCTCCGAGTCCAGATACTCTTCACCAGTTCTTCAGTGTCCTGTCTCTTTACTTCTTGGATCCTGTACCTCAGCACAGCATAAGGGACACCCCACGACCCTCTGGGGTCCAACAACCCTACATCTATTACTAATTCTTATCTTCTGAGAAAAAGAGAAACCAGGTGCAGAAGCAGAACATGAAAGTAGACATGGAATATGACCACTGAAGCACAGCATCACATAGAGACCATGAAGCCCCCGGATGTCTGCAGGCTTCCCTGACAGCCATCAGGCCTTACCACAAGAACTTGGAGAAGCGGAGTTTTCTCCTAACTCTCCCAGCAAGGAGATGTCTTGGTCATTTTGGACATCTCCTTCCCTAGCTGGCTAAGCTGCGGGCGCTTTCCCCGCACTGGCGCTGTACCACAGCTGAGGCGCCCTCCAGCAGCCCTGATGTGGGCGTGACAGAGGGCTTAGAGCATCTTGCCTTAGGATTGCTTTGTTCACAATGTCACCTCAGTTCCATGCTTCATTACCCGATAATCATTAGTAAAATTAAAGGTTATATTGAGTAAATATTTCTTTATATCTGAATAACTAAATGATTATATATGATGATATATAGGAATAACTATGTGCTTATATTTCTAATTCTTTTCTAATTCAGTATTAATATGGGAACAGGCTGAGGCTTCAGACCCTTGCCTCGGCACCTGTTGGGTTTTTCCCCCACACACGGGGTTTCACCATATTGGCCACCCTGGTCTCGAACTCCTGACCTCGTGATCCACCCACCTTGGCCTCCCAAAGTGCTGGGATTACAGGCTTGAGCTACCACACCCAGGTAATTTTTATATTTTTAGTAGAGATGGGGTTTCACCATGCTGGCCACACTGGTCTCAAACTCCTGACCTCAGGTGATCCACCCACCTCGGCCTCCCAAAGTGCTGGGATTACAGGCGTGAGACCCGGTGCCCAGCCCCACTCTGGTCGTATTAAAAAACGGCCCATTTCAGCCAGGCACAGTGGCTTACACCTGTAATCCCAGCACTTCAGAAGGCTGAGGCAGGTGAATCACTTGAGGCCAGGAATTCGATACCAGCCTGGCCATCATGGTGAAACCCCATCTCTACCAAAAATACAAAAATTAGCCAGGTATGGTGGCATGTGCCTGTAATCCCAGCTACTCAGGAGGCTGAGGCAGGAGAATCTCTTGAACTGAGGAGGCAGAGCTTGCAATGAGCCGAGATTAAACCACTGTACTCCAGCCTGGGAAGCAGAGTGCAACTGTGCCCCGCCCCCCCACAAAAAAAAAGAAGCCCATTTCTTTGGGCAAAGACCAGCCTGCTTGCCATGCTTTGTGGGGTCTGGCATCCACCTCTCTGTCCCATCTCCTTTCTCTGGGCCCCCTCCCTTTCCCTGTGCCAGCAAATCTGCCCCCCTTGTGGTCCCCCAAGGCCCCCTGCTCCTCCTCACCCCGGCTCCTCACCCCATTCCTCCCCACCTAATACTATGACTTACACACCCCAACGTGATCTGCACCTCATCCTTTCAAGCTCAGCCTCTTACTGTCCCCTACCCAGTTCTTACGGAACAGTGAGCCACCTCCTCATGGCACGTTCCCAATGGGTGGCTGTATTTGCATTAGTCTGATGATTCTGTTGGCATCTGGCTCTCTGCATGGACCAGTGGTACCATGGGGGCAGGAGGGGCCTTGTATACACCCCAACCCCACATTGTGGGTCTCCAGGCCCCACAGGATGCCCGCGCCCAGTGAGACTTCACAGATTCCTGGGAGTCACTGAACAACCTGCCCATCCACATTGTGTTCAGACAGCAAAGCACTACAGGGGCAAGAGAAGATCAGAGCACCTCCCATTCACAACTTTCCAGAATATTCTCTGCCACTTTTCAGTAAGTCCTGTAGCTGAGTCTGCTTGGAAATGGAATCAGAGCACCTCCTTTCCAGAACGCTCTCCGCCACTGCCACTTCTCAGTGAGAGACCCATGGCTGAGTCAGCAGGGGAAATGGAAACTCCAACCTGATGGGCAGGTGGTGCCCTGTGGATCCCATAGGGTTCAGACACACTCCAGTGCAGCTTGACCTTCGAGGGAAGGAGGGAGGGCTGTGGGGGAGCAGGGGCCTCAGGCAACCCCAGAGGACTCTGGAAAGCACTGGCTTGGGCTGGCACGGGAGCAGTTGACGAGGGTTGGCAGCCATCATCAGTGTCGTTGTCACCCCCTCACCTGGGCTGGATGAAGAGTCACAGATGCCAACCTCTGGACTCCTGATCGGAAGCTGTAGGAAGGGACAGGCTGGCACAGAGTCAGGGTCTGCTTGCCTGACACCCACGGCCAACCCCAGCAGTCCCCGGTGCCTGTTTTCAGTCCCTGTGTACCTAAAATGCCACAGTGCCGTAGTCAGGGGCACACAGGCCGTAGAGGGAACTGAAGTTCGCAGGTGGGCCGGTCCTATTGTGAGCCTGTCTCTGAGAACGTGAAGCCGGCACACCTCACCTCCAATGTGGATGGTCCCTGTCACCCTGGGAAGTTTTCACCGTGTCCCCAGTGGGCTCTGGCTGGTGGACCCACCACAGATCACCCACAACCAAGCAGGGCCAACACACTCAGGGTAGGGTGCATCCCTTGGCCCTGACCCGGAGGGTGTAAGGGAGGCACTTCTGGGGCAAGGTCCTCTGCAGAGCAGCCCCCCTGCCCTCTGACCTCTGATCACGTGTTCTGTTGCAGCGTGACCCCAGGCAAGTGCTCAGCTCCCTGCTGTCTGGAGCCCTGGCTGGCGCCCTTGCCAAAACAGCGGTAGCCCCCCTGGACCGAACCAAAATCATCTTCCAAGGTAAGTGTTGTCTGTCCCCATGTGATAGAGAAGCTGCCAGGCAGTCACCTACTCCTTCA
>NW_022437113.1:2884-16515 GCF_009761245.1 Sapajus apella | reverse complement strand
CGGCTCACCGCAACATCCGCCTCCTGGGTTCAGGCAATTCTCCTGCCTCAGCCTCCTGAGTAGCTGGGATTACAGGCACGCGCCACCATGCCCAGCTAATTTTTTGTATTTTTAGTAGAGACGGGGTTTCACCGTGTTGACCAGGATGGTCTCGATCTCTTGACCTCGTGATCCACCCGCCTCGGCCTCCCAAAGTGCTGGGATTACAGGCGTGAGCCACTGCGCCCGGCTTCTTTTTCTTTTTAGATTTATTTTAGAAATGAGGTTTTCTATGTTGCCCAGGCTGGCCTCAAACTCCTGGGCTCAAGCGATCCTCCTGCCTCAGCCTACCAAATAGCTGGGACTACGGGTCTGCTCCACTATACTCAAATTGGGCTTTTTAAACTGATTTTTTAAATGCTTCTTTAAAATCCACTTAGAGGCCAGGCACGGTGGCTCATGCCTATAATCCCTTGAGAGGCCAAGGCGGGCAGATCACTTGTGGTCAGGGGTTTGAGACCAGCTTGGCTAACCAGAGAGATAAATCAATCAGTCAGTCAGTCAATCAATTCCACTTCGAATCGGTATGAGTTTCCTGGGGCTGCTGTCAGAAAGCACCACAAACCAGGTGGCCTCAAACAACAGGAATTTATTCTCTGACAATCCTGGAGCCAGAAGTCCGAAGTGAAGGTGTGGGCAGGGCCGCCCTCCCTCCACAGGCTCTAGGGGAGGATCCTTCCTTGCTTCTTCCAGCTCCTGGGGCTCCTGGTGCTCCTTGGCTTGTGGTTACATGGCTCCAATCTCTGCCTCTGTCATCACGTGGCCTTTTCCTCTGTGTGTATTTTTCTCTTTTTTTTTTTTTGAGGCAGGGCCTTGCTCTGTAGCCCAGGCTGGAGTACAGTGGCGTGATCTTGGCTCATTGCAACCTCCATCTCCCCAGTTGAAGCAATTCTTCTGCCTTAGCCTCCTGAGTAGCTGGGATTACAGGCACACACCACCACGCCTGGCTGATTTTTTTTGTATTTTTAGTCAAGACGGGGTTTTCCCATGTTGGCCCAGCTAGTCTCGGACTCCTGACCTCTGGTGATCCACTCGCCTTGGCCTCCCTCTGTCCCAGTTTCCTCCTCCGTAAAGTGGAGGCATGGATATCAGCCTCCTCCTTGGCTGGCATAGGTATCCAGTGAGCTGACAGGCCTTTGAAAAGGGCAGTCCCCTTTATTTTTTGAGACAGAGTCTCTCTCCATCCCCCAGGCTGGGGTGTGGTGGTACAATCTCCGCTCACTGCAACCTCCACCTCCCGAATTCTTCTGCCTCAGCCTCCTGAGTAGCTGGGATTGCAGGTGTCCACCACCATGCCCAGCTAATGTTTTTGTATTTTTTTTTAGTAGAGTTGGGGTTTCGCCATGTTGGCCAGGCTGGTCTTGAACCAGGTGATCCACCTGCCTCAGCCTCCCAGAGCGCTGAGATTACAGGCATGAGTCACTGCGCCTGGCCAGGGCAGGCCCCTTTAAGTGCACACGAGCAGGTACAGGGTGTTGTGTTCTGCAGGGAACTGGGGATCAACCCTGGAGGCAGCAGGCATGCATGCCCCTTGCACATACAAGTGGTGGGGGCCGAGGGGTGAGAGGGCGGGCTGCCAAGCCTGTTTTTCTGGATCTCTACCAGGAGTCCTCATGGCCCACCATGGCTCAGGTCCCCCACGCCCAAGGGCAGCACAGAACCAGAGAGAGAACTGGGCAGCCACAGGGGATGGGAGAGGCAAGATAGCGGTGCGTGTGCTGGGGCCCTGGGAGGGGCGTGTCCGGAAGAGAGGCAGACCCCACACGTAGACCCTGCAGGTCTTGTTCTGAGAGAGCCAGGGCTTCTCAACTGAGACCCACATGCCTGGTGGCTAGGACACCTTCCCTGCAGGGTTTGGAGTGCAGTGGTGGGTTTGGGTCAGTGAGACTCTAGTCCTGGGACGGGGCGCTGATGGTCAACCCATCTCAGACACGTTCTCTCACGGGAGACCCCCCCTGTTCTGCGGGTCGAGTGTCAGCTCTCGTTCCTGGGACAAGACTAGGGTGGAAGAGGAGGGCGACCCTGCTAGGTGGTGGTGGGGGTGGGGCCACGCAGATGGGGGGTTCTGTCCTTTGCATCTCAGTGTCTCTTGTGCTTTTGTTTTTTCCAGTGTCTTCAAAAAGATTTTCTGCCAAGGTGAGCCACTATGTCACCGCCCCTGGCCTGGGTGGGGATAGTCACTAACACCTTGATGGGCTGGTGGGAGTTAGGCAGGTGGTCTGAGGAGTCTCAGGGGTGGGAACAGGACTACCTGTCTTCCCATCATCCCCAGCTCTGCCTGGACACAGCTCAGCCTGGGAACTGACAGGACATCCTGAGTGTCCTTCTGGCAGTGGGGTGGGGAGACTCGACAGCTCTAAAACAACGTTTTTGTTTGATTTATTGTTTAACAGAGAGCAGGTGCTACCATCTTAATAAAGAAAAAGATGAAATGTTAAAGCCTAGAATGCTAAACACCCACAGACATGCCCCTGGGCAGGGTTCTGAGCTGCTGCGCAGACTGGTTCGCTTTGCCATCCCCTGGAGTGGAGAACTTGCTGGGGTGGGAGGCCCACAAAACATAGGGAAGGGGGACAGGTCTGGGGTTGATAATGTCAGTCTGGACAAATCAGGGTGGAGCCCTCACATGGGAATGGGGTCACCCCGGCCCTGCCTCCGCACTTTCGGGGCGCTCTGCTGGTCACATAGGCGCGCAGGGAGGGCACGCAGAGGCGGAGGGATGTTGACCTCCCCGCTTATCCCCAGGAGGCCTTCCGGGTCCTCTACTACACCTACCTCAACGAGGGCTTCCTCAGCTTGTGGCGCGGGAACTCGGCCACCATGGTGCGCGTGGTGCCCTACGCCGCCATCCAGTTCAGCGCACACGAAGAGTACAAGCGCATCCTGGGCCGCTACTACGGCTTTCGCGGAGAGTGAGGCCCCGCCCTGCCCCGCTCCAGCATAGCCCCCCCCCCCCCCCCCCCCCCCCCTTTCCCCCCCATGCCCCGCCCCCTGCCCACCCTCTGCCTCGCTCCCTCCGCGTTTTCCTCTCCTTGCCCTGCCCCTAGCCCCATCCTCCCTCCCTGTTCCCGCAATTCCTGAGGCGCCCCCCGGCTCTCATATGCCCTGTTCTGTCTTTGGAGCTCCTCTCCTTTGCCCGTTTGTCTCCAGACGTTTCTCCAGCCCCACACATAAATCCCAGAGAGGCAGGCCACCATGTCCCCAGGGCCGTAGGGAAAATACACATCATTCATTAATTCATGCCAGCAGGGGGGAGGGGAAGGCAGCCAAGTAAACCTCAAAATGAGGCCCACTCCAAAGACCCCATCAGCTTGGCCACGAGGAAGCCAGCCCGCCTTGTGTTCCTCAGTCCCCACCCCTGTCCCCGCCCCAGCAGAGAGGTGCGGGTGCTCCGGGCCAGGCCTCTGAGCATCTGCACCCCCCTCACTGCCTACCATCTCCTCTTCTGCCCCTGCCCTGTTCAGAGCCCTGCCCCCTTGGCCTCGCCTCTTCGCGGGAGCACTGGCTGGAATGACAGCCGCTTCACTGACCTACCCCCTGGACCTGGTCAGAGCTCGGATGGCCGTAACCCCGAAGGAAATGTGAGTCCTTACATCGGTGGTGGGCTCCCAGGTCGGAATCCCTTTCTCTGTTGGTCCCCTAGGGTTTGCATCTGGGCCTCGTTGTCAGCAGGGCAGGCCTGGTGTATCATTTTGTAGCTGTTCCAGAAAGGCAGCGATTTGTTCTCTTAGCCTGGGGGTCAGGCTTGGATCAAAGCAAGAGTCTTCATTTTAATTGGGCATAAATGCGTTAGCTCACGCCTGTAATCCCAGCCAAGGCGGGCAGATCATGAGGTCAGAAGTTCAAGATGAGCCTGACCGACATGGTGAAACCCTGTCTCTGCTAAAATTACAAAAATTAGCTAGGTGTGGTGGCACATGTCTGTAACCCCAGCTGCTTGGGAGGCTGGGGCAGGAGAATCGCTTGAACCGGGGAGGCAGAGGTTGCAGTGAGCTGAGATCCTGCCACTGCACTCCAGCCTGGGTGACAGAGCGAGACTCCATCCCAAAACAAAAACAAAACAAAAAATGTGTCAGAATATGGCCGAGTGCAGTGGCTCATGCCTGTAATCCCAACACTTTGGGAGGCAGAGGCAGGTGGATCACTTGAGGTCAGGAGTCTGAGACCAGCCTCTCCAACATGGTGAAACCCTGTCTCTACTGAAAATACAAAAATTAGCTGGGCATGGTGACCTGCGCCCGTATTCCCGGCTACCCAGGAGGTTGAGGCAGGAGAATCACTTGAACTTGGGAGGCAGAGGTTGCAGTGAGCTGAGGTGGAGTCACTGCACTCCAGCCTGGGCGACAGAGCCAGACTGTGTCTTAAAAAAAAAGTGTGAGAATGGAATGCCTAATTCAGGGAAGATACCATGATCATGAAGAGTGTGTAAGAATAAGGCCGGGCGCGGTGGCTCAAGCCTGTAATCCCAGCACTTTGGGAGGCCGAGGCGGGTGGATCACGAAGACAAGAGATCGAGACCATCCTGGTCAACATGGTGAAACCCCGTCTCTACTAAAAATACAAAAAATTAGCTGAGCATGGTGGCGCATGCCTGTAGTCCCAGCTACTCAGGAGGCTGAGGCAGGAGAATTGCCTGAACCCAGGAGGCGGAGGTTGCGGTGAGCCGAGATCGCGCCATTGCACTCCAGCCCGGGTAACAAGAGCGAAACTCCATCTCCAAAAAAAAAAAAAAAAAAAAAAAGAATAGACTGTCCTTGCTGGTTCATGCCTATAATCCCAGCACTTTGGGAGCCACGGCTAGGATCGTTTGAGACCAGCCTGGGCAACATATCGAGACCCCGTCTCTACAAAAACTAAATATTAGCCTGGTGTGGTGACATACACCTGTGGTCTCAGTTGCTTGAGAGGCTGAGGGAGAATTGCTTGAGTCTGGCAGGTTGAGGCTGCAGTGAGCCATGATTATGCCACTGCACTTCAGCCTGGGCCACAGAGTGAGACGCTGTCTCCAAAAAAAAATAAAAGAAAAGAAAAAAAATAGAGGCCGGGCATGGTGGTTCACGCTTGTAATCCCAGCATTTTGGGAGGCCGAGGTAGGTGGATCACCTGAGGTCAGGAATTCAAGACCAACCTGGTCAACATGGCAAAGCTCTGTCTCAACTAAAAATATAAATAAGGCCGGGCGCGGTGGCTCAAGCCTGTAATCCCAGCACTTTGGGAGGCCGAGGCGGGTGGATCACGAGGTCAAGAGATCGAGACCATCCTGGTAAACATGGTCAAACCCCGTCTCTACTAAAAATACAAAAAATTAGCTGGGCATGGTGGCGCGTGCCTGTAATCCCAGCTACTCAGGAGGCTGAGGCAGGAGAATTGCCTGAACCCAGGAGGTGGAGGTTGCGGTGAGCCGAGATCACGCCATTGCGCTCCAGCCTGGGTCAGACTAGCGAAACCCCGTCTCAAAAAAAAACCATGAGTGAAACTCCGTCTCAAAAATAAATAAATAAATAAATAAATATTAGCTGGGTCTGGTGGCACATGTCTGTAATCCCAGCTACTTGGGTGGCTGAAGCAGGAGAATCACTTGAACCCAGGAGGCAGAGGTTGCAGTGAGCCGAGACTGTGCCGTGTCCTCCAGCCTGGGTGACAGAGGAAGACAGCCTCGAAAAAAAAGTGCAGGAAGAAAAGACAAGGGCTAAGCACGTCAGAGAGCTTCCGGTGGCAAAGGTGAAGTCTGGGTTTAAGTGTGCATTTCCCCTCTAATGCCAAAGCTTTGGAGATGGGGTTATATATCTTAAAGGCAAACATCAACATCCAGACATGTCCAGGCCCAGCAGACTGTGGGACGAGCCGAGAGCCTCTGTGGGTGCTCCCTGTACCTGGGAGGCCTGAGTCTCACCTGCTGGGCTGCTCTGTCCTGGCAGGTACAGCAACATCTTTCATGTCTTCATCCGCATCTCGAGAGAAGAGGGGATGAAGACCCTCTACCATGGATTTACACCCACCTTGCTGGGGGTCATTCCCTATGCCGGCCTGAGCTTCTTCACCTATGAGACGCTCAAGAGCCTACACAGAGGTAAGGAGAGCTGGGAGCACGGGGTGGGGACGTTCAGGAAGCATTCCCTGGGGACCGCAGCTCCACCTGGCTCACACAGACCTGGAGACCAGGTGGAGTGGGGTACAACCCTGGTGAGGCAGGCTGGAGACCCACATCCAAATCAGGAGAGAATGCTCTGTGTCCAGCTGCCACTGAGGAACCTGGACTCACTGCCTTAAATGTCTATGTGAGAGCAACTCTGGCTGGTGCAGCGGCTCGCATCTGTAATCCCAGTGCTTCGGGAGGCTGAGTGGGGCAGATCACTTGAGGTCAGGAGTTCCAGACCAGCCTGGTTTCACAACACGGCGAAACCCTGTCTCTACCAAAGATAGAAAAAAAATTTGGGCACAGTGGTGCATGCCGGTGGTCCCAGCTACTGGAGAGGCTGAGGTGGGAGGATCACCCCAAGCCTGGGAGGTTGAGACTACAGTTAGCCGTGATCTCACCACTGCACTCCAACCTCGGTGACAAAGTGAGACCCTGTCTCAAAAAAAGTGACTCTGGGAAGCCCAGTGTGTCACCCAGAGCACTGACCACCTCACATTTTCACAAGCACACGCGCGAAGCATACAGGTAAAAGCCACATGGAAGGGAAGTACCGTTGCTTGTTTTGGTAGTTGGGAGAAAATCGAAAAGTACAAAGAATGTTGTAATGCTCGCACCTGCTACCCATGTGAACAGCCATCCACATTTTGCTACATTTGCTCCCAGATGTTTTTGTTTTTATATATACAGACATGGTCTCCCTCTGTTGCCCAAGTTGGTCTCAAACCCCTGGACTCAAGCGATCCTCCTGCTTTTGCCTCCCGAAGTGCTGGGATAAAAGGTGTGAGCCACTGCGCTCAGCCCACTCCCAGACATCTTTTGCCAAAGAAATAAAATGTTAGGGGTAATGCTGAGGGCCCAAGTCTCTCTCCTAGGGCCTCTTATTAGAAGTGGGGGTTGCACCCCTCAAGACTGCTTTGAAAATGCTTCTGTACGCATGTATCTGTGGCGGGAACACCACGATGTCACCTTTCACAGGCATATAAAATGCTCCCCGTGGAGTCAGCTCACCCGGGAGCACAGCTCCCAGCTCAGCTGGTTTGGGGTGCATCCACCGGCATCTGTGTTCTGTTCCGCCTTTTTAGTGGCTGCACATTGGGCCTTCCCTTCTTGGAGTGGCCTTTGGCTGTTGCCAGGTTTTCCGTGATCAGCCAACATCCAGGAGCTCCTCTCCTTGTGTGAGTGTAAAACCCGATTTTCTGTGTTTCTCTCTGGAGGGCTTCCCAACCCTTGTCCCCACGTTCTCATTCCACGTGGTGCCATCAGGCCCCTCGTTTTTGCCCATCTGGTGAGATCACAGTGTCTCCTGTCTGGCGGTTTTTTTTGAGACAGAATTTCTCTCTGTTGCCCAGGCTGGAGTGCAGTGGCGCGATCTCAGCTCACTGCAACCTCCCCCTCCCGGGTTCAAGCGATTCTTGTGGATTACAGATGCTGGCCACAACACCTGGCTAATTTTTGTGTGTTTTTGGTAGAGACGGGGTTTCGCCATGTTGGCCAGGCTGGTCTGGAACTCCTGAGCTAAAGCGATCCGCCCACCTCCGCGTCCTAAAGTGCTGGGATTACAGGCGTGAGCCGCTGCGCCCAGCCCTGGCTGTTTTCAATTCCTAGTTCTAAATTTGCTACTACAAGTGTTTAAGGAACCCCTACTGACCTGTTGCCGCCCCTTCCTCCTCCACGCCCACACATCCCGTCTGGACCCGCGAGACAGTGCGCCGTGTAGTTCACGGTCACTTATATCCACTCTGTGCAACAGCTCATAGGCGCTACCCAGGGAGGGCGCCTGTCAGAGACTGGGCACGTGAGCACCTAGAATGTTCCTTTCCTTAGTAGACGTGGAGTAAAGCTGATTAGCTCTGGGAGTTGGTTCTATGATTCTCTGTGCGTTTCTACCTTTTGAGATCTTTTATTTCTCGAGTTTGATTGGAAAGGAGCAACCCGGAGGTGAGGTAGTGGGGGGTGTGGGTACGCACGAGTGCGTACACACGTGGGGCTGCGAGTGCATGCGTGTATGTGCACACAGGTTGCTCCTAGGGGTGCAAGTGCGTGCGCGCATGGGTGCAGGGTGCACGCCCCCTCGCAGCTCCCTCACGGCCCTCCCGCCCCTCACCCCGCAGAGTACAGCGGCCGCCTTCAGCCCTACCCCTTCGAGCGCATGATCTTCGGCGCCTGCGCTGGCCTCATCGGGCAGTCGGCCTCGTACCCACTGGATGTGGTGCGGCGGCGCATGCAAACGGCCGGCGTCACGGGCTACCCGCGCGCCTCCATCGCCTGCACTTTGCGCACTATTGTGCGGGAGGAGGGCGCCGTGCGCGGCCTCTACAAAGGCTTGAGCATGAACTGGCTCAAGGGTCCCATCGCCGTGGGCATCAGCTTCACCACCTTCGACCTCATGCAGATCCTGCTGCGGCACCTGCAGAGCTAGGGGACCCTGAGCTGCTCTCAGGACGGTGGGCCGGTGACCCCTTTGGTATTCTGGGCCCATGGAACAGGGGGTGCGCTTGATTCCACCTCAGGAGTTACATGGGGCACTTTGTGGAACAAGCAGGTGGTCCTGAGGGGCCTGGACTCCGAGTCTGCAGGTCCAAGCGCAAAGCTGGAGGCCCTGGAAGTGCAGTGTTGGGGCAGTGGTGTTGGGGGGGGGTCCCACGGCACCCCTCTTCCCTCCTCCGCAGAGGCTGGCGCTGTCTGCCGGAGGTGTTGCCTAAAAGGTCCTAGTGGGGCGCGGTGGGCTCCACCTCCTGGTCTCGTGTGTCCTCCGACATGCTGCTGATTTCTAGTGACCCCTTGTCGCACCAGGCTCAGAGCCGGACCGCGCCTGGCACTCCGTTCTGACTCCACGTGCCTGCCTGGCCTCCAGGGTACAGGGGTGCCTTTCCTGCAGGCGGACCCTGCCCAGGATGGGGCCAGCCTCCTGCTCAGCTTTGGCCACAAATGCAGCCCCTGGCCCACCCCACTCTGCCAGTCCTGCCTTCTCCAGTATTTGCCCGAGGCCACGACTCCTCAGTCACCAGAGCCTCCTGCTGGGAACCGTGTTCCCCCAGAGCCTCCTGTCCATCCTAGACATGCAAGCACCTGGGTCCCCAAAAGCGCAGCTCCCCAAAGGGTGGCCTGGCCACCTGCTTTGTAACCTTCCCATGAGAGTCTTGCTTGCTCCAGGGTTTGAGGCCTGAAGCACCACACGGAACTGCCTCAGGTTTGGGTCAGATTCGCAGCCTGCGGCAGCTGCTAAAATGTGAGCACCCAAGCTAAGCTCCTGCATCCCTGGGACACACCACCAGAGGCTGGGTCTCAGGGCCCCAACCCTCTGCCCAGCTGTGGTATCCAGCAGGCCCCGGGATCCCCTCTTGAGCAGCACTTTGGACATGGAGCAATTTAAAGCCCACAAGGGGTTGTTCAGTTTCCATGAAATGGAGCCTTGGTCCCCCCAGAGTGGGAGCCTCATGACAGAGGACAGCCTGGGGGTGGGAGGTGAGGAGCAGCTGAGGTACCCAGGGGAACCCCAGCTAACTGGTCTCTCAGAGAAGTCCCCCAGGGCCCGCCAGGTATCACAGGGACTCAAAAACACCCATTTCCTGCTGACGTTGTGAGTTTGATTTTTTTTTTTAACTTGGCTGACCCTGGGTCTGTGGTCTGTTCACGTGGAACCCCTGACTGGTCTGCCTGGTGCCAGGGCGAGCATGACCATGAGTGTTGCTTTCCACGGCTGGCCCGCACACACTGTGGGGGGATCTGAGCTCGTGCAGCGCCAGCTGTGACTTCATGTCTCCCTGCCTTCTGTCCCCCTCCTGTTCTTGCCTTGGACCTGTGGGTGTGCAGACTGCTCTCTGACCTTCCTTGCATGTGGCCACCAGCCATCCCTAATCTCATCCCCAGAGGCCCAGGCAGCCTGTGATGACTGTGAGGGGCTGTGCCGCTGGGTGGGCATCCCTTACCCAGCACCCGGACTTGGCAGGAGAGGCAGGGTCCCCGTCACAGGGAGACAGGAGGGCACCCAACTCCCACAGGCATGCAACAGCAGCAGGGACCCGGGGTCTGCCCCAGGTGGGTGAGACCAAGTGGGTGGATTTTGGGCCACAGACTGGGAAGGAGTGGGAAGGAGATACAAGGTGTGGGTGGGAGGGTCCCCCAGACCCTTCTGACCCCAGCGTGCCTCCATGAGGTGGCTCCCAGATAAATGGGACCCGGCAGGAGTGGGGGACAGTGCTGTTCCCCGACCCCTGCACACAGCCAGGCACTTGAGGCTCTGCAGTCACCCCCCTCCCTGCTGGTCTCTGGTCCTGGTCTGGAGTTATATTTTGATGCCATGAAGACACTGTTTATATCTAATGTTTATATATTTTAAAGATTTGTGCCAAGAAAGTATATTTAATAAAAATTTAAATGATTTCTTCTCCTGCTTATGACTCTTGTTTGGCTCTGACTCTCCCATCTTCCCCCATGAACCCCCAAACAGGGTTGAAGTGGTTTTGACACATTTGCATTAAAAGTTCTGGATAGGCCGGGCGTGTGGCTCATGCCTGTAATCCAAGCACTTTGGAGGCCAAGGCGGGTGGATCACCTGAGGTCAGGAGTTCAAGGCCAGCCTGACAACATGGTGAAACCCCGTCTTAAAAAAAAAAAAAAGTTCTGGATAAAAGTCTTGAATCAGCCGGGCATGGTGGCCCACGCCTATAATCCCAGCACTTTTGGAGGCTGAGGTGGGCAGATCACCTGAGGTCAGGAGTTTGAGACCAGCCTGACCAACATGGTGAAACCCCATCTCTACTAAAAATACAAAATTAGCCGGGCATGGTGGCGCATGCCTGTAATCCCAGCTACTCGGGAGGCTGAGGCAGGAGAATCGCTTGAACCCAGGAGACGGAGGTTGCGGTGAGCCGAGATCGCACCCTTGCACTCCAGCCTGGGCGATAGAGTGAGACTCTGTCTGAAAAAATAAATAATAAGCCAGTCTCATTGTTTAGCATCTATGCAGTTTTCTCCTCGAGGATTCCCATGATGAAATTTACCAGGCCAGGCACAGTGGCTCAATCCTGTAATCCTAGCACTTTGTGACACTGAGGCAGGTGGATTGCTTGAGCCCAGGAGTTTGAGACCAGCCTGGGCAACATCATGAGAACCCCGCCTCTACAAAAAAATTAAAAAATTAGGCCAGGTGCAGTGGCTTACACCTGTAATCCCAGTACTTTGGGAGGCCACAGTGGGTGGATCACTTGAGGTCACAGGTTCGAGACCAGCCTAGCCAACATGGTGAAACTGTCTCTACTAAAATACAAAAATCCCAGCTACTCTGGAGGCTAAGGCAGGAGTCACTTGAACTTGAGAGACAGAGGTTGCAGTGAGCCATTGCACTCCGGCCCAGGTGACTGAGCAAGACTCCATCTCAAAAGCAACAAACAAACAAACAAAAACAAAAACAAAAAACAAAAAACAAAAATTAGCCAGTCTTGGAGGGTGCATGCCTGTAGTCCCAGCTACTTAGAAATTCACGCATCCCACCGGGTACAGTGGCTCACGCCTATAATCCCAGCACTTTGGGAGGCCAAGGTGGGCAGATCATAAGGTCAGGAGTTCAAGACCAGCCTGACAAACATGGTGAAACCCTGTCTCTACTAAAAATACAAAAATTAGGCTGGGTGTGATGGCTCACGCCTGTAATCCCAGCACTTTGGGAGTGAGTGAGTTCAAGACCAGCCTGGCCATCATGGTGAAACCCCATCTTGATAAAAAAAAAAATATATATATATATATATATACACAAAAATTAGCCAGGTGTGGTGGCAGGCATCTGTAATCCCAGCTACTTGGAAGACTGAGGCAGGAGAATTGCTTGAACCCAGGAGTCAGAGGTTGTAGTAAGCTGAAATTGTGCCACTGCACTCCAGCCTGGGCAACAGAGTGAGACTCCATCTCAACAACAACAAAAAAAGAAAACAAATTCATGTATCCCTTATGTTACCAAACCAGGCTCATTCTGCCTATCAGTACGCCAACAGATGGCAGGTTTTGCAGCACAGTTTATTCACGAGGCAGCCAAGTGAGGAAACAGGAGGACACATCTCAAATCTGCCTCCCTGAAGATGGAGTTTTAGAGGTATTTAAGGGACAGAGGAGCAAGGTGGTCAGAGACATGGGGAAAAGTGACGGGGGAGAAGGAAGAGTGGGGCAGCCAGAGAACCATGCACGTCAAGCTTCATGGCCCTTCATGGGACTTGTGTTCACAGTTGTCATGATCCGAGAGTGGAGCGTTTGGCCCTCTAACATCAAAAAGCCACCGTTTAAATACACACAGGCTGAGGTGAAGGTTCAGTTCTCAGCCTGTTTGAACTGGACAACAACTGATCCTGCTGCTGAAAAACAACTTAAGCAACCATTACCTGTGGTGGCCCGTACATCAGAGATGCTATCTGTAAGGAAACTAGTGGGAGTTTTGTTTGTTTGTTTTTGAGATGGAGTTTCGCTCTTGTTGCCCAGGCTGGAGTGCAGTGGTGGGATCTTGGCTCACTGTAACCTTTGCCTTCTGGGTTCACGTGATTCTCCTGCCTCAGCCTCCCGAGTAGCTGAGATTATAGGTGCCCGCTACCACGCCCAGCTAATTTTTGTATTTTTAGTAGAGATGGGGTTTCACCATGTTGGCCAGGCTGGTCTCGAACTCCTGACCTCAGGTGATCTGCCTGCTTCGGCCTCCCAAAGTGCTGGGATTACAGGTGTGAGTCACTGTGCCCAGCCACCAAATGCTTTTTGCTATAAGAAATTCGGCCCAGCCTAGGAGTCTCCCAAAGAAACACAACCCGGTACCCCAGGTGCAAACGGCAGCGGATGACTAAAGGTGGGTGTGTAGGTGGCTTAACCCATTCTTGGGCGTGGGATCACTGAGTTGAGTGCTCTACACTGCCCCCGCTACGGCCCCTAGCAGGACTGAGCATGGGTTGCCCCCACTGTCACCTGCTCATTGGTGCCCCCTGCAGGGCACCTTCCCTTCTTGTCTCAGCTCTCACCTGCCATGGTGCTTCCTGGGGTCACCTCCTAGGTAGCTCTGAGTCCTTTTGGGGTCATCTTTGGGGGCAACCATCCAAAAAGCAATAGAAATGCCAGGTATGCCTGCAAACGGATCATATGGATTTATGCCATATACTCTCACCCATCTTTGATCTTCCATAATCTGACAAGTAAAAAAAATGGTATCTGGACCGGGTACAGTGGTCCATGCCTGCAATCCCAGCACTTTGGGAGGCTGAGGCAGGCAGATCACTTGAGGTCAAGAGTCCGTGACCAGCCTGGCCAACATGGTGAAACCCTGTTTCTACTAAAAATACAAAAATTAAGGCTGGGCACGGTGGCTCACGCCTGTAATCCCAGCACTTTGGGAGGCCAAGGTGGGCGGAACACCTGAGATAGGGAATTCAAGACCAGCCTGATCAACATGGAGAAACCTCGTCTCAAAAAAAAAAAAAAAAAA
>NW_022437113.1:0-2784 GCF_009761245.1 Sapajus apella | reverse complement strand
GACAGAGCAAGACTCCATCTCAAAAAAAAACAACAGATATCTCTCACAATTTATCACTGCCTGGTTGGTTGGCTGGCTGGCTAGTTGGTTGGTTTTCTCCTCCAGTCTAGCTTACAGCTCTTTCCTTTTAAGAATAGCTCATTTGCAGGCTGGGTGCAGTGGCTCACGCCTGTTATTCCAGCACTTCAGGAGGCTGAGGCAGTTGGATCACTTGAGCTGACAAGTTCAAGACCAGCCTGTGCAGCATGGTGAAACCCTGTCTTTAGAAAAAATACTGGGCATGATGGCACGTGTCTCTAATTCCCACTACTTGGGAGGCTGAAGTGGGAGGGTGGCTTGAGCCTGCGAGGTAGAGGCTATAGTGAGTTGAGATGGCACCATTGCATCCCAGCAGGAGTATCACTTGAGACCAGGAGTTTGAGACCAGCCTGGGCAACATAGTAAGACCCTGTCTCTACAAATAATTTTTTTTTTTTTTGGTGGGACAGTGTTCTCACTCTGTCAGCCAGGCTGGAGTGCAGTGGCACACTCACAGCTCACTGCAGCCTCAACCTCCCAGGCTCAAGTGATCCTCCCACCTCAGCCTCCCAAGTAGCTGGGACCACAGGTGCAAGCCACTGCACCTGGCTAATTTTTTGTATTTTGTAGAGACAGGGTCTTGCTATGTTGCCCAGGCTGATGTTAAATTCCTAGGCTCAAGAGATCTACCCACCTCAGCTTCCCAAAGTGTTGGGATTACAGGCACGAGCCACTGTACCTGGCCTTCTACAAATAATTTTTAAAAATATTTTCATATATTTATTTTTTGAGACAGATTTTTTTGCTCTTGTTGCCCAGGCTGGAGTGCAATGGCGCGATCTTGGCTCACCACAATCTCCACCTCCCAGGTTCAAGCAATTCTCCTGTGTCCACCTCCCAAGTAGCTGGGATTACAGGAATCTGCCACCACACCTGGCTAATTTTGTATTTTCAGTAGAGATGGTGTTTCTTTCCCCCCTTTTTGTTTTCTTTCAGCTTGTCTGGAAATGGTTCATTCCGTTTGTTCTCCCACAGGGTCTCGCAGCATCAGCACTGCTGACATTTGGTGCTGATCGTGCTCTGGGGTGAGGCTGTCCTGGGCACCACAGGGTGTTAAGTGGCACCCTGGCCTCCCCTCTTCAGACACCAAGAGCAGCACCCCACCCCCCGTGGTGACAGCTAAAAAAGTTATCCAGGCCGGGTGTGGTGACTCACGCCTGTAATCCAAGCACTTTGGAGGCCAAGGCGGGCAGATCACCTGAGGTCAGGAGTTCAAGACCAGCCTGACCAACATGGCGAAACCCCGTCTTTATAAAAAAGAAAAAAAAGATTTTATCCAGACATCAACCTGTGTTCCTGTGGGCAGAACCCCCCTCCTGTGATAGGCACGGATGTGGTGCTTACAATCGATGCGTCAACAAAAATTAAAATATTTGGCTGGGTGCAGTGGCTCAGGCCTGTAATCCCAGCACTTTGGGAGGCCGAGGCAGGTGAAGCATTTGAAGCCAGTTCGAGACCACGCTGGCCAACATGGTGAAACTCCGTCTGTACTAAAAATACAAAAACTAGCCAGGTGAGGTGGTGCATACCTGTAATCCAGCTACTCGGGAGGCTGAGGCAGGAGAATCGCTTGAACCTGGGAGGTGGAGGTTGCGGTGAGCTGTGATTGCAGCACTGTACTTCAGCCTGGGTGATGGGGTGAGACTCTTAAAAAAAAAAAAAAAATTAAAATATTTATCTTCCCTCTGAACCATGCAAAGACCTCAACCACCCCCTTCCATCTTTCCAATTTTTTTCTCCTTGTTCTAATTTTTCTCTTTATACTGCTTTTTATTTTTATTTTCATTTTTGTTTCATATTTTTGAGACAGGGTCTTGCTGTCTTCCAGGCTGGAGTGCAGTGGTACGATCACAGCTCACTGCAGCCTCAACCTCCCAAGTTCAAGAAATCCTCCTACCCCTGCCTCCTGAGCAGCCAGGACTACAAGTGTGCACCACCACACCTGGCTAATTTTTGGATTTTTTATAGAGACGGGGTTTCACCATGTTGCCCAGGCTAGTCTCAAACTCCTGAGCTCAAGTGATCCTTCCACTTCAGCCGTCCAAAGTGCTGGGATTACAGGCGAGTGCCATTGTGCCTGGCCATATTTTCCTTTTTTAGAGACAGGGTGAAGCTCTGTCTCCAGGCTGGAATACAGTGGTGAGATGATAACTCACTGTAGCCTCAAACTCTTGGGCCCAATGGATCCTCCAGCCCCAGCCTTCCAACTAGCTGGCACCACAGGTGCGTGCTACCATGCCCAGCAAATTCCTTATTTTTTGGAGAGACAGGGTCTCCGTATGTTGTCCAAGCTGGTCTTGAACTCCAGGCCTCAAGCCATCCTCCCATCCCAGCCTCCCAATGTGCTGGGATGAGAGGAATAAGCCACCACGCCCAGCCTGAATCCTTGTGTTTAATATATTTTTCATTTTTATCCACATAACAGAAGTGCAAATTTCAGAAGTCAAACGCCACTCAAAGGGCATGTCCTGATGCCTGTTCTGGGAGCCACTGCGTGTTAGTGTTTTCTGTGTCTCTGTTTTTTGGGGGTTTTCTGAGACAGGGTCTCACTCTGTCATCCAGGCTGGAGTGCAGTGATGTGATCACGGATCATTGCAGCCTCAAACTCCTGGGCTCAAGAGATCCTTCTGCCTCAGCCTCCCAAGCAGCTGGGACTACAGGTGTACACCACCATGCCCAGCTAATTTTTTTAAATCTTTAGTAGAA
>NW_022437112.1:1877833-1879274 GCF_009761245.1 Sapajus apella | reverse complement strand
GACCAGGATGGTCTCGATCTCTTGACCTCGTGATCCACCCGCCTCGGCCTCCCACAGTGCTGGGATGACAGGCGTGAGCCACGGCGCCCGGCCGAAACCATTTTCTTTTACACTGTTATGTTCTGTGAATGGGGCCTGCAAATTAAACAGAAAAGACAGATTAACAAAAGAAAAGCACAGCCATTTGATGTCCATTTTTAATTAGTACAGGCATGGGGTGTTGTTAGAAGAGAAAAATAGTCCTGAAAACGCTATGTTGTTATTTTAACGAAGAACTGTACGCAGTGGAGGTGAACAGGCAAGACAGAGCAGGTTGGAGCTTCTGCGGGAAATGAATTGCGGGAAGGTGAATGTTCATGGCCGTAAAACCTTCCCGGAGACAGAATTTACAAGACTCCTCATTTCTCAGAGGTTTCTGCTTTTACTCAGAAGACGAACGCTCCAAGAAGCTTATTTCTAGATCTGTTGATTCTCAATTGCCTGAGTTCCAAAAAAAAAAAAAAATTTTTTTTTTCCAGACACTGGTGCTCTGTCACCCAGGCTGGCGTGCCATGGCCTGATCTCTGCTCACTGCGACCTCCACCTTCTGGGCTGAAGCGGTTCTCTTGCCTCAGCCTCCCAAGTAGCCGGGATTACAGGTACAGGATGCCACACCTGGCTAATTTTTGTAGTTTTAGTAGAGACGGGGGTTTTCATGTTGGCCAGGCTGGTCTTGAACTCCTGACCTCACGATCCACCCGCCTCCCAAAGTGCTGGGATGACAGGCGTGAGCCACCACACTGGTCTTCAACATAATCTATGTGCTAATGTGGCTTTTTTTTTTTTTTTTTTTTTTTGAGACAGTGGTGCTCTGTCACCCAGGCTGGAGTGCAGTGGTGCAACCTCCGGCCACGGCAATGTCCGCGTCCCAGGTTCAAGCGATCCTCCTGCCTCAGCCTCCCGAGTAGCTGGGATGACGGGCATCCGCCACCACGCCCAGCTGGAATTTGTATTTTTTGTAGAGACGGGGTTTCTCTGTGTTACCCAGGCTGGTCTCAAACTCCCCACATCAGGTGATCTACCTGCCTCGGCCTCCCAAAGTGCTGGGATGACAGGCGTGAGCCACCGCGCTGGGACACGTGTCCTCCTAAAATACAGAAGAGGAGGCACAGACACGGAGGAGAAGTCATGTGCAGATGGAGGCAGAGGCTGGAGTGATGGGGCCACAAGCACAGGGATGCTGGCGCCCCCAGGAGCTGGAGAGGCAGGAAGGAGCCTCCCCTAGACCCTTCAGAGGGAACTGGATACAACTGAAGTGGATTGAACTATGGCACTTCCCAAAAGATATGTTCACATTCTAACCCAAGAACCTGTGAATGGAGGCGGAGAATGGAGAGATGGGGCCACAAGCCCAGGGATGCTGGAGTCCCCGGGAGCTGGAGAGGCAGGAAGCGTTGTCCCC
>NW_022437112.1:1877078-1877733 GCF_009761245.1 Sapajus apella | reverse complement strand
AGCCTGACCAACATGGCAAAACCTCGTCTCTACTAAAAATACAAAAATTAGCTGGGCGTGGTGGGGGGCGCCTGTAATGACAGGTACTCGGGAGGCTGAGGCAGGAGAATCGCTCAAAACTGGGGGGCGGAGGTTTCAGTGAGCCAAGGGCGCGCCACTGCAGTCCAGTCTGACCAACGAGAGCGAAACTCGATCTAAAAAAAATAGTCATAAGAAGATTTATCAGTAATTAATAAACATAAAAATAAAATGTATTATAAGCTTTTGTAAAATATTATCATACGATTTTTAAGTAAAATTTTGTTATACATTTTAAAATAGAATTTTATTATAAAGCTTTTAAATTTTATCATACTTTTTAAAAAAATTTTATAATAAAAAAATTATATTTATATTTATAATATTTTAAAATAAATATTACAAATATATATGATAATGTAACAATTATAAATATTTTAAATAAACATAAATTTTAATATTTTATAATAAATATAATAAAATTTCATTATAAAATTTTAAACAAATAATAAAAATAAACAAATATTTATATTTTAAAATAAATATTATAAATATATATGATAATCTAAATATAAATTTTTTTTAAAATGTAAATTTTATATTTTATAATAAAATTAATGTAATAAAATTTCATAAA
>NW_022437112.1:1876655-1876978 GCF_009761245.1 Sapajus apella | reverse complement strand
AAATAAATAATAAAAATAAACAAGTATTTCTATTTTAAAATAAATATAAATATATTATCATCTAAATATTATAAATATGTTAAGTAAATATACATTTATATTTTATAATAAAATTAATGTAATAAAATTTCATTATAAAATTTTAAACAAATAAAAATAAACAAATATTTATATTTTAAAATAAATATTATAAATATATGATAATCTAAATATATTTTAAATAAACAAATTTTATAATATTTTATAATAAAATTAATGTAATATAATTTCATAAAATTTTAAATAAATAATAAATATAATAATAATATATAATAAATAAATAA
>NW_022437112.1:1867964-1876555 GCF_009761245.1 Sapajus apella | reverse complement strand
TAAACAAAAATATTTATAATATTTTAAAATAAATATTATAAATTTTAATTTTATATTATAAATTATAAATTTATAAAGTATTGCAAATTTTAATAAATATATTTTAAAATAAATATTATAAAATATATGATAATCTAAATATGAATATTTTAAATAAACATAAATTTTAAAATATTTTATAATGAAATTAATATAGTGAAATTTCATCATAAAATTTATAAACAAATAATAAAAATAAACGATAAAATAAAATAAAAATAATAATCAATAAAAGACAGAACTAATTCCTGTTATGAAGCGTCCCTAGTTACTGGCTGGGATTTCTGCAGAGCTGAGCGTGTCGTCAGCCACTAGAGGGCAGGGACATCCCCCACCTGCAGGACACGGGATTGTCACATGTGGACTGTGGCCGAGGACGTGGCCCCCACTGTCAGGCGACCCTGCTTAGGCTGCCATGCGACACACCCTGACCGGCGCTGAGAAGCAGGAAGAGCATTAGGAGGTGTCTGGGCCGGGCGCGGCGGCTCACACCTGTTATCCCAGCACTTCGGGAGGCTGAGGGAGGAGGATCACCTGAGGCCGGGAGTTCAAGGCCAGACTGGCCAACATAATGAGACCCTATCTCTAAAAAAAAAAAAATATATATATATATATATATATGCACAAATTAGCTGGATGTGGGAGCGTGTTCATGCCCCAGGTACTGGGGAGGCTGAGATGGGAGGATTGCCTGAGTCCAGGAGGTGGAGGTTGCAGTGAGCTAAGATCACGCCGCTGCACGCCAGCCTGAGCAACAGAGTGTAACTAACTCTGCCTTTTCAAGAAAGGAAAAAAAAAAAAAGAGGCTGGGTGGGGTGTTTGACGTCTGTGATCCCAGCACTTTGGGAAGCCGAGGCGGGCGGATGGCGTGGGGTTAGGAGTTCGAGACCAGCCTGTCCAGCACGGGGGAACCCTGTCTCTGTTAAAAATACAAAAATCAGCAGGCCGTGGTGGCGGGTGCCTGTCCTCCCAGGTACTCGGGAGGCTGAGGCAGGAGAATCGCTTGAACCCGGGAGGCGGAGGTTGCAGGGATCACGCCATGGCACTGCAGCCTGGGGACTCTGTCTTCAAAAAAAAAAGAAAGAAAGAAAGAAAATAAAAGAAACACATTTCCCCCCAGGCCCGAGACGCCAAGCCAAGGGACAGGAAAAGATTTTCATCCACAAATAAACATTGTAAAAAAATGGGTTAAGCGGATGTGTTGAGATGTAAGTCACATGTCGGATAATTCGGGCAGTAAAATGGTCCGACGCAGTGACATTTAGGGTTAGCGGTGGCTGTTCTGACAGCTGCCAGGCAGGAGATCCCGGCCCAGATTAGAAACAGCCTGACCCCATCCTGGGTCAAAAGAATGAAGAAAGGACACAGTTCCTAAGAGGCTGTGGCTCCTGATCAGACAGATTTTTACTTCGAAACTTGACCCACGCCTTTTGGGCCAGGCACGGAAGAGATAAGGAGGTGACGGCGGAGGACATCTTTCAAAAGACTTCCCTTGTGTGGAGAAAAGTGAGCTGGACACTTGCCCACGGAAGGGCGGAGGGCTCGCTGTCTCTGTGGGCAGCTGTTTTCTTGGAGCTGGTGACCGAGACACGGCCCGTGTCTCCAGCCGAGAAGTCCACACGCTGCCTGTGATAAACCCCCAGTGACCCCCCGAGCGCCCGGATGACCGCGGGTGATGGTGCTGTGGGAGGCTGCAGAGGGTGGCTCACCTCAGGTCGGGAGTTCGAGACCAGCCTGGGCAACACGGTGAAACCCCGTGTCTACCAAAAATAGAAAAAATTGTCCGGGCGTGCTGGCTCATACCTGGAATCCCAGCACTGTGGGAGGTCGAGGCAGGTGGATCACCTGAGGTCAGCAGTTCGAGACCAGCCTGGGCAACACGGTGAAACCCCGTCTCTACTAAAAATACAAGCATTACCTTGGCGCGCTGGCGGGCCCCTGAAATCCCAGCTACTCGGGAGGCGGAGGCAGGAGAATCGCTTGAACCCGGGAGGCGGAGGTTGCGGTGAGCCGAGATTGTCCCCCTGCGCTCCAGCCTGGGTGACACAGCGAGCCCTCCATCTCAAAAAATAAAAACACATTGGACACATTCCCGGCCCATCATCCCCACCCCCCGTGCCCACGTGGGTGGCATCTGAAGCTCAGAAAATACTGGCTGCCCTGGGGGTGGGGGCGGGGGCTGTGAGCAGTTCCAGAGCCAGAGGTATTTCAGGAGCCAGGACCCCGGAGGCAGTGTCAAGGGGGGTGCCTGGTTTCCCCTGCGGACATCCGGCAGGTCTGCTGTCCCGGAGCCCAGGGCAAGAGCAAAGGGTCAGCACGCAGTCAGAGATACCCATGGGTCACAGACTCCCAGCTATGCTGTCCCGACTGGGGGTCTTGGGGGGGACCTCTGAGGCTAATGTCTGCCTCAAGGCGGTCCTTACCGCCCAAGCCAGGCACGCCTGCTTTCCGTGACCCCAGCCCTGCCTGTGGAATTCCCCTCAATGTGGGGCTTCCCTGGCCAACTTGCCCAGCGAAGACGCATCAGGCCCCAGGCTCTATTTTTTTCTTTTTTTTTTTTGAGGTGGAGAGTCTCACTCTGTCCCCCAGGCTGGAGGGCAGGGCTGTGATCTCGGCTCACCGCAACCTCCGCCTCCCGGGTTCACGCGATCCTCCGGCCTCAGCCTCCCGAGGAGCTGGGACTATGGGCATGAGCCACCACGGCCAGCTAGGTTCTGTGTTTTGATTAGAGACGGGGTTTTGCCATGTGGGCCAGGCTGGTCTCGAACTCCCGGCCTCAGGTGATCCGCCCACCTTGGCCTCCCAAAGAGCTGGGGTGACAGGCATGAGCCACCACGCCGGGCCTTTCACCCATGTTTTTAGGGACCTCCTGTGAGGATCTTCTCTGTGACCTATGTAATTACAGGACGGCAGTATATCATACAATACAGTGTAATCAATATGTGCAATCAACTGTTTATGTTATCAGTAAGGCTTCTTTTTTTTTTTTTTTTCACACGGAGTTTCGCTCTTTTTTCCCAGGCTGGAGTGCGGTGGCACGACCTCGGCTCCCTGCCACCTCCGCCCCCCGGGTTCAAGTAATTCTCCTGCCTCAGCCTCCGGTGTACCTGAGACTACAGGTGCATGCCGCTACATCCAGGTAATTTTTATATTTTTAATAGAGACGGGGTTTCAACATGTGGGCCAGGCTGGTCTCGAACTCCTGACTTCAGGCGATCCACCCGCCTCGGCCTCCCAGAGTGCTGGGATTGTAGGCGTCAGCCTATACTTGGATTTTTGACTGCAGAAGGGGTGAGTGTTTCTAACCCTCACGGTATCAAAACATCTTGTTCTCTGCGTTAAATCTATCCACTCAAAAAAGAAGAAGGAAGCAGTTGGCCATGAGTTGACATCAAGTTTACAAGCTTGTCACTTCAAACTTCCTCTTCTGGGCTGGGAGCGGTGGCTCATGCCTGTCATCCCAGCACTTTGGGAGGTCGAGGCAGGTGGATCAACCTGAGGTCAGGAGTTCGAGACCAGCCTGACCAACGTGGTGAAACCCCGTCTCTCCTAAAAATACAAAAATCAGCCAGGCGTGGTGGCAGGTGCCTGTCATCCCAGCTACTCGGGAGGCTGAGGCAGGAGAATCGCTTGAACCCGGGAGGCGGAGGTTACGGTGAGCCGAGATCACACCAGAGCGCTCCAGCCTGGATGACAGAGCGAGACCCCATCTCAAAAAAGAAAAAACAAAAACCAAAAAAACAAGTTTCTTTTTCTGGGTTTGGTTCACACGTTGCTGTCCGCTTTCCCTGCAGAAGAACCACACGTGGCCGGGCGCGGCGGCTCAAGCCTGTCATCCCAGTACTTTGGGAGGCCGAGGCGGGTGGATCACGAGGTCAAGAGATCGAGACCATCCTGGTCAACACGGTGAAACCCCGTCTCTACTAAAAATACAAAAAATCAGCTGGGCATGGTGGCGCGTGCCTGTAATCCCAGCTACTCAGGAGGCTGAGGCAGGAGAATTGCCTGAACCCAGGAGGTGGAGGTTGCGGTGAGCCGAGATCGCGCCATTGCACTCCAGCCTGGGTAACATGAGCGAAACTGCGTCTCAAAAAATACAATAAAATAAAATAAAATAAGAACCACATGTGGCTTATGAATTGTTTAACTCTATGCGGCATTTGTGAGGAAGAGCGATCTCTGCATGTCCGTCCTGGGCAGGCTGGGGAGGTGTTGCGTGTAGGGGTTCAGCTCACCCCCGTGTAGGAAATTCAGTGACTTCCAGCATGGCTTGGAGGATTCAAGGAGACAAATGCTGAGGTCAGAGTCTGGCTCATGAATGAGGCTTTTTTTTGTTTTTTTTTTGGTTTTTTTTTTTTTGCATGGAGTCTCGCTCTGTGGCCCAGGCTGGAGTGCAGCGGCGTGATCTCGGCTCACTGCAACCTCCGCCTCCTGGGTTCAAGAGATTCTCCTGCCTCGGCCTCCTGAGTAGCTGGGACTGCAGGCACCTGCCACCATGGCTGGCTAATTTTTTTTTTTAATTTTAGTAGAGACAGGGTTCACCATGTTGGCGAGGGTGGTCTTGATCTGCTGACCTCTGCCTCCCAAAGTACCGGGATGACAAGTGTGAGCCACCGTGCCTGGCTGAATGGGAGGTTTCTATGTTGCCCAGGCTGGCCTCGAACTCCCAACCTAACCTTATGCACCCGGACAGCAGGCCTGAGCCAGTGAAGCTCCCGATTCTTCTTAATAATGGCTTGAATACGGGGTGATTTTCAGCCATCTGCCAAGGTGGGAGAGACCCCAGAAGTGAGCAGAGACCAGGCACCCTGCGGGGGACCCAAGGACAACCCCAGAGCTCGGCCAGGCTGACAGCTGTGCAGAATTTTCCCCAGGGGCAGTGGGGTGCTTTGAGGTTGTGGTCTGGACTCCTTGGACCTGGGAGAGCATGAAGCTCAGCTCCTCCCTCTGTTCCTCTCCCCCTCAGGTACAAGAGATTTTGGGGACTCAGGAGAAGGGTGGACATAGGGGAGCCTGACCCTTGGTCTTGCAGTGGGTGACAGGGAAGGGGGTTCATCCCACAGCCGTGACGCTCGACAGGGGATCTCAGGAGGGAACATGTGAGGCCACAGTGTAAGAATCCAGGGCCGTTGGGTCATGCAGGTGGATCACTTTAAGGTCAGGAGTTTGAGACCAGCCTGACCCGCACGGTGAAACCGAGTCTCCACTAAAAACACAAAAAGTAGGCCAGGCGCGGTGGCTCGTGCCTGTCATCCCAGCATTTTACGAGGCTGAGGAAGGCGAATCACCTGGGGTTGGGAGTTCGAGACCAGCCTGGCCAACACGGTGAAACCCCGTCTCTACTGAAAACACAAAAATGAGCCGGGCGTGGTGGTGGGCGCCTGTCGTCCCAGCTACTCAGGAGCCCTGCACCCTAATGACGCGCTTTCCCATGAGAGAAGAGAGGGCACCCACCCGGGGCCTCAGAAGTGGCTGCTGTCTCCTGATTGCTGAAAATCAGTAGAGTGGGGTCTGGGGGAGCCCTTGACTCTGGGATTCACTGAATGAGGCCGGGGGTGGGGGGTGGGGCGCGCTGGGCAGCTCCCGGGATGGCGTGGACCGAGCCGACCGTCCAGGACACAGGGGACGCTCTGAAAGCTGCTTGGCCCCATGGGGACTTTGGGCGCTGGGTCTCACTTCCTGCTTTTTCTCTGGAGGGAAACTGTCACATTGAAACATTGCAGAGTCCCCCCACCTCCCCCATCCGCCGCTCCCACCCCTCCCTGAGGCCACCATTGTCCCCTGAACCCTCTGAAGCTCCAAGCCCTGGTTTAATACAGAGGACCCTGACATGGGGCAGGTCCTCACAGCCCCTCTTGATGGGGTAAAGCCTCCCCTGCACCCCCTCACCGGCTCCCAGGGGCCTCAGCAGCTGCAGGAAGTTAAAGTTGGCATAGAGGGGACCCTGGGAGGGGCCCCCAAGGCCGGGTTCTCTCTCTTTGCCACCTGGGAAAGTGTGGCCACAAAACAGCCCCTGGTGGGCTGGGAGTTTCAACATCGAGAGCAACGGAAAAGAAACAGTTCAGGCCGCCTGATGGGACGTTCCACTCCGTTTCTTCCCTGCGCCCGTCACTCACCGCAACCTCTGCCTCCCGGGTTCAAGCCGTTCTCCCGACCTAGCCCCCGGAGTCGCTGGGATGACAGGCGCCCCCTGCCACGTCGGGCTAATTTTGGTGTTTTTAGTAGAGACGGGGGTTTCACCGTGTCGGCCAGGCTGGTCTCGAACTCCTGACCTCGGGGTGATCTGCGCATCTCAGCCTCTCAAAGTGCTGGGATGACAGGCCTGAGCCACCGCGCCCGGCCACCATCCCCCCGCTTGTAGACACCATGAACGTCTGCAGGATGGAGGCCCAGCTCCATCGGACTCCTCATCATCCCCACCCCAGACACAGCCCGTTACTCACCCACAAAGCCCAATGTGGGCGCCGGGGCCCGGGGCATCTGCACTTGAACTTTTCTGCATCCAGAACACCCTGCGTGTCCCAGACACCGTGGGTCACGCGTGTCATCCCGGCACTCTGGGAGGCTGAGGCAGGCGGGTCGCCTGAGGTCAGGTGTTCGAGGCCCGCCTGGGCAACACGGCGAGACCCCACCTCTGCAAAATAATAGTAATAATAATTTTAAAATTAGAATACCGTCCTGAGATTGTCAGGGCTCCTGGGCTCAGTCCTGGCACACCTGACATGTTTGTGAGATGGAACGCGTGTCCCTGCCCTCCCCAAAGCGTTGCGTCTAGAAGGGGAAGTTGGTGGCCGGGTGTGGTGGCTCATGCCTGTCACCTCCGCGCCCAAGGTGCAGCTTGCACCTGCCACACCTGCGGTGGTGCTTTCATTGGATTCTATCTTGTGTGTCTCCAAGGAGGGTTGCGATGGGGGCTGAGGTGAGTGCTAACCGTGAGACGGAGGAAGGAAGGAGGAAGGAGGGAAAAGGGAAGGGAAAGAGAGGGACAGGCAATAGAAGGAAGGCAGGAAAGAAGGAAAACAGAAAGGAAGAAGAAGGAAAGAAGGAAGGAAAGAAGGAAGGAAGGAAGAAGGAAGGAAGGGAGGAAGGAAGGAAGAAGGAAGGAAGAAGGAAGGAAGGAAGGAAGGAAGGAGGGAAGGAAGGAAAGAAGGAAAACAGAAAGGAAGAAGAAAGAAAGAAATAAGGAAGGAAGGAAGGAAGAAGGAAGGAAGGAAGGAGGGAAGGAAGAAGGAAGGAAGGAAGGAAGGAAGGGAGGAAGGAAGGAAGGAAGAAGGGAGGGAGGGAGGGAGGAAGGAAGGAAGGAAGGAAGGAAGGAAGAAGGAAGGAAGAAGGAAGGAAGGAAGGAAGGAAGAAGGAAGGAAGAAGGAAGGAAGGAAGGAAGGAAGGAAGAAGGAAGGAAGGAAGGAAGGGAGGAAGGAAGGAAGAAGGAAGGGAAGGAAGGAAGGAAGGAAGGAAGGAAGAAGGGAAGGAAGGAAGGAAGGAAAACAGAAAGGAAGAAGAAAGAAAGAAAGAAGGAAGGAAGGAAGGAGGGAAGGAAGGAAGAAAGGAAAGAAGGAAGGTAGGAAGGAAGGGAGGAAGGAAGGAAGGAAGAAGGAAGGAAGGGAGGAAGGAAGGAGGAAGGAAGGAAAGGAAGGAAGGAAGAAGGAAGGAAGGAAGGAAGGAAGAAGGAAGGAAAGAAGAAGGAAGGAAGGCAGGAAAGAAGGAAAACAGAAAGGAAGAAGAAAGAAAGAAGAAAGGAAGGAAGGAAGGCAGGGAGGAAGGAAGGAAGGAAGGAAGGAAGGAAGGAAGGAAGGAAGGAAGGAAGGGAAGGAGGGAAGGAAGGAAGGAAGGAAGGAGGGAGGGAAGGAAGGAAGGAAGGAAGAAGGAAGGAAGGAAGGAAGGAAGGGAAGGAGGGAAGGAAGGAAGGAAGGAAGGAAGGAGGGAGGGAGGGAGGGAGGGAGGGAAGGAAGGAAGGAAGGAAGGGAGGAAGGAAGGGAAGGAGGGAAGGAAGGAAGGAAGGAAGGAAGGAAGGAAGGAAGGGAGGAAGGAAATATGGAAAAGGCTGGGCGTGGAGCCTCAGAGCTGTAATCCCAGCACTTTGGGAGGCCGAGGCGGGTGGATCACTTCAAGTCAGGAGTTCGAGACCAGCCTGGCCTACATGGTGAAACCCAATCTCTACTAAAAACACAAAAATGAGCCAGGTGTGGTGGCGGGCACCTGTAGTCCCAGCTACTCAGGAGGCTGAGGCAGAAGAATCGCTTGAACCCGGGAGGCGGAGGTTGCGGTGAGCCGAGGTCGCCCCACTGAACTGCAGGCTGAATCACATCTCAAAAAAAAAATAAATAAAATAAAATAAAAGGAAGGGGCCTCTCTGCAAGGCGGAGGCTGCCGGGGCTGAGGTGAGGCTGGAATTCGGGAATGGTGCCAAGAAGGAGAGAAGAGTTGATCAATTCAGAGGGAGGGGAGGGGTGTCTGGGAGTGCGTTTGCAGAATAAACAGAAATAGCCTGTTGCAGCGCTGGAAAGGGAAGCTGGGGACACGTTGGAGGGGGCCCCCGTCAGGGCTGGACTTTC
>NW_022437112.1:1860395-1867864 GCF_009761245.1 Sapajus apella | reverse complement strand
CCTCCGCCTCCCGGGTTCTAGTGATTCTCCTGCCTCAGCCTCCCCACTGGCTGGGATTACAGACACCCACCACCAGGCCTGACTAATTTTTTGTATTTTTTTTTTTTTTAGTAGAGATGAGGTTGCACCCTGTTGGCCAGGCTGGTCTCGAACTCCTGACCTCAGGTGATCCACCTGCGTCAGCCTCTCAAAGTGCTGGGATGACAGGCGTGAGCCACCGCCCCTGGCCACTAAGATACCATTTTGTTTGTTTGTTTTGTTTTTGGAGGCAGAGTGTCACTCCATCACCCAGGCTTGAGTGCGGTGACAGAATCTCAGCTCAGTGCAACTTCTGCCTTCTGGGTTCAAGAGATTCTCCTGCCTCAGCCTCCTGAGTAGGTGGGACGACAGGCGCCCACCACCAGGCCTGGTTAAATTCTGTATTTTTAGTGGAAATGAGATTTCTCCGTGTTGGCCAGGCTGGTCTCGAACTCCTGACCTCAGGTGATCCACCTGCCTCGGCCTCCCAAGGAGCTGGGATGGCAGGAGTGAGCCAACATGCGTGGCCGGTAAGATAACTGTATTAAGTACATCATCTGAGACTGGGGGTCACCTCCCCATCTGGGGGGGTGGGGGTGTCTTTCTCATGGAACGGGGAGGAAACGCAGCCAGGAACCCCAGGGCACGGACAGTCGCCCCTCCCCAGCTGCGTTTGCTTAGTCAGGAAGCCCCCCCCCCCATCCTGCCTGAATACAAGGCACCAACTATAATTCTTACGAGCTCGCCGGAAAATGAGCACGGGGGGTGGAAAAATGACCATCTTCAAAGAAAGAGTTTCTCTTTCAAGGAAATCCGGCCGCAGTTACCAAAAGCCACTGACCCCGGAATGCCGGCCCCAGGGAGAGGGGGTGTCAGGAAGGCCCCCTCCCGGCCAGATGGGCCTTGGGTCTGACTCCCAGGGGTGGGGCTGCGCTGGAGGTTATAAAACGGCTGTAGGGGGGACTAGAAGCTTCGCTTTCTCTTTGGAGACGCTTCCTTCAGCACGAACAGGAAAATAACGGGAACGTCCAGAGCTGCGGACACAGTCCTCAGATGGGGACACCTCAGGCCTTCTGCACTGGAGCGAGGAAGGCGGCTTCTCCCACACGGGACTTCCATCTGCATTTAAGGTAAAGTCCTCTCTCTCCGGGGGGCATGAGGGCGAGAGGGCAGCCGGGGTGGCTGTGGCGTGTGTGATCCTAAATCCACGCTGGCAGGGACAGGCCCAGGTACGGGTGTCGGCACGTAACGGGTTTCTGCTCACGCCTCCTGTCTGTGAACAGCGCACACCCCACTGAACAGCCTGACACACACCACACTGAGCAACCAGACACACACCCAGTGATCAACCTGACACACGCCCCAGTGAGCAACCAGACACACAGCCCAGTGAGGAAAGTGACATACACCCGACTGAACAACCAGACACACACCCCACTGAACAACCAGACACACAGCCCAGTAAGCAAAGTGACACACACCCCACTGAACAGCCTGACACACACCCCACTGAGCAACCTGACACACACGCAGTGATCAACCTGACACACGCCCCAGTGAGCAAAGTGACACACACCCGACTGAACAACCAGACACACACCCCACTGAACAACCAGACACACACCACACTGAGCAACCAGAAACACACCCAGTGATCAACCTGACACACGCCCCAGTGAGCAACCAGACACACAGCCCAGTGAGCAAAGTGACACACACCCGACTGAACAACCAGACACACACCCCACTGAACAACCAGACAGCCCAGTGAGCAAAGTGACACACATCTCACTGAACAGCCTGACACACACCACACTGAGCAACCTGACACACACGCAGTAATCAACCTGACACACGCCCCACTGAACAACCTGACACACACCCCAGTGAGCAACCTGACACACACCCCACTGAACAGCCTGACACACACCCCAGTGAGCAACCTGACACACACCCCACTGAACAGCCTGACACACACCCCAGTGAGCAACCTGACACACACCCCACTGAACAACCTGACACACACCCCACTGAACAGCCTGACACACACCCCACTGAACAACCAGACACACACCCCACTGAACAACCTGACACACACACCCCTGAACAGCCTGACACACACCCCACTGAACAACCTGACACACACCCCACTGAGCAACCTGACACACACCCCACTGAACAACCTGACACACACACCCCTGAACAGCCTGACACACACCCCAGTGAGCAACCTGACGCACACCCCACTGAGCAACCTGACACACACCCCACTGAACAACCTGACACACACCCCACTGAACAGCCTGACACACACCCCACTGAGCAACCTGACACACAACCCACTGAGCAACCTGACACACACCCCACTGAACAACCTGACACACGCCCCACTGAACAGCCTGACACATACCCTACTGAACAACCTGACACACGCCCCAGTGATCAACCTGACACACACCCCATTGAACAGCGTGACACACCCCACTGAACACCCCGACACACACCCCACTGAACAACCTGCTACCAAAGGAGGGTGTTTTCCATCTCAGACTCCTCGAGTGCATAAAGGTGAGGACATTGGAGGTAATCGTGCTCTGTTTTCTGATGCTCCAAGGTGCTTGCTAGAAAGTGGAAACACAGGCCCGTGGGTAGAGTTGCACGTTTGTCACATGGCGGGTCCAGCTGGTCAAAGAGCTGTGCCCACAGCTGACGGCCGGACATGGGGATGCTTTAGGGACGGGTACCCCCAGCCTGCTCTGAGCGTTTCTCCCTGGTTTTCAAAGGCTGAAGAGACTCAGAACACCCCAGACTGCTGGTGAAACCTCAGGTCCCGGCCGGGCATGGGTGTCACATGCCTGTCTTCCCAGCACTTTGGGAGGCCGAGGCAGGCGATCATGAGGTCAGGAGTTCAAGACCAGCCCGACCACCTCAGTGAAACCCCATCTCTACTAAAAACACAAAAAATTAGTCAGGTGTGGTGGCGTGCACCTGCAATCCCAGCTGCTAAGGAGGCCGACGCACGAGAATCACTTGAACCCGGGAAGGGGAGCTGGTAGTGGGCCAGGATCGTGCCACTGCACTGCAGCCTGGGTAACAGAGCGAGACTCTGTGTCAAAAATAAATAAATAAATAAAGCTCAACCCCCTCCCAGCAGATTTATTCACAGTAGCCAAGAGGTGATGACACCCCTAAAACCCATCTCTAGACGAATGGAGAAATAGACTGTGTTCTACCACCCACATAGTGGAATATTACGCAGCCATGAAAAGGAACAAGTCTCTGTCATAGGCTGCAATGAGCGTGAACCATGAGCACGCCACACTTCCCGACACAAGCCACACACACAAATCGTACATACATATGTCGTATATTTAGGAGTCCGTTATTTGCTGTGTCAAGATACAGGCAAATCCACAGACACAGGACGTGGCTGTGTGGTTGCCGGGGGCTGTGCAGGGGGACTGAGCGGTCTTTAATGGGTCTGGGGTGTGTTTTTTGGGTGACCACATGTTCTGGAAGATGGGAGCGGTGGTTTTATAACGGTGTATGTCTCTGAATTGCACATGGCACGGTGGTAAATTGTGGGGTGGGTGAATCCCACATTGATGAAAAAAACCTTTTTTTTTTTTTTTTTGAGATAGGGTCTTGCTCTGTTGTCCAGGCTGGCGTGTAGTGATGCGGTCATAGCTGACTGCAGTCTTGAACTCCCAGACTCAGGTGATCCGCCTGCCTCAGCCTCCCATGTAGCCAGGGCCATGGGCACACACCACCACGCCTGGACTATTTTTTAATTTCTTTCTTTTTTTTTCTTTTTTTTTTTTCTTTTTTAGATGGAGTCTCGTTCTGTCGCCCAGGCTGGAGTGCAGTGGTGTGATCTCAGCTCACTGCAACCACTTCTTCCCAGGTTCAAGGGACTCTCCTGCCTCAATTTCCTGAGTAGCTGGGACGACAGGCACCCACTACCACACCCGGGTGATTTTTTTTATTTTTAGTAAAGATGGGGTTTCACCATGTTTGTTAGGTTGGTCTTGAACTCCTGACCTCAAGTGATCTGCCTGCTTCAGCCTCCCAAACTGCTGGGATGACAGGCCTGAGCCACCTCACCCAGCCAATTGAAAATATTAGCCAGTCAGGCAAGGTGGCCTTCGTCGGTGATCCCAGCAGTTTCAGAGGCTGAGGAGGGTGGATTACCTGAGGCCGGGAGTTCGAGACCAGCCTGACCAACATGGAGAAACCCCGTCTCGACTAAAAAACAGAAAATTAGCTGCATGTGGTGGGGCATGTCTGTAATCCCAGGTACTCGGGAGGCTGAGGCAGGAGAATCGTTTGAACCCGGGAGGCGGAGGTTGCGGTGGGCCGAGATCGTGCCACTGCACTCCAGCCCGGGCGACAAGAGTGAAACTCTGTCTCAAAAAAAAAAAAAAAGAAAGAAAGAAAGAAAGAAAGAAGGCAGCTCTGCTCACTTAGGAATTTCTGTGTGCATGGATTTCGGAATTGTGATCACGCTTCCTTCCTCCGCTTTGTCTTCTGAGCGTTTCCTGGAGTTCCACGGGGAATGTGCTTTCCTGGTTTCTGGGGAGAGCTGCGGCCACGAATGGGTTAAACCCACAGGGCGGGGGCTGTTTCAAAACGGAAAGGCTGCCACACACACAGACACAGGCACACACCACGCACACACACACACGCACACGTACGCGCTCGTGCAAACATGCTTCTATATGTACATTGACACATGTACACACAGGCACGCACACGCCCAGACTCTCATAAACGTGTATTGATGTATGCACACGCGTGCACCCATGGAATGCACACACAGATAGAAATGTGTCATGGAAACACACCTCTGTGTGTATCCGCCTGCATAAAACAGACACGGCCAGGTATGGCGGCTCACACCTGTGATCCCAGCACTTTGGGAGGCCGAGGCAGGTGGATCACCTGACGTCGGGGGTTCGAGACCAGCCCGGACAACATGGCGAAACGTCTTCTCTACGAAAAATAGAAAAATTAGCCAGGTGTGGTGGCGCGCACCTGTAACCCCAGCTACTCGGGAGACTGAGGCAGGAGAGTCTCTTGAACCCGGGAGGCGGAGGTTGCAGTGAGGTGAGATCACACCACTGCACTCCAGGCTGGGCCACAGATGGAGACTCCGTCCCCCAAAAAAAAGAAAACACACAAACTCGTATGTACGCACACAGATAAGCACAGGCACACAAATGTACACACTACAGGCGCCAGCACACGTGCACATATGCACCTGCTTAGAGACACACGTGCACAGTGCATGTGCATGCACACACACACACATGCAGTCAGGTGCAAACATGCAAACACACATTTCTACACACAGGCATGCACACATATAGTACACCCCACGTACACACACACACACATTCATGCACACAGTGCACACATGTACAGGCACAGTCCCACATGCATGTGTCTGCACAGGTGTATTTGCACATACACGCGTGCACACACACTGACACACACTCAATAAACACACACCCCCACACACATTCACACTGAGAAACACACACTCAGCACACTCCCACACAACAAACACAGACGCATTCACACACAGACACACACACGCACACACACTGAGCGAACACACACATTCACACTCAGACACAGACACACTCACACACTCACACTCAACAGACTCCCACACTCAACAAACACACACACATTCACACACAGACACATACGCTCACACTGACACACACGCACACTCAACAAAGACACACTCAACAAACACACACTCACACACTCACACTCAACACACTTCCACACTCAACATACACACTCACACAACACAAACACATACACTCACACATGGACACACTCAACACACACTCCCACACTCAACACACACATTCACACAGACACACATGCTCACAGTCACACAGCCACACACTCAACACACACTCCTACACTCAACACACACACATTCACACACAGACACACACGCTCACACTCACACATGCACACACTCAACAAAGACAATCTCACGCAGTCAATAAACACACTCACACTCAACAAACATACACACATTCACACAGACATACATGCTCACACTCACATGCACACACCCAAAAAAGACACACTCGCACACTCAACAAACACACTCACACACACAACACACACTCAAACGCATACACACTCAACAGACTCACTCAACACACAGACACACACATTCACGCATACACAGATTGAACACACACTCATACACACTGACACACACAGATGCTTACACGGTCCCCCACACACATTCAACACTCACACACGCTCCCAGACTCACAGACACTGAGACACACACTCACACACACCGCCCACACACACACTCACACTCACAGCACCCTTCACCCCCCGCAGCCCCGCCCCACGGCCGCTCCCTGCTGCCTGACTCTCCGTTGTCTCCAGCAGGCACCTCGGTCCTGACAGAGCTGCGCTCCCCATGGTCCTCCTGTGGCTCACGCTGCTGCTGATGCCCGGGCCCGGCCTCCTGCAACCGAACCACAGTAAGACCTGGAGAAAACCCACAACAAAAACAAAAACGCATGCTGAACGGGCGCGGTGGCTCACGTCTGTCACCCCTGCCTTCTGGGAGGCCGAGGCCTGCGGGTCACGAGGTCGGGAGTTCGAGACCAGCCTGGCCGACGTGGTGAAACCCCGTCTCTAGTAAAAATAGAAAAATAAGCCGAGGGTGATGGCACACGCCTGTAGTCCCAGCTACTTGGGAGGCCGAGGCCGGCGGATCACCTGAGGTCGGGAGTTCGAGACCGGCCTGGTCGACATGGTGAAATCCCGTATCTACTAAAAATACAAAATTAGCCGGGCGTGATGGCGGGTGCCCGTATCCCAGCTACTCAGGAGGCTGAGGCAGGAGAATCGCTTGAACCCGGGAGGTGGAGGATGCAGTGAGCCGAGATCACACCACTGCACTCCAGCCTGGGCGACAGAGCGAGACTCCATCTAAAAAAGAAAAAAAAAAAGAAAAAAGAAATTAAAAAATAGTCCAGGCGTGCTGGCTCCTACCTGTCATTCTAGCACTTTCGGAGGCCCAGGTTGGCGGATCACAAGGTCAGGAGTTCGAGAGCAGCCTGGCCAACATGGTGGAACCCCATCTCCACTAAAAATACCAAAATTAGCGGGTCGTGGTGGTGGGCGCCTGTCATCCCGGGTGCTCAGGAGACTGAGGCAGGATTGCTTGAACCCGGGGTGATGGGATGGACGTTGCAGTGAGCTGAGATTGTGCCACCGCACTCCAGCCTGGGTGACAGAGCGAGACTCCATCTCAAGAAAAAAATAAAATAAAATAAGAAACCCAGGCACGGTGCCTCACGCGTGTAATTCCAGCACTCTGGGCGGCCGAGGCGGGCAGGTCACCAGGTCAAGACATCGAGACCAGCCTGGCCAACGTGGTGAAACCCTGTCTCTATGGA
>NW_022437112.1:1859656-1860295 GCF_009761245.1 Sapajus apella | reverse complement strand
TCCTTCCTTCCTTCCTTCTCCTTCCTTCCTTCCTTCCTTCCTTCCTTCCTTCCTTCCTCCTTCCTTCCTTCTTCCTTCCTTCCTTCTTCCTTCCTTCCTTCCTTCCTTCCTTCCTTCTCTTTCCTTCCTTCTTTCCTTCCTTTCTTCTCCTTCCTTCCTTCCTTCTTTCCTTCCTTCCTTCCTCCTTCCTTCCTTCCTTCCTTTTCTTTCTCTCTCTCTTTCTTTCTCTTTCTTTCTTCCTTCCTTCCTTCTCCTTCCTTCTTTCCTTCCCTTCCTTCCTTCCTTTCTTCCTTCCTTCCTTCCTTCTCCTTCCTTCCTTCTCCTTCCTTCCTTCCTTCTCCTTCCTTCCTTCCTTCCTTCTCTTTCCTTCCTTCCTTCCTTCCTTCCTTCCTTCCTTCCTTCCTTCTCCTTCCTTCCTTCCTTCCTTCTCCTTCCTTCCTTCCTTCTCTTACCTTCCTTCCTTCCTTCCTTCCTTCCTTCCTTCCTTCTCCTTCCTTCCTTCCTTCCTTCCTTCTCCTTCCTTCCTTCTCCTTCCTTCCTTCCTTCTCTTTCCTTCCTTCCTTCTCCTTCCTTCCTTCCTTCTCCTTCCTTCCCTTCCTTCCTTCCTTCCTTCTCCTTCCTTCCTTCCTTCCTTCTTTC
>NW_022437112.1:1836985-1839656 GCF_009761245.1 Sapajus apella | reverse complement strand
GGTGGGGGGCAAGGGGTAGGGAGAGCAGGGGTGGGGGGCTAGGGGAGGGAGAGCATTAGGAGAAATATCTAACGTAGATGATGGGGTGATGGGTCCAGCAAACCACCATGGCACGTGTATACCTATGCATGCTCCGGACATGGACCCCAGAACTTAAAGTATAGTAAAAATAAATAAAAAGATATCAAAAAACGGTCTGGGCGTGGTGGCGGCACCTGCAATCCCAGCTACTTGGGAGGCTGACGCAGGAGAATCACTTGAACCCTGGAGGTGGAGGTCGCAGTGAACCGAGATGGCACCACTGCACTCCAGCCTGGGCGACGGAACGAGATTCTGTCTCAAAAAAAAAAAAATGTGTTTCTTTTACTCATAAAAGTGTCTTTTCCAATTACTAGAGATACTAACTCCGCCCGACTTGACTGCAAAGTGTAATAAAACACATTCTTTCATGGAGTGGAAAATGAGAAGTCATTTCAATTCTGAGTTTCGCTATGAGCTTCAGATACAAAAGGTAAACTCTCACCCCGCGTGGACCTGCCTTATTTCTGGTAAGTCACACTCTGGGGCGTTGGAATGGACAAAAACTCCTCTGACAATGCCACAGAGGTATACGTCGTTTAAAAAAGAAAGTTTGAGGCCAGGCTCGGTGGCTCACGCCTGTCGTCCCAGCAATTTGAGAGGCCTAGGTGGGCAGATCACCTGAGGTCGGGAGTTCAAGACCAGCCTGACCAACATGGTGAAGCCCCGTCTCTAAAACATAAACAATAAAATAAATAAATAAGTAAATAAAATGCTAATTATTTCACATGCATTTTATTTGTAAATCTAAATCTGATCAAAAAAGTTAAGTCCATTAATTTCTTTTATATTACCAAGTATTTTTGAGCCAAACTGTTTGGGTTTTTTTTTTTTTTTTTTTTAAGAAGTTAATACAGCCCACCAACTTCTTTCTTTTGCTGCTTTGAGGTAGCAGGCATAACTGCAGTTAGAGGTGGAGTCGTAGCCTGGCTTTACATCTGCTGCTGCACCCACCTAGTTTGCTGGCCTGCTATAGGCTTCCTGTGGCTCCCCCTGGATGTATATGGAAGGAATCTGGGAGGACATTGGGTCTTGTTTGTCCACAGGCTCCACGAAGCTCCCTCCCACCAAGTTCTTGCCACAGTGGTCCATAGGAAACCTTCTGGTCAGGTGTTATTTATGCCTAAGCTAATTGTCTTGCCCCCACTGCTCACCCAAGGACTTCCCAAACCCCCCCTGTTTTGCTGGTTTTCCTGGAGGGAGAAATATGAGTCTGGGGGGAGGGGGGTGTCTGGGAGTGTCCAGACACTGAAACGTTTGCTTTTGCCTTGCAGAGCAAGCAGCCTGTCATCACAGAACAGGTGAGTGTTCCTGACCCCCCATCTCTTGTAGTTGACATCGCAAAGGGTGAGTTGTTTATTTTCTTTTAAACCACAGGTCAAAGGCATAACCTCCTTCCAGCTGCTCAATCCTGGAACGTACACGGTGAGAATAAGAGCCCAGGAAACCTATGATCAATTCTGGAGCGCCTGGAGCGGCCCCCAGCGCTTTGGTGAGTGGGGTGAGTGGGGTGAGTGGGGCGCCTCTCCTGTCTCCCTCACAGGTGAGTGGAAGCTGCACGCACCCTGCCTCAGCCTCCGGAGTAGCTGGGATGACAGGTGCACATCACCACGCCCGGCTAAGTTTTTTGTGTTTTTAGTAGAGACGGGGTTTCGCCATGTGGGCCAGGCTGGTCTCGAACTCATGACCTTGTGATCCACCCACCTTGGCCTCCCAAAGTGCTGGGGTGACAGGCGTGAGCCACCGCGCCCGGCCCGTGTCAGTCTTATCGTATCTACACAATCGGGTGAAATGTCATTAGGAACTGAAGGGCCACTGAGAGGAGTGACCTTTCCCTTTCTCGAGGGGAGTTCAGAGAACACTCTGCTCTGCCCACTCTCGGGGAAGGCCTGCCATGACCCCGGCCTGTCCACAGACATCCAGGACCTTAAACGCGCCTCTGCGGTGCTGCGGTCCCGCGGTCACCACCCCTGTCCCCTTTCATGTTCTGCTTTCCCACCCGGAGCGGCTTTTTAGTTCTTAGAAATCATGAGAAGTAAGAATAGAGGAATCACGCCTGTCACCCCAGCACTTTGGGACGGCTGAGGCGGGCCGATCACAAGGTCAGGAGCTTGAGACCAGCCTGGACAACATGGCCAAACCCCGTCTCTACTAAAAATGCAAAAATTAGCCTGGCGTGGCGGTGGGCGCCTGTAATCTCAGCGACTGGGGAGACTGAGGCAGGAGAATCGCTTGAACCTGGGAGGTGGAGGTTGCGGAGAGCAGAGATCATGACACTGCAATCCAGCCTGGGCCACAGAGCGAGACACCGTGTCAAAAAATATATATATAAAAATAAAAAAGAATAGAGGAATCCCAAAAGCCTTTGATGTTTCTGCTAAGTACGTTGAAGGATGCTGACGTGGTCTGTAGCGGCATCGCGTGATTTGCTGGACCCTGTAAATCATGTCAGAGCTTCACTCTGCTGACCCTGCACCCCTGCGCTGTATCCAGTAAATATCAGCACATCCAGGCATTGGACTGCGTGCCTTGGTGGTACCGGTCCCCAGCGCTCAGCTGGACTCTCTCTCTTTTTTTTTTTTTTTTTTTTTTT
>NW_022437112.1:1827606-1836885 GCF_009761245.1 Sapajus apella | reverse complement strand
CCCAGCTAATTTTTTGTATTTTTAGTAGAGACGGGGTTTCACCATGTTGACCAGGATGGTCTCGATCTCTTGACCTCGTGATCCACCCGCCTCGGCCTCCCAAAGTGCTGGGATGACAGGCGTGAGCCACCGCGCCCGGCCTGGACTCTCTCTTATCTCTGTGTCTTTCTGTCCTTCGATCTATGTCTGCACGAAAAACAGCACCCAGTAGACCCTCAGGGACTGAACCCTGCGGCTGTCACTTCTGGGGTGTAAGTGCTCGGTCTAGGTCCCTGGAATGCACTGGAGAGTCATCTGTGTGGTGAGGACGAACGCACGGGTCAGGAGGAGGTTCCCGCTGGCCGCCACCCTGCCTGGCCGCCACCTCTCTGCTGCCCAGCTCCCCAGGGAGAGCGCACGGCACCTGGTCCCCCCAGGGCGGCCCCTGGTCGCTGACCCTGTCACGGTTTTCCCCTAGAGTGCGGTCAGGAGGAGGGCCCGCACACCCGAGCCTGGCGGACATCACTGTTCATCGTGCTGGGGACGCTGCTGGCCTTGCTCTGTGCTGTCCTGCTCTGCAAAAGGTGAGCCCTTCTTGGGAACAGGTTGATAATGTCGCGAAGAACCACACCGAGGCCGGGCGCGGTGGCTCACGCCGGTCATCCCAGCACTTTGCGAGGCTGAGGTGGGTGGATCACCCGACGTCAGGAGTTCAAGACCAGCCTGGCCATCTTGGTGAAACCCCATCTTTTAAAAAAGAAAAAAAAAAAGACACACCAAGACAGTGGATCGCTCAGCAAGGGTGCCCCTTGCCGGCAGTCTTGCCAGAAGAGCACCCCTGAACAAAGGAGACAGGGACATTTATAACTTTTTTTTTTTTTTGAGATAGAGTCTCGCTCTGTCTTCCAGGCTGGAGTGCAGTGGCGTGATCTCGGCTCACCGCAACCTCCGCCTTCCGGGTTCAAGCGATTCTCCGGCCTCAGCCTCCCAAGGAGCTGGGACTGCCCGCACGTGCCACCATGCCCAGCTAATGTTTCGTGTTTTTAGTAGAGACGGGGTTTCACCGTGTTGCCCAGGATGGTCTCGATCTCTTGACCTCATGATCCGCCCGCCTCGGCCTCCCAAAGTGCGGGGATTACGGGCGTGAGCCACCGCGCCCGGCCACTACGATTATTATTTTATTTATTTATATGTTTATTTTTTGAGCCTCACTCTGTCACGGAGGCTGGAGGGCAGTGGCGCAATCTCGGCTCACGGCAGCCTCCGTCTCCCGGGTTCAGGCGTTTCTCCTGCCTCAGCCTCCCGAGTAGCTGGGACGACAGGCACCCGACACCATAACTGGGTAGTTTTTGTATTTTTAGTACAGACGGGGTTTCACCATGTTGGCCGGGATGGTCTCGATCCCCTGGTCTCGAGTGATCCACCCGCCTCGGCCTCCCAAAGTGCTGGGATTACAGGTCTGAGCTGGCAGGCCTGGACCCTTGAAAATTATTCACAGATCACGGCCCGTTTTCGTCCCCTAGCCATCCCCCATCAGGACGTCAGCGGAGCTGAAGGTGAGGGCTCTGGTGGGACCGGGGGTGTCTCCAGGGTGGAGGAGGCAGGGCTCGTCCTCCCCGGCCCTGCCCTGTGACCCTGACATAGTCACAGCGCGGAAAGCCGTACTTTCTGCTGGGGTGAGGCCCGGGTAAGGTAACACTGCCCATTTGGACGGGGAATAGGATCCGTCTTGCATGCCAAGTCTGGGTTTTCGATCACCAGCTGGGTCCCCCCAGTTCCTGTGTCCTTCTCGCTGGCTGTCAGAGCCCCACAATCTGTCAAACGGGGGCCGGGCGCGGTGGCTCACACCTGTCATCCCAGCACTTTGGGAGGCCGAGGAGGGCGGATCGCCTGAGGTCAGGAGTTTGAGACCAGCCTGACCAACATGGAGAAGCCCTTTCTTTTTTTTTTTTTTTGAGACGGAGTTTCGCTCTTGTTACCCAGGCTGGAGTGCAATGGCGCGATCTCGGCTCACCGCAGCCTCCGCCTCCTGGGTTCAGGCAATTCTCCTGCCTCAGCCTCCTGAGTAGCTGGGATTACAGGCACACGCCACCATGCCCAGCTAATTTTTTGTATTTTTAGTAGAGACGGGATTTCACCATGTTGACCAGGATGGTCTCGATCTCTTGACCTCGTGATCCACCCGCCTCGGCCTCCCAAAGTGCTGGGATGACAGGCGTGAGCCACCGCGCCCGGCATGAGAAGCCCTTTCTTTACTAAAAACGCCAACAACAAAAAATTAGCCGGGTGTGGTGGTGGGCACTGTCATCCCAGCTACTTGGGAGACTGAGGCAAGAGAATCGCTGGAATCCGGGAGGCGGAGGTAGCGGTGAGCCGAGATCACGCTCACTGCACTCCAGCCTGGGTGACCGAGCGAGACTCCATCTCCAAAAAAAGAAGAAAAATCTGTCAGGCCAGATGCAGAGGCTCACGCCTGTCATCCCAGCACTTCGGGAGGTGGAGCCGGGCAGATCACCTGAGGTCAGGAGTTCAAGAGCAGCCTGTCCAACATGGAGAAACCTCATCTCTACCAAAAACATCCAAAAATTAGCTGGGCGTGGTGGCGGGCGTCTGTCATCCCAGCTACTCGGGAGGCTGAGGCAGGAGAATCGCTTGACCCCGGGAGGCGGAGGTTGCGGTGAGCTGAGGTCCCACCACTGCACTCCGGCCTGGGTGACAGAGCGAGACTCTGTCTCTAAAAAAAAAAAATTCTGTGAAATGGGTGTCAGGTGACTTCTGTCTCCCAGGGGGCTGGAGGAGGAGGAGGGGGTGGTGACTGCTTCCGGCTGCGGGCTCAGGTCATCACCTCGGTGATCTGAGGGAGCAGGGCCTTCGCGGGAGGCGGGGGTACCAGCGCCCAGTTCCTTACACTCCTGAGTCAGGGGGTGTCTGGGCCTTGGGGGCAGGGAACATACAGGCCCCCTGAGCAGGTGACTTGAGGCTTTTGCTCGTTCTTGGCGTCCCTATGGCCTCTTCTGGACGCCTGAGTCCCCCCGGCTGATGAGGTGGTCGGTGCCGGGTGCAGAGCAGGGCGGCTTCTCTTTCCTCCCAGGTACCTCGTGATGGAGAGGCTGTTTCCCCGCATCCCTCACATGAAAGACCCCATGGGTGACGGCTTCCGAAATGACAACCTGGTACGTTGTGTTTCCTACCAAGGGAGGGGGCTGGGGGCCTGGCGGGCACTTTGGGAGGCTGAGGCAGGAGGACGGCTTGAGGCCAGGGGTTCGAGACCAGCCTGGCCAACGTGGTGAATAAAACCCCGTCTCTCCTAAAAATAGAAAAACTGCCGGGCGTGGTGGCGCGTGCCTGTAGTCCCAGCTACTGGGGAGGCTGAGGCAGGAGAATCACTTGAACCCGGGTGGCGGAGGCTCCAGTGAGCCAGGAACGCACCACTGCACTCCGGCCTGGCGACAGAGCAAGGCTCGGTCTCAAAAAACAAAATTGCTGGGCGTGGTGGCTCAGGCCTCTAATCCCAGCACTTTGGGAGGCCAAGGCGGGCGGATCACGGGGTCAGGAGATCAAGACCAGATTGGGCAACTTGGTGAAACCCCGTCTTTACTAAAAATACAAAAACTAGCTGGGCGTGGTGGTGCCTGCCTGTCATCCCAGCTACTCGGGAGGCGGAGGCCGGAGAATCGCTTGAAGCCGGGAGGCGGAGGCTGCAGTGAGTGGGCATTGCACCACTGCGCTCCAGCCTGGATAGTTTTTGTTGGTTTGGTTTGGTTTGAGACAGAGGCTCGCTGTGTCGCCGAGGCTGGAGAGCGGTGGCGTGATCTCGGCTCACTGCAATCTCTGCCTCCCTGGTTCAAGCAATTCTGCCTCAGCTCCCTGAGTAGCTGGGATGACAGGTGCCCGTCACCATGCCCGGTTTACTGTTTGTATTTTTAGTAGAGACAGGCTTTTTTTTTTTTTTTTAATTACCTGGGCGTGGTGGTGGGCACCTGTCATCCCAGCTACTCGGGAGGCTGAGGCAGGAGGACTGCTTGAACCCGGGAGGTGGAGGCTGCTGTGAATGGAGATCGCCCCGCTGCACTCCGCCGGCCGAGGCGTGAGAAGGGATGGTTTGGGAGGCGGGATGCTTGTCCAGCAGTCCTGACGGGCGGCTGGGAGAAGCTGCAGAATGAAGGGGGTGGGGGACGCTGGACTCCCAGCCCACCGTGATCGCGGGCAGTCAGTGCACCCTGCACCCCAGGGCAGAGCAGGTTTGAGCCTGCACAGCCCCGAGAATTAGGACAGTGTGTGTCTTTGAGACGGAATCTCGCTGTGACGCCCAGGCTGGAGTGCAATGGCGTGATCTCGGCTCACGGCAACCTCCGCCTCCGGGGTTCAAGCGATTCTCCTGCCACAGCCCCCCGAGTGGCTGGGGTTAAAAGCATGCGCCACCACGCCCGGCTAATTTCTGTACTTTTAGTAGAGGTGGGGTTTCTCCATGTTGGCCAGGCTGGTCTTGAACCCCTGACCTCAGGCTGCTCAGCCCGCCTCAGCCTCGCCAACTGCCGGGATGACAACCGTGAGCCCCCACGCCCGCCTGCGTGGCCACTTCCTCTTGCCTTCTCCCGTCTCTGCAGGTGGTCTGGGAGGCGGGCAGGGCCGGCCTGGAGGAGTGCCGGGTGACGGAGATACAGGTCGTGGAGAAAACCTGACACCCAGCTCAGGGCCCGTCAGGGCTGCCCGCTTCTCCCTGGCCGGGCCGGGCGCCTGCACACACTGGGTGCCAGACGCATGTTCCTGACGGTGGTGGGCACGGGAGCGGCCCCTGCTGTTCAGTCCCAAGCTGCCGGGAAGAGGGAAGAACAGAACTGTGTGTTTATTTGATAATAAACTGCTTTTTTACCCGCTCACTGGTCCCTGTCTCGGATTCAGCCACGTCCCTCCAACACTGTCAGAGAGCCTTTTCAGGTGTTTGGTTTTGGATTCAGAGTGTGGCTGTCGCCCAGGCTGGAGTGCAGTGGTGTCTTCTCGGCTCACTGCAACCTCTGCCTCTGGGGTTCAAGCATCTCCTGCCTCAGCCTCCCGAGTAGCTGGGATTACAGGCGCCCGGCACTACGCCTGGCTAATTTTTTTGTATTTTTAGTAGAGACGGGTTTTCACCCTGTTGGCCAGGCTGGTCTCGAACTCCCGACCTCAGGTGATCCGCCCCCCTCGGCCTGTCAAAGTGCTGGGATGACAGGCGTGAGCCACCGTGCCCGGCTTCCAGTGACTTGTAACAAGGTTTTCCGGTACTTCTGGGAAGCACGTTTGCTTTGCTGCTTTTTGAGTGTGTGACACGCCAGGACCGGCATTTCCGTCCTTCCCACCCCTGGGTTGTGCACAGGACCCTGCATACTGGTGTCCTTTCATTTTTTGGGACGGCATCCCCCCCCGTTGCCCAGGCTGGGGTACAATGGCGATCTCCGCCTCCCGGGTTCAAACAATTTTCTTGCCTCTGTCTCCTGAGTGGCTGGGATTTCAGGCGTGTGCCACTGCGCCCAGCTTTTTCGTAGATGCCGCTAAAAAAGCCACGCACCTCCGTACTTGCAGGAGACTGGAACTGCCCGTATCTGGCGGGGGCTGTGCCCTGGCAGGTTCAGTCGTGCTGACAGCCTGAGGCCAATCTGGGCTCTTCTCTGCCCCAACCTCATACCCCAGGGCTGGGCACTGGCTTCCCTTCCCATCCCCTCCCCAGGCCCCGTCTCTGCGATGTGGGGTCTTCCTGACCCAGCCTCTGCTGAGCGTGAGGCCTTGGGCTGCACCCACTACCCCAGTGAGGGTCAAACTGAAAACGGGGTCATGGAGCCACAGGACAGGACGCATCAGCATGGTCTGAGTATGGTGGAGGTCAGACGGCCAGGCCGGGGCGTCCTGGTGCAGGGCGAGGGAATCCAGACAGCGTGACGCTGGCAAGGAGGGTGCCCGCCAGCCCCCTGCAGCCCCAGGGGACAGTCTCAATGCCTGAGGATCTAGCTCCTAAAACACGGAACCCACCCAGGAAGCCAGTCGAAGGAAGGAACCGTGATGTTTTTCTGAGGTTTTTTTAAGGAGTTTCGCTCTTGCTGCCCAGGCTGGAGTGCAGTGGCATGACCTTGGCTCACTGCAACCTCCACTTCCCGGGTTCAAGCGATTGTCCTGCCTCAGCCTCCCAGTAGCTGGGATTACAGGCATGGGCCACCACGCCCAGCTAATTCTGTGTTTAGTAGAGATGGGGTTTTCACCATGTTGGCCAGGCTGGTCTGGAACTCCCGGCCTCAGCCTTCCAGAGTGCTGGGATGACAGGCTAAGCTACTCCTCCAGAGCAGAACTGTGACTTTGGCAGTTCTCTTGAATCACGCCCCCAGCCACGTCATCACGTGTTATTTCCTGTGGAGTCACCTCCAACACGCGGCTTGCCCAGCACCTCGCCATTTCCAGATTCTGCAGGACCGGCCGGTTGAATCACTTGAGGTTGAGAGTTCACAACCAGCCTGAAGGGCATGGAGGAATCCCGTCTCTGCTAAAAACACAGAATTAGCCGGGCGTGGTGGGGGGTGCCTGTAATCCCAGCTACTCGGGAAGCGGAGGTTGCGGTGAGCTGAGATCGCACCATTGGGCTCCAGCTTGGCCAAGAGTAAAATTCAGAGAACAAACCCGCCACCCGCCCGGGAAGCCGCCCCATTAATCCCCCAGGAAGGAACCGTGGACTTTTTTTAAGAGATGGTCTGGCTTTTCCCCCAGGCTGCAGTGCAGTGGCGGGATCTCGGCTCACAGCAGTCCGCCCACCTCCCAGGTTCAAGCAAGCCTCCTGCCTCGGTCTCCCAGGTAGCTGGGATTACCGGCAGGCGCTACCACACACCGCTAATTGTGTTCTTAATAGGGACGGGGCTGCAGCATGTTGGCCAGGCTGCTCTGTCATTCCAGCACTCTGGGAGAGGAGGATCACGAGGTCAGGAGGTTGAGACTGTCTTGGCCAATGCAGTGAAATGTTGCCTCTACCAAAAATACAGAATTAGCCGTGTATGGCGCCAGGCGCCTGTAACCCCAGGCACTCGGGAGGCCGAGGCCGCAGGGAAACGGGATCGCACCACTGCACCCCGGCATGGGTGACAGGGACTGCTGCCCACACCCAAAAACATCCTGCCTTTTGCGGCCGGGATTTCCAGACAGCCCACTGCTCTCCTGGAACGCCATGGCTGCCGTCTGCGTCCCGGCCACGGGCTGACACCACGAAGGTCCCACGTTGAGGCCGGTGGAGACTAACATGGCGTTTCCTCCCCTGCAATGGCTGTTGCGTGGAAGAGCTTGGACACAGCTGCTGCACCTGGCGGTGAGCACCCTTCCTGGTGCACGGGCAACAGCATCCACTGCGGGGACCCGAACTCCACTCGGTGCTGGAATGGAGGCTCCAGGGACCCCAGGGAGATGCCAGCAGGCAGTCAAGGAATTCAGGGGATCAGGCCTGCCTCAGTTTCCCCAGATTCAGGTTGGAACCTTCCGTCCAAGTGATGCCACTGAAAGTGGGGCGTCTCTGGGGAGAGGGGTGGCTCATGCCTGAAATCCCAGCCGTTTTAACAAGACAAGGCGGGTGGGCCACTTGAGGTCAGGAGTTCAAGATCAGCCTGACCAATATGCTGAAACGCCACCTCTACTAAAAACACAAAAGGTAGGTGCCCGTAGTCCCAGCTACTGAGGAGTGAGGAAGGAGAATGGTTTGGACCTGGGAGGCGGAGGCTGTGGTGAGCACTCCAGCCTGCGTGACAGAATGACTCTTGCCTCAAAAAAGAAAAAACAAAAACAAAAACTTGGAGGAGGGCACCTCTCTTCCCGGACTTCCAGCCTCCAGAGCTGTGAGGCGTGTGATTTACAAGCAACCCAAGGTGCTGTGGCCATACAAATGGTTTCACAGAAGGCGGTCAGCGCAGGCGCCGTGGGGGTCTCGCCATCTACTGGGGAGCCCGGCTCCCTTCTGCCAGCTGTGGTTTCAACCCCACCCCTTCCCAGCTGGGACCCCATCATGTCCCGGGGGTGCTGGGAGGAGGCAGCACCCAGACCAGGGGCATGCGGGAGAGCACGCAGCCCCGCCCGTGTCCATGGACCCAGCGCCCAGCTTCGGAGCCCGGGCTGGTGCTCCTCTGCGCGATGTGTTTCGCAGTGGGACTGCCACACGTGGAACCTGAGTACAAGTACCTGCCGTGGAAAGGACGGGCAACGCTTACGTAGAAACAGAAGACATGGTTCTCTTGTTTTAAATAAATAATTAAACATGACTTGGGTCCTACAAGCATCTGGACTGCAGGTCTGAGCACTGGAGTGTCTCACCCGGGGCCCGAGGGGACGCCCTGATTCCCTCCCCTCATGATCAAGACATGGAATCGGGTGCCGATGGCTGGATCACAGTGCGCCCCTTTTCTAGAACCTTCCCTGGCTGTCTACAGGCAGGATCCGGCTGGGAAAGAGACTGGAATTTCTGGAAGATCGGTGGTCCGCTCGGTTCAGGATTCTAAGTGATTGTGTTGGTGTGTGTGCGTGCGTGTGCATGTGTGTGTGACGGCCGCGCCCTTAGATGACCTTCTTCAGCTCATCGTACAGGACCAGCACGAAGGCGCCCCCCATGCCGCGGAGGACGTTGGACCACGCGCCCTTGAAGAAGGCCTTGCCCCCCTCGTCTCTGAAGATCTTCCGCCAGCAGTCGACGGTGCCCGTGTACATGATGTCAGCTGCAATGAGACGCAGAGTCAGGGCATCGCGGCATGTCCCTCAGGACGCGGACGCCACGTGGACCCCGCAGACGCTTCACAGAAGGGACATCCCAGACGCCTGAACCGCAGTTCTGATTACAGGGGGGGAAACTGAGGCTCTGGTTACCAATCGCCCCCAGCTCAAGCTGTCCTAAGCCACTGTCTCCACAACAGCTTGACAGGGGACTTGAGGCCCCACCTGGGGAGCCCCCCAGGTGCACCTCTGCATCCAGGCAGAGAGCAGGAGTAAGGGTGCCTATGTGAACAGCGGTCCTAGGAGGTGGGGATTTTCAGATCGCTGCCTGGACCATGTAACCTCAGAACTATCAGAAGCCGATCAAGCAGGATTACCGTGCAGGATTACTTCCACACCGCTGGGTTACTGTGTGACGCGCCACTGATAACAGGCCCTGGGGAGTGCGTCCTTCGAGGGGTCCCGGCCCACCACGGGTGCACGCCCAGGAGCCCCGGCTCCCCTCCCCGCCTCCCCAGCCCGCGGGGTACCTCCCTTGAGCACGCCCAGGAGCCCCAGCTCCCCTCCCTGACCCTCCAGCCCGCGCGGTACCTCCTT
>NW_022437112.1:1821623-1827506 GCF_009761245.1 Sapajus apella | reverse complement strand
CCCCTCCCTGACCCTCCAGCCCGCGCGGTACCTCCTTTGCGAACGCCCAGGAGCCCCGACTCCCCATCCCGCGTGGTACCTCCTTTGCGCACGCTCAGGAGCCCCGGCTCCCCTCCCCGACCCCCCATCCCGCGTGGTACCTCCTTTGCGCACGCCCAAGAGCCCCAGCTCCCCTCCCCGCCTCCCCAGCTCCTTTGCGCACGCCTAGGAGCCCCGGCTCCCCTCCCCGACTCCCCAGCTTGTGCAGTACCTCCTTTGCGGCCCGACTGCATCATCATGCGCCGGCGCACCGTGTCGAAGGGGTAGGACACCACGCCGGCCACCGCCGTCACCGTCTGCGCGATCATCCAGCTCACCACGATGTGCGTGTTCTTGGGGTCGGGCAGCATGCCTGTGGGGGAATGACATGTCACCTGCCGGCGCCTGCAGCGCCACCCGAGCTCTGCCGGGACCCCCAGAGCCCCTCCACGCGGCTGCTCAGGCCGGCTGATGTCCACAGCATGCAGGGCCGGGGCAGGGCCAGGAGGGGGAAATGCCGCCTGCCGCAGCGGGGGCAAGACAGTCCCAGAGGCCAGGGTGAGGCCCGTGTGGGGAAGTGCACAGGGCCACGTGCGGGACCCACCCGAGGTAGCCTTTCTTTCTGCAGGCCTGGGCCTGACCTTCTGAAGGGTCACGGTTTCTGTGAGACTCACGCCGTGTCCTCAAAATCCACAAACTGCAGTCCCAACCACCCGAGACCTCACAATACAGCTGTCCCTGCAGATAAGGTCTTTACGTCTAAAGGACATCAGCGGGGCGGCCCACGATCCTATGGGCCTAGTTCCCTTACACACACACACACAGACACACACACACACACACAGACACACACACACACAGACACACACCGAGAGATGGGAACACACACACACACACACACACGCGCGCGCAGAGGGACGACCCCCTGAAGACACGGGGAGAAGACGGTGCCTCCTCCTGTGAGGCCTCAGGAGGGTCCGGCCCCGCCCACACCTGGATCTCAGACCTCCCACCTCCAGGACTGTGGGGGAGTCCGCGTCTGCTGTTTCTCAGCCCACCAGTGTATGGTGTTCCGTGACAGCAGCCTGAAACGGACTCAGACACCTCGTAGGTGGAGGTGAGGTCACAGACACACACAGGGACGACCCCCTGAGGACACGGGGAGAAAACGGTGCCTCCACGCCCAGGAGAGAGGCCTCAGGAGCCGCCCTGCAGCCCCCACGCTCCGCGGGAATGTGCGCATGAAGCCCCCGTACCCTTGGCCGTGTCGTAGACGCCGAAGTAGGCGGCGCGGTAGATGATGATGCCCTGCACGGAGACGCTGAAGCCCTGGTACAGGCCCCGCACGCCGTCGGACTTGGTGATCTTCACCAGGCAGTCTCCCAGGCCGCGGAACTCACGCTCCGTGCCCGACTTGCCCACGTCGGCGGCCAGGCGGGTTCTGGCGAAATCCAGGGGGTACACGAAGCAGAGAGAGGTGGCGCCGGCCGCCCCGCCGGAGGCCAGGTTGCCCGCAAAGTACCTCCAGAACTGCGTGTGCTTGTCCACGCCCCCCAGGAAGATCTGCTTGTACTTATCCTTGAAGGCGAAGTTGAGGGCTTGCGTGGGGAAGTAGCGGATGACGTTGGCCAGGTTGCCCCTCCAGAAGGACAGCACGCCCTGCTCCTTGGGGATCCGGACGATGCAGTCCACGATGCCCTTGTACTGCTTGTCGGCGGCGATCTGCTTGCTGGCGTGCTGGACCTGCGGGCGCACAGGGCGTTCGTGCATTCAGACCGGACCACGGTCCAACCACCCGGAAACACCCCAGCTACACACGGCACCCTTTTTTTTTTTTTTTTGAGACGAACTTTTGCTCTCGTAGCCCAGGCTGGGGTGCAGTGGCGCGATCTCGGCTCACTGCAACCTCCACCTCCTGGGTTCAAGCGATTCTCCTGCCTCAGCCTCCTGAGCAGCTGCAGAAGTGCAGGGATTACAGGTGTGAGCCAAGCACCCAGGTAGGGTGCATCCTGTTTAGAAAACTAGCTTGTGTTACCTGGAATACTCTCAGGGAAAATAACAAAAAAGAAAATTAGGCTGTGTGCTGAGCGCAGTGCCTCACGCCTGTAATCCCAGCACTTTGGGAGGCTGAGGCGGGCGGATCGCCTGAGGTTGCGAGAGAAAACTACCTTCCGGGCATTAATGGTAATTTGTCCTTGTGACTTTCACCTGGACAAGCCCCTTTCTTTCCTTCATTTTTTTTTTTTTTTTTTTTTGAGACAGACTCTCACTCTGTTGCCAGGCTGGAGTGCAGTGGCGTGATCTCGGCTCACTGCAACCTCCGCCTCTCCGTTCAACAAGCGATGCTCCTGCCTCCGGCTCCCGAGGAGCTGGGACTACAGGTGCCCACCACCATTCCCAGGTAACTTTCACTATTTTTAGCAGAGACGAGGTTTACCATGTTGGCCAGGCTGGTCTCGATCTCCTGACCTCAGGTATTCCTCAGCCTCCTAAAATGTTGGGATTACAGTTGTGAGTCACTGAACCGGTTTGTTTATTTATTTATTTATTTAAAGAGACAGGGTCTCACGTACCTCACTGCCGCAGCCTCCAAATGTTGCATTTTGTCACCCTCCCACCTCAGTCTCCTGAGTACCTGGGCCTACAGGGACGCAACCATGAAAGCTCACTAACTCAAAAAATTATCTCTGGAGATGGAGTGTTGCTACATTGCCCAAGCTGCTCTCAAGCTCCTGAGGCTCAGGTGATCCTCCCTGGGCATCTCAAAGTGCTGGGACACCCCACCCTGCTACACTTAAACAATTTTCACGGCTGGGCGCCGTGGCTGCCGCATGTAATCCCAGCACTTTAGGAGGCTGAGGTGGGCGGATCACCTGAGATCAGGAGTTGAGAGACCAGCCTGGCCAACATGGTGAGACCCCATCTCTACTAAAAACAAAAATTAGCTGGGCATACTGGTGCACACCTGTCATCCCAGCTACTCAGGAGGCTGAGACAGGGGAATCGCTTGAACCTGGGCTACAAGCCCAAGAAACTCCCATCTCAAAAAAAAAAAACATTCTTTTTTTTTTTTTTTGAGACGGAGTTTCGCTCTTGTTACCCAGGCTGGAGTGCAATGGCGTGATCTCGGCTCACCGCAACCTCCGCCTCCTGGGTTCAGGCAATTCTCCTGCCTCAGCCTCCTGAGTAGCTGGGATTACAGGCACGCGCCACCATGCCCAGCTAATTTTTTGTATTTTTAGTAGAGACAGGGTTTCACCATGTTGACCAGGATGGTCTCGATCTCTTGACCTCGTGATCCACCCCCCTCGGCCTCCCAAAGTGCTGGGATTACAGGCGTGAGCCACCGCGTCCGGCCACATTCTTTTTTAGAAGTGGGGGTCTTGCTATGTTGTCCTGGATGTTCTCAAACGCCTGGGCTCAAGTGATCCTCCCCGGGCCTCTCTGCTTCCTTAAATCAAACAAAAAATTTTTTTTTGAGATGGGGTCTTTCTCTGTTGCCCTGGCTGGCCTCAAGCCATCTTCCACAGGCGTCTCAAAAGAGCTGGGATCACAGGCGGGAGCCACCATGTTCAGACCACACCTGTCCTTAGAACCACGCCTGTTTATTCCAATGACCGACTGTCACTGGGGGTGCAGTTAGCAACGACATCCTCAACAGCAATGTCCCTAACCATGATGCTAGTTTACACTTTTTTTGAGACGTAGCCTGACCCTGTTGCCCAGGCCGGAGTGCAGTGGTGGGACCTCTGCTCACCGCAACCTCCCCCTCCCAGGTTCAAGTGATTCTCCTGCCTCAGCCTCCCCAGTAGCTGGGACTGCAGACAACCGCCACTACGACCGGGTCATATTTTTGAAACCTGTGATAGATACGCGCTTTCACCATGTTGGCCAGGGTGGCCTCGAACTCCTGACCTCGCGATCCACCTGCCACGGCCTCCCAAAGTGCTGGGATTACAGGTGTGAGCCACCGCGCCAGGCCCCATCATGCCACTTTTAGTAACGCTTGGAAGTGTTATTAACACTTGGGAGCAAGAGATAAAAGCATTGCTCTGCATGAGAATTGCGCAAATGACCTATGAAGGGGTTAAGAACCAGCGGTAACCACACCCTGGGTGCCCCGTTGGCCTTAGAATTGCCCTTCTCGGAGGAGGGTGCAGAGCAGACGCTGGCCAGGCAGCGCCCGGCAGGGGTGGTCCCAGCCCCGCCAATCCGCAGGATGACGAGTTCAAGGTCAAGGCCCGCTCGTGGCAGGTTCACGTTCACGCGCCTTGCTCGCCGCGCATGCGCCGTGCGGCCCGCGCCTCATGCCCCACCCCCCCCCGCCCGCCGGGCGCAGTGCGCACGCGTGGACTTTCCGGCCGCGGCCACACCGCGCACGCGCGAGGTCCCCACCCCTGCGGCAACCATCACGTGACGCAGGCCCTGGAAGCCGGCGGCGCGTGGACAAAGCGCCCGAGGCCTTTCACTTCCGGCGCCTGCCTGCAAGGCCGGCTGACCGCGACCCGCCCGGCCCGGCCACCCGGTTCCCGTCCCCTCGTCGCGGGTCGGCCGCGCTCGCGCCCGCGTCTCCGCACCTGCAGGAGAAGCTTGACCCGCTCGATCGGGGCCACGGCCGTCTTGGAGATGGCGGCGGCGATGCCTCCGGCCAGGAAGTCCTTGGCGAAGGAGATGGCCTGTTCCGTCATGGTGGCGGGGCGGGCAGCGGAGCGGGCGGACAGCCGGAGAGCGGGCGCGGAGAGTGAGGGGAGGGTGTCGCTGGATCAGCCCTGCCACCGCCGGGACCGAAAGGACGGGGCTGCCAGCGCGCAGCCGCTAAGGCGCCGACGCCACGCCCACTTCCCGCCCCGCGCCCCCGCGCGCTCCGCTCATTGGCTGCGTCGCCCGACCACGCCCCTCCCTCCGCCTGCGTGCCTCGCCCCCGAGGGCTGCCGGGTACCGCGCCGTGCCCCGCCCCGCGCACTAGCGCACGGCGGCGATTGGCTGCGGTCCCCGTTGACGCCCCGCCCCGCACCGCGAGGTATGCCGGGAGCCCGGCCCCGCCCATGCGCCGTAGGGGCCGGAGTTGGGGTGCGGGGGCGTCCGCGGCAACCTTGACCTTGTGAAGGTCACCGCGTTGCAGGTGCCCGAGTGGGCGGGCGGGCGTCTGCGGAGTCAGGACGCCATCCCGATCGAGGTGCCTTCCGAGAGCGCCGTCCGCGTTCTCCCGGAGGCCGCGGCGAGTCCGCCGGGACGCGCGACACGTGGTGTTCTGATCCCCGACCTTTGACCCTTGACCCCCAGGCGGCTGGGACTCCCCCCTCTTCGACGTCTCCAGGGTGGCGCGTCGGGAGACCCCGGGCCCTGCCCGCCTGAGGACTTCAGCGGGTCGGTCCCGCCTCCGATCTGGGTCCCCGCGACTGGCGTGTGCCGGGGTGGGTCCCTCGGCCTCTGACCTTTGACCCCGCGGTGCCCTCCGCGCCCGGTCTGGGGGTCCGTAGGCCGTGCCCACATGCCCGGGGCCCCTGCCGTCCACCAGTGTCTGCCCGGCAGGGTTTGCGGCCGAGGGTCCGCGTTCCCGGTCTCCCCGCCCATCTTCCTCCTCCCCCCCCACCTCTTCCCCCTCCCTACTCCCCCCTCCCTCCCGCCTTTTCTGCCTCCTCCTGCGTTTTCTCCTTCCCGGCCCCCTCCTTCGCTCCCTGCCTTTGCTCTTTTTCTCTTTCCTCCCTTCCTCTTTTTTCTGCCTCTTTCCGTGCCTCCCTCCCCCCTTTCCTTCCCTCCTCCCTTCCCTCCCTTTCCTTTTTTTCATTTCCCATCTCCCTCCCTCCTTTCTCTTTCTCCCCCTTTTTCTCTTTTCTCCTCCCTCCTTTTCTTCTTTCCTCCCTC
>NW_022437112.1:1816480-1821523 GCF_009761245.1 Sapajus apella | reverse complement strand
GTCCTCTCCTCTAGTTTTGTTTCCTTTTTTTTGTTTTTTTGTTTTTTTTTAAGAGACTGGGTTTCAACATGTTGGCCAGCTGGTCTTGAACTGCCGACCTCAGGTGATCCGCCCGCCTTGGCCTCCAAAGTGCTTGGATTACAGGCGTGAGCCACCACGCCCGGCCGTTCCTCTTTCTTTCTCTCTTCCGCTTTTTTTTTTTTTTTTTTTTTTTTTTTCTTTAGAGAAGGGGTTTCCCCATGTTAGCCAGGGTGGTCTCCATCTCCTGACCTCTTGATCGGCGGTCTCAAAAAGTGCGGGGATAACAGGCGTGAGCCACCGCGCCCGGCCTTCCTCCTCTCTCTGTTTCCTCCCCCTCCCTGCCTCTGTCTTTCGCCCCTCCTCCTCCCTCTTTTTCTTTTTCTTCTGTCACTCAGTCCTGTCTTTCTCCGACTTTCCGTCTTGCTCCTTTTTCCCCCTTTCTTCCTCTGCTTTTTGCCGTTTCCTGGTTTCTCTCCCTCCATCCCCCTTTTGTGTTCCTTCCTTCCTGTCTCCCTGCCCCTCTGTTCTCTCTTCCTCCGTTTCTCCCGTCCCTTCCTCCCTTTTTCCCTGCCCCTTCCTTTCATTCCCTGCGTTTCCCGTCTCTCCCTTCCTTTCCCTTTTTCCTTTCCTCCCCATCTCCCTGCTTCCTCACATTCTTTCCTCCCTCCCTCCTTTTCCTTCCTCTTCTTTCCCTGTCTTCTTTCCTTCTGTTTCCTTCTCCCCGCCTTTTCTCTCCGACTCTGTGTCTTTCTCACTCTTACTTTTCCTTTCTCCGGTGTCCTGGGAAGGCGGAGGTCCCTGACCTGTGTGAACCCCGAGAGCAGCGTCGCTGTGAGCCCTGCCTGAGGCCTTTCCTGACCTCTGGGAGGGTGATTGCGGCCGGGGCGGCAGGTTGCGGCCGGCTCTGGGTGCTGGAGTGGGTGCTGGACGGGAGAGACCGTGGCTCAGAAGTCACTGGGCGCGGTGGCTCACGCCTGTCACCCCAGCACTTTGGGAGGCCGAGTCGGGCGAATCACGAGGTCAAGAGATGGAGACCATCCTGGCCAACATGGTGAAACCCCGTCTCTACTAAAGAAAAATACAAAAATTAGCTGGGTGTGGTGGCGCGCGCCAGTAGTCCCAGCTACTGGGGAGGCTGAGGCAGAATTGCTTGAACCCAGGAGGCGGAGGTTGCAGTGAGCCGAGATCGTGCCACTGCACTCCAGCCTGGCGCCTGAGCAAGACTGTCTCAAAAGAAAAAAAAAAAAAAAAAAAAAGAAGTCACTGAGCCATGCAAAGGTCTGACCTCGGGAGTTGCTGTGGGGAGGGCCCTGCAGACCAAGCGCATTCCTGACGCTCTGCCACGGCACCGTGGTTGGACAGGGTCCCTCTAGGACCCAGACTGAGCCAGGCTCCCTGCAGGGGCCCGGGAGTAGGGGACAGAGGCTGGGCGGGGGTGGGGAGTTTGCTGAGGCCCCAGTCTCTGCTGCTGCTCATTTCCCCGCATGAGCCGGTTCCCAGCGCCCAGGGAGCCGGGGCTGCTGTTTCCCGATGAGGCTGGTTCGCGGGTGCTCTGGCCGGGGCTGGAGGCCTGCGCCCTGGAACCTGGTGTTCGAAGTCTGCAAAGCCTGTCTTGGAGGAGAGAAGGAGGTTGCTTCCATGCGGGTGGGGACCGCTAACAGTGGCCAGACGCTGAGACGGCCCTCTGTGCTGAGCCTGCGTGTCTCAGAGCCAGGACGATGCCTGGGTGCTTGGGCCTCGCACCCAGGATGTGCTCTGCAAATGCTTCTGGAATGGATGAATGAATTGCTAACTGGGGGGAATGAATGCATGAATTGCTCCCTGGGATGAAAACGAATCACTAACTGGCATGAATGAATGAATGGCTAACTGGGGTGACTGAATGAATGAATTCCTAAGTCAGATGAACGAACAAATCAGTAACTGGGATTAGTAAGTGAATTGCTAACTAGAATGAATGAATGAAAGGCTAACTAGGCGTGATGGATGAATGAATGGGTAATTGGGAGAGATGAATCGTTAACTAGGAGGGATGGATGAGTTAATCGCTAACTGGAATGAGTGAATGAATTGCTAACTGGGATGAGTGAGTGAATTGCTAACTGGTATGAATGAATTGCTAACTGGGATGGCGAATTGCTAACGGATGAATGAATGAATCACCAACAGGCGGGATGGATGAATTAATGGCTAATTGGAATGAATGAATTGCTAACTGGGATGAATGAATGAATGAGTTGCTAACTGGAATGAATGAATTGCTAGCTAGGAGGGATGGCGAATGAATGTCTAACGGGATGAATGAATGAATCACTAACATTAATGAATTAATGGCTACGTGGAATGAATGACTAACTGGGATGAATGAATTGCTAACTAGAATGAATGAGTTGCTGAGAGGAATGAATGAATGAATCGCTGACTAGGAGGGATGAATGAATGAATGAATGGTTGTTAATCAGGGCTGCCCATGGACTTAGCGTTGGACACTCGTGCGTTTTCTCTTCGTATCTGGGAGGTAACACCTCACTCCCCGTGCCTGAATAGCGCCCTACCTGGGAGGCCTCTGGGGCCACCTGCTCCCAAACGCGGGGACACGGCTTCCCTGGAAAAGGAGGGTCCAGGCAGGCCTCGCACCCAGGAATTGGGAATGGGAGACACACCACCTGCTGTGGAGTGGGGGCAGAGCTGTGTCTGTCACCGCCCTCCCCCTCCGAGGACCCAGGACGGAGGAATGAGCCCCCACCCGCCTGCCAGTCACCCGGCCACGAGGTCCCTTCCCTGCCAGGCTCTGATGAAATGACCGGTGGGCTTTAGAGATCATAGCCGTCTGATCTCATAGGTGCCCTCGTGGAATCTGTGTCGTGAAAGCCCCTTGCGTGGCAGAAAAGTGTGTGGGTTAATACAGAAGCAGAGGTGGTTTGCATTTCTTTTCTTTTTTTGAGGTGGGGTCTCACTCTGTTGCTCAGGCTGGAGTGCAGTGGTGTGATCTCGGCTCACTGCAACCTCTGCCTTCGGGTTTCAAGCCTCCCCCGAAGAACCGGAATTACAGGTTTCTGCCACCACGCGTGGCTGATTTTTGTATTTTTAGGACAGACGGGGTTTCGCCATGTTGACCAGGCTGGTCTCGAACTCCTGACCTCGGAGCATCCGACCACCTCAGCCTCCCAAAGTGCTGGGATTACAGGCGTGAGCCACCGCGCCCAGCCAGAATTTCTCTGTGCTTATATATTTGAGAGGTTATCTGGGCGTCTAAACCCCCTGCGGCTGTTTTCTACAGGAAAGCTGTTCACAAGCGCAGGGGGCCTGTTTGAATGGCCGGATGGTCAGGTGGGTGTGGTTTTCTTTTTTTTTTTTTAAGACGTGGTTTCACCATGTTGGTCAGGCTGGTCTTGAACTCCCGACCTCAGGTGATCCTCCCGCCTTGGCCTCCAAAGTGCTGGGATTACAGGCCTGAGCTTCCGTTGTCACACATGGTCTCGGTAACCCCCAAGTCAAGATGCTCCACCCTTACAATTGCCTGACGTCACGAAAGAATGTGTAGGTTCTTTTGTGCTTTAAGAAAACAGGTAAGATAGGCCCAGCAAGGTGGCTCCCAGCACTTTGGGAGGCCGTGGTGGGCGGATCACTGAGGTCAGGAGTTTGAGACCAGCCTGGCCAATGCAGTGAAACCCCGTTTGTACTAAAAATACAAAAAATAGCCTGGTGTGGCACACGCCTGTAGTCCCAGCTACTCAGGAGGCTGAGGCAGGAGAATCGCTTGAACCCGGGAGGCGGAGGTTGCAGTGAGCCGAGATTGCGCCATTGCTCTCTGGCCTTGGCAACAAGAGCAAAACACAGTCTTAAAAAAAATAAAAAAGCTGGGCATGGTGGCTTATGCCTGTAATCCCAGCAGTTTCGGAGACCAAGGCAAGCGGATCACCTGAGGTCCAGGGTTCAAGACCAGCCCTGCCAGTGTGGCGAAACCCCGTGTCTACTAAAAACACAGAAAAGCTGAGGCGCAAGAATTGCTTGAACCCGTGTGGCAGAGGCTGCGGTGAGCTGAGATCAGGCCACTGAACTCCAGCCTGGGTGACAGAGTGAGACTCCATGTCTTTTTTTTTTCATTCTTAGCATATGCTTATGTTAGAGACTCCATCTCAATTAAAAAAAAAAAAGAATGTGTAGGTTGCTTTGTGCGTTAAGAAAACAGCTGAAATAGGCCAGGTGCAGTAGCTCACGCCTGTAATCCCTGCACTTTGGGAGGCCGAAGCGGGCAGATCCCCTGAGGTCAGGAGTTTGAGACCAGCCTGGCCAACATGGGGAAGCCCTGTCTCTACTAAAAACAGAAAAATTAGCCCAGCATGGTGGTGGGTGCCTGAATTCCCAGCTACTCAGGAGGCTGAGGCAGGACAATCACTTGAACTCGGGAGGCGGAGGTTGCGGTGAGCCGAGATCCTGTCACTGCGCTCCAGCCTGGGCGACAAGAGGGAAACTCCATTAAAAAAAAAAAAAAAAAGATGCATTTCAGCCCCGAGGCAGGGGCTTGAGGGAGTCCCGCTCATGAGAGTCCCTGTACCAAGTCAGGAGAGACGGAAGCCGCCTGGAGAGCTGTCGCCCACGACCCGTGGGCATTCAGGGGTCCGCAGCAGCGATGTCCCATGGAGGAAACAACCTGGAAATCGTGTGGAAGAGGGGAAGATGCAGGCGGGCGTGCGAAGGACTGAGACCCTGCCCGGCAGACACGGGCACCGTCACCGCGGCCGTCGGACCGCGAGGAGTCAGAAGCAAGCCCTGTGTCCACTGCCCGCCCCGGGAGTCCACACTGGCTACTCCGCAAACCTGCTGGCTCCCAGAATGTCTCCTGGGCTGAACTGTCATCCCTGGCTGCCCCTCCGTTCCCTCCTCCGCAAACTCAGCTTCTGTCTTCTCCTCTGCAAATGCAGCCTCCACCCCCTCCTCCCCAAATGCAGCCTCCCTCACCTCCTCCCCAAAAGCAGCCTCCACCCCCCTCCCCAAACTCAGGCTCCTTCCCCTCCTCCC
>NW_022437112.1:1808533-1816470 GCF_009761245.1 Sapajus apella | reverse complement strand
CCCTCCCCAAACTCAGGCTCCTTCCCCTCCTCCCCAAGTGCAGCCTCTTCCCTCGTGAACCCCACCCCCCCAGAGGAGCCAGACACAGGCTTTCACTTTCTTTATTCGCCCATGAGGGCACGTTCCTGAGTGACTGTCCTGTGGCAGCTGGGGATGGGGCGGCCCCCTGCAGCCTGCGGGAGGGTGTCCCTATCATGAGCTCGCTGCCTGGACTTCAGGGACCCACTCTGGTGGCCAGCATGGCATCCAGGAAACCCCCCAAGCGCGCCACCTGCACCTGGCGGAAGCCGTGTGGCTCCAGCAAGCGCTGATACTCGCCCGGGCTCCGCTCCCTGCCCTCCATCTGCAGCAGCATGTTCGGCGACTGCATCAGGCCGCCCCGCGCCTGCCTCTTCTCCTCATCCAGGAGCATCTCCACCAGCAGCACGCCGGCCCCTGAGGGGAGAGCAGAGAGCTGGGGTCCTGGCCAGCCAGGCTGGGATCCTTCAGGGGCCAGCAGGGCACACAGCGGGCAACTGGAGCTCAGAACAATGAACAGAGGCTGCCAAGAAGCCCTGCCCAGGAGACCCATACAAGTAGGGGAGGGGGGAGAGATGAGACTCCATGCACGGCAGACACACAGGGAGATTAGATGGAGAGGTGGCTGGCTGGATGTATCGCCTGGGCCTGTTCTGGTTCTCCTGGATGGATGGATGAACAGATGGTAGATGATGGGTAGAGAGGTTGGTAGAAAGATGCGTGGATGATGGATGCATGCCTGGATGAGAAGGATGGACAGATAAATGGGACATGATGAGTAGGTAGCTAGACGGATGGATGGATGGATGCAAGGATGAGAAGGATGGATGGATGCTGGGTGATGCATAGGTACATGGATGGATTGACAAATGGATGCATGGAAGACGATGGATGGATGGATGAATAGACAGTAGATAGAGCACACCGAGGTAAATGGATGTATAGATGGATGAGATGGATGGATGAGGATGGATGGGTGAGTGAATAGATGGTAGATAATACATAGGTAGATGGATGGGTGAATACATGGTAGATGATGGATGGGTGGAAGGATGGGTGAATACATGGTAGATGATGGATGGATGGATTCATGGATGGGTGAGAAGGATGGATGGGTGAATAGATGGTAGATGATGGACGGATGGATGGATGCATGGGTGAGAAGGATGGATGGGCGAATAGATGGTAGATGGATGGATGGATGGATGGACGGAGGGGTGAATAGATGGTAGATGATGGATGGATGGATGCATGGGTGAGAAGGATGGATGGGTGAAGAGATAGTAGATGATGGATGGATGGATGCATGGGTGAGAAGGATGGATGGCTGAAGAGATGGTACATGATGGATGGATGGATCAGAGGATGGATGGGTGAAGAGATGGTGGATGATGGATGGATGGATCAGAGGATGGATGGGTGCATAGATGGTAGATGATGGGTACATGGACGGATGGATAGATAGGATAGATGACGGATGGATGGATAGATAATAAATGATGGACAGAAGACAGATTGGTGACAGATGATTGTTACAAGGCCAGACACAGTGGCTCACGCCTGCCATGCTAGCATTTTGGGAGGCTACGGCGGGAGGATAGTTTGAGCCCAGGAGTTTGAAACCAACCTGAGCAACATAGTGAGAGACCCTGTCTCTATTTTATTTCATGTTAAAGAGGATGACAGATGATAGATGTATAAAGGGAGACAGAGATGGGGTGGGGAGAGAGAGGAAGAGACAGAGAGAGATGAGGCAGGAGAGGAGGAGGAGGAAAGGGGAGAAACGAAGATATTGATGATAGATGAGACACATAAAGAGACAGAGGAGGAGAGAGAGGAAGAGAGACAGAGGAAGAAAGACAGGCTGCAATGGGTCACGTCTTTAGCCCCAGCACTTTGGGAGGCTGAGGCAGGTGGATCGCTTGAGCCCAGGAGTTTGCGAGTAGCCTGGGCAACAGAGCCAGACCCCATCTCTACAAAAAGCAACAATTTTTTAAACTACCAGGGCATGGTGACATATGTCTGTACTCTCAGCTACTCGGGAGGCTGAGGGGGAGGATTGCTTGAACTCAGGAGGTCAAGGCTGCAGTGAGTTAGGATGACAGACGGTCCTCCAGCCTGGGTGACAGAGTGAGACTCCCATCACCACAAAAAAAGTTGTTTTTTTTTTTTTTTTTTTTGAGATGGAGTCTTGCTCTGTCGCCCAGGCTGGAGTACAGTGGCAAGATCTCAACTCACTGCAACCTCTGCTTCCGGGTTCAAGCCATTCTCCTGCTTCAGCCTCCCTGGGATGACAGGCGCCCACCACCACGCCTAGCTAATTTTTTATATTTTTAGTGAAGACGGGGTTTTACCGTGTTAGCTAGGATGGTCTCGATCTCCTGACCTCGTGATCCACCCGCCTCGGCTTCCCAAAGTGCTGGGATTACAGACGTGAACCACTGCGCCCGGCCACAAAAAAACTTTTTTTTTTTAGAAGAAGTCTTGCTCTTGTCACCCAGGCTGGGGTGCAGTGGTGCGAGCTCAGCTGACTGCAACCTCCTGAGTAGCTGGGACTACAGGTGCCCGCCACCACGTCCATCTACTTTTTTTTTGTATTTTTAGTAGAGACAGGGTTTCACCATGTTGGCCAGGCTGGTCTCGAACTCCTGACTTCAGGTGACTCCCCGTACTTTGTCCTCCCAAAGTGCTGGGATTACCGGTGTGAACCACCGTGCCCAGCCACACAAAACCAAGACAAACAAAAAAAAAAAAAAGTTTTAAAAAATTAGCTGGGCGGCTGGGCGTGGTGCCTCACGCCTGTAATCCAAGCACTTTGGAGGCCAAGGTGGGTGAATCACCTGAGGTTGGGAGTTCAAGACCAGCCTAACCAGGATGGTGGAATCCCGTCTTTATAAAAAAAAAAAAATTAAAAAAAAAAAATTAGCTGGGCATGGTGATGCATGGGTGGAGTCCCGGCTACTCCGGAGGCTGAGGTGGGGGGATGGCTTCAGCCCCGGAAGGCAAGGCTGCAGTCGGCTGTGACCGCGCCACCGCATACCAGCCTGGGTCTCCGAGTGAGAGCTTGTCTCAAAAATATACGTAAGGAGATAGATACGGCTGGGCGCAGTGGTTCACGCCTGTAATCTGAGCACTTTGGGAGGCGGAGGTGGGTGCATCACCTGAGGTCGGGAGTTTGAGACCGGCCTGACCAACATGGTGAAAACCTCTCTACAAGAAGAAGAAAAAAAAATGCAAATATCAGCTGGGTGTGGTGGCTCACGCCTGTAATCCCAGCTCTGGGAAGCTGAGGCAGGCAAATCATGAGGTCAGGAGTTCGAGATCAGCCTGGCTAACACGGTGAAGCCTTATCTATACTAAAAATACAAAAAATTAGCCGGGCGTGATGGCGCATGCCTCTGATCCCCGCAATTCAGGAGGGTGAGACGGGAGAACTGCTGGGACCCGGGAGGCGGAGGTTGCAGTGAGCTGAGATCGCACCACTGCACTCCAGCCTGAGGCACAAGAGCAAGACTCCATCTAAAGAAAAACACAGAGAAATAGATACACACAGAGAGAGAGAGGGACAGAGAAAGGGGTGGAGGCCCCTTGAGCAGCCAAGCCTGTAGGGAGTCGAGTTTCAACCCACAGGAAGTGAGGCTCCCTGGCTCTGTTAAGGTCATCAAACGTTTTCTCTGCAAATATTCGAGGCATTTTTGCTGCAGCTGCAACGTTCAACTCTGAGTCCAGGAACGGAGCCTGAGCAGCTGCGAGATTCCCTCAGGGCCGGCTCGTGTCACTGTGGACATCCGATGCGTGGCCCTTGCCCGACCCCTGGAGCTTGGGGTTCCTGCAGCCCCACCCGCTCCAAGGGCAGCCTGGGTACCCGGGGAGACACGTGGTGTGAATGTGAAGGCTTTGAGCTGAGATGCTGGGTGCTGTGTGTGTGCACGGGGCGGGTGCCTGTGTAGAAACACATACATTAGTCACAGCGGGTCCTTGAGTGACATGGATTTAAACTGCAGGGTCCACGGATGCGTGGATTTCCCTCCGTCTCGGCCACCCCTGAGATGGCAGGAGCCAGTCCCGCTTCCTCCTCCTCTGCGGCCTCCTCAATGGGAAGACGAGGACAATGAAGATGTCTGAGGCCGGGCGCGGTGGCTCACAGCACTTTGGGAGGCTGAGGCGCGTGGATCACGAGGTCGGGACTTCGACACCAGCCTGGCCAACATGGTGAAACCCCGTCTCTACTAAAAATACAAATATTGCCTGGACGTGGTGGCGGGTGCCTGAAACGCCAGCTATGCGGAGGCTGAGGCTGGATAATCGCGTGAACCCGGGAGGCGGAGGTTGTGGCGAGCCGGGGTCATGCCACTGTATTCCAGCCTGGGAGACAGAGCAGGACTCCATCTCGAAAATAAATAAATAAATAAAAGACCACTTCAACTCCGTGAATACTAAACAAACTTTCTCTTCTTTAGGATTTTTTTTTTTTTTTCCGCAGACGGAGTCTCACTCTGTTGCCCAGGCTGGAGTGCAGTGGCGTGGTCTCGGCTCACTGCAGTCTTGCCCTCTGCCTCCCAGGTTCTAGAGAGCCTCACTGCAGCCTCTGCCTCCCAGGTTCAAGGGATTCTCCTGCCTCAACCTCCCGAGTAGCTGGGACTAGGGACGCTCGCCATCACGCCTGGCTAATTTTTTTTTAGTACAGACAGCATTTTGCCACGTTGGCCAAGCTAGTCTTGAACCCCTGACTTCGGGTGATGCACCCACCTTGACCTCCGAAAGGGATGTGCACGTGCGCCTGGCTGGCTGAGATGAACATTGAACTCAGCAGACTTTGGGGTTTTTTTTGAGACAGACTCTCACTCCTTCACCGAGGCTGCATTGCACGTGCACGGGCACAGGTCCCTGCAGCCTCAAACTCCCGGCTGAAGCCATTCTCCCACCTTGGCCTCCCTACGTGTGGGGATGACAGGCATATATTGGCTTACTTCACTTTTAGATTTTTTTAATTTTTAATTTTTGAGACGGAGTTTTGCTCTTGTTGCCCAGGCTAGAGTGCAGTGGTGTGATCTCGGCTCACTGCAACCTCCGCATCCCAGGTTCAAGCGATTCTCCTGCCTCAGCCTCCTGAGTAGCTGGGATTACAGGTACATGACACCACCCCCGGCTAATTTTGTGTTTTTAGTAGAGATGGAGTTTCACCAACTTGGCCAGGCTGGTCTTGAACTCCCAGCCTCATGTGATCCGCCTGCCTCGGCCTCCCAAAATGCTGGGATGACAGGTGTGAGCCAGCTCGCCAGGCCGAGATTCTGTCTCATAAATAAACAAACAAACAAATATAATCCGGCAGGTAGATGCTTGGGAAGCGGGGAGCACTGATTGGTCAGGCTGGAGATGGAATCACAGGGCGTTAAAGTGAGTTTTCCTTACCATGTTCTGTTCCTGCACGGCGGTCACAAAAATGGTTGAATCTGGGTGGTTCAGACTTGGAGCTAGAGACTTCATGACCCCTAAAAACTGTTATTCTTTCTTTTTCTTTCTTTTTTTTTTTTTTTGAGACAGAGTTTCACTCTTGTTGCCCAGGCTGGAGTGCAATGGCACGATCTCAGCTCACTGCAACCTCCGCCTCCTGGGTTCAAGAGATTCTCCCGCCTCAGCCTCCCCAGTAGCTGGGATTACAGGCACCCACCACCACGCCCGGCTCATTTTGTATTTTTAGTAGAGACGGGGTTTCATGTTGGCCAGGCTGGGCTCGAACTCCTGACCTCCCGTGATCCGCCCGCCTCGGCCTCCCCAAGTGCTGGATGACCCTGCGCCCGGCCTCCTGTGGAAAGTTGAACCAAAAACGCGACGTGCTGACGAAAAAGTGAGCCTGCCAGGCGTTTCTCACCTGGCTTGCAGCTCTGCGCGACGCGGTCGAGTATCTTGTGGGCTTTGTCATCCGGCCAGTCGTGCAGGATCTGGCATAGGACGTACAGGTCTGCAGCGGGGAGGGGGTCCCGGAAAAAGTCACCTGGTTTAAACACAAACGGTGACGCGTCCGTCAGCTATGGGAGAAGCAGTCTTCCATTTTTTTTTTTTTTTTTCTTAGATGGAGTCTCGCTCTGTCGCCCAGGCTGGAGTGCAGTGGTGTGATCTCGGCTCACTGCGACCTCCGCCTCCCGGGTTCAAGCAACTCTCCGGCCTCAGCCTCCCAAGTAGCTGGGATTACAGGCGCCCGCCACCACGCCCGGCTAACTTTTTTATTTTTAGAATAGACGGGGTTTCACCATGTTGACCAGGCTGGTCTCGAACTCCTGACCTCGTGATCCACCCGCCTCGGCCTCACAAAATGCTGGGATGACAGGCGTGAGCCACGAAGCCATCATCCCCCGACAGATGCTGGGACGGCCACGCGCGTCCTAAATCAGGCAGGGAGAAGAGACGGGCGTGGCTGGGAATGGGTGTGCCCAAGGAATATCCCCGTGGGGACTTGGAATGGAGCGCTGTGAAGAGCTAGTGAGTGATGTCCCACCCGTGTGATTGGATTCCGCCAAGGAAAAGGTCGGCCGCGGTGGCTCACCCCTGTCACCTCAGCACTTTGGGAGCCTGAGGTGGGGGTACAGTCTGAGGTCAGGTTTTTGAGACCAGCCTGGGCAACACGGCGAAACCCCACGTCTAATCGCCACTAAAAATACAACTTAGCCGGGCGTGCTGGCGGGTGCTGGTATTTCTAGCTACTCGGGAAGCTGAGGCAAAACAATCGCTTGAACCTGGGAGGCGGAGGTCGCGGGGAGCCAAGATTGCACCACTGCACTGCAGCCTGGCTGACAAAGAAAAATTTTAAAAGGCAGTAAATTCAGGGGCATCAGCCGGGCAAGGCAGGTAGGGTCAGCATGAAGCGGGGTCTCCGTCTGCCGGGGGAAGTCAGGTCTTCGCTGTCACTTCCCGGATTCAGGCGCCCGGGGAGGCTTGCCTGCAGGGGGTGTATGGAGCTACGCACCGCTCTGTAATTGCAGAAATAAAAAGATGGTCTGCTGTGGTGCAGTGAATGGTCCCCCTTAAAAGATGCGTTCAAGGCCGGGCGCGGTGGCTCACGCCTGTAATCCCAGGACTTTCAGAGGTCGAGCTGGGTGGCTCACCTGAGGTCAGGAGTTCGAGACCAGCCTGGCCAACATGGTGAAACCCCATGTCTAATAAAAATACAAAAATTACCCGGGCGTGGTGCGGGAGCCTGTCGTCCCAGCCACCACACCCAGCTTATTTTCGTATTTTTAGTAGAGACGGGGTTTCACCATCTTGGCCAGGCTGGTCTCGAACTCTCAACCTCAGGTGATCCACCCGCCTCGGCCTCCCAAAGTGCTGGAATGAGAGGCGTGAGCCACCGCACCTGGCATATTGATCATCATTATTAATTTTTATTTATTTTTGTTCGAGATGGAGTTTCGCTCTTGCCGCCCAGGCTGGAGTGCAGTGGTCTGATCTCGGCTCACCGCAACCTCTGCCTCCCTCCCGGGTTCAAGCAATTCTCCTGCCTCAGCCTCTCGAGTAGCTGGGATTTCAGGCGCCAGCCACCACGCCTGGCTAAGTTTTTTGTATTTTTTTTTTTTTTTAAGACGGGGTTTCAGGCCGGGCACGGTGGCTCACGCCTGTAATTCAAGCACTTTGGAGGCCAAGGCGACTGGATCACCTGAGGCCGGGAGTTCAAGACCAGCCTGACCAACATGTTGAAACCTCATCTTTAAAAAAAAAAAAAAAAATTAAAAAACAAAAAAGAAAAAGACGGGGCTTCACCATGTTGGTCAGGCTGGTCTGGAACTCCCGACCTCAGGTGATCCGCCTGCGTTGGCCTACAAAATGCTTGGATTTCAGGTGCCAGCCACCACGCCTGGCTAAGTTTTTTGTATTTTTTTTTTAAAGATGGGGTTTCTCCATGTTGGTCAGGCTGGTCTGGAACT
>NW_022437112.1:1808168-1808523 GCF_009761245.1 Sapajus apella | reverse complement strand
GTCACATATACAGACACACACCATGCATGCATACACAGACGCAGACACACAGGCACACACACAGTGCAGCCGTCACATACGCACAAACACCCACAGACACACACCATGCACATAGACGCAGACAGACAGGCACACACACACACACACACAGTGCAGCAGTCACATACACACAGACACCCACACACACCTACCATGCACACAGACGCAGACACACAGGCACGTACACACACACACAGTGCAGCAGTCACATATACAGACACACACCATGCACGCATACACAGACGCAGACACACAGGCACACACACAGTGCAGCCGTCACATACGCACAAACACCCACAGACACACACCATGCACA
>NW_022437112.1:1807970-1808068 GCF_009761245.1 Sapajus apella | reverse complement strand
CACATACGCACAGACACACGCCATGCACACAGACGCAGACACACAGGCAGGCACACACACACACACGCAGCAGTCACATATACAGACACACACCATGC
>NW_022437112.1:1802509-1807890 GCF_009761245.1 Sapajus apella | reverse complement strand
CAGAGACAGTCTCACGGACAGGCACAGAAGGTCATACCACAGAGACACACACACACCACACACACAGGGACATACCACACAGAGACACGCACACACACAGAAACACCCAGAGACACACCGCGGAAACGCACATGCAGAAACACGGGTGCACGCACGCAGCCCCGCGTGCTCTCTGGAAGGCAGTGAGGCAGCAGGGCAATCGCGAGGAAGCCTCACCAGCGGCGAATCGGATCTGAGCCGCCTGCGGCCCAGTGGGTTGGAAGCGTGCGGCCAGCTCGATGGTGTCGGGGAGGTCGAACACGGTCACCTGCAGATGCGGGTACTCCCGGGCCAGCTCCTGGGCCAGCGCGCCCGTGCACCCTGCAGGCAAGCAAACGCGTGCTGTGTGGCCGGGTCGTCCCGGCGCCGACAGAAGCCCGATGACCCGCCAAAGCTCAACCAAGCAGAAGTAACGTTCACACGATGTCCGGTGCCACAGCAGCCATTCTGGGCCACATGTGGGGACACAGACTTGCAGGGAAATCCTTCCAGCCCAGGGGTGGGGGTCTGTACTCCTCCCTTCTCCTTCCTGCCGTCGGGGTGCAGACACCATGGCCAGGGACGGTGGTGACTCACGCCTGTCATCCCGGCACTTTGGGAGGCTGAGGCAGGACAATGGCTTGAACCCGGGAGGTGGAGGTTGCTGTGAGCCAAGATGGCATCACAGCACTCCAGCCTGGGCGACAGAGCAAGACTCAACGTCTGCCTCCCGGGTTTGGTGATTCTCCTATGTCAGCCTCCTGAGTTGCTGGGACTATAGGTGCCCGCCACCATGCCTGGCTCATTTTTGTATTTTTAGTAGAGACAGGGTTTCTCCATGTTGGCCAGGCTGGTCTCGAACTCCCGACCTCAACTGATCCGCCCGCCTTGGCCTCCCGAAGTGCTGGGATGAGAGGCGTGAGCCACCGCGCTGGGCTAATGCTTGCAGCTTAATAAAGACAAAGTCACGCATGGAGTCAGGGCGGGGTGGGGAGGGTGGTACCCACCTCCCACGTCGCAGGCGGAGGAGAAGGCAGACAGGTCTAAGGCGGTGGCCACGTGCCGCGCGTTCAGCTTGGCCAGGCCGTGCATGGCCTGCATGAACTGCAGCTGCGTCTCGGGGCTCCGGTAGGGCACGTCCTGGAACACAGCGGGGGCTCAGGGGCGCCAGGGCACACGGGCCGGGGGCTCACCCAGCCTGTCCCCAGACAGAAAACACGCAGGGCCTGGCGCCTGGGCTGCACGGGGGCTTCGCAGCATAGCTGCGTGGGGCACCCCTGACTGTGGCAAGGCTGGGGACCGAGGACCCCCAAGTCCGGGGGCGATCTCCTTGGAATCACTGGGTCCACACCACGGCGTGACCTCCTACAAGCATCCGAGTTTCCCAGACAAGGAGGCTTTTCACCCTGGAGGCTCCGGGTCACCCACAGACATCTCAGCGTGGAAAACCCGGGAGAGGGAAGCAGAGGGGGCTCCTCCCGGACAGAGAATAGGGTCCTCTTAGCTGGCCCAGGTCTCATGCTGGCACCCACCCCGGCCACAGAGGAACCCGGGTCAGTCCTGGGCAGGGCTGCGTTCACGGCTCCCACCTGGACGTGCCTTGTCCCCCCAGGGCAAGGAAGCCCTGCCCAGCCTGCTCCTGAGCCCGGCTCCCAGGGGGCAGTCCCTCCACCCTGGCTCCCCAAGTCACTTGGGGCCTCCCCGGCTCTCCCCTGGGCGGGCGGCAGCGACAGGGTCAGGACATCTCAGGCTGGATGCTCACTTCGGCTCGGGGCTCCTGTCTGCTTCTCTCTCTGACTGTCTCCCTTCGTCCCTGTCTCCCTGTCTCTGTTCTCCTTCTATCTCTCCATCTCCTTCTGTCTCTCTGTCGGCCTCTATCTCTGTCCCTCCAAGCCTCCTTGTCTCTGCCTCCCTGCCTCTGTCTCTCTGTGTTTTTGACAGAGACACAGAAACACAGAGAGACGGAGTATCTCAGCTCACCGCAACCTCCGCCTCCCGGGTTCAAGCGATTCTCCCACCTTGCCACAGTCAGGGGCAACGTGGAATCACAGGCGTCCACCAGCACGCCCGGCTAATCTGGTGTATTTTTGGTAGAGACGGGGTTTCACCATGTTGGCCAGGCTGGTCTCGAACTCCTGACCTCAGGTGATCTGCCCACCTTAGTCTCCCAAGCTAGCTGGGATGAGCGGCTCGTGCCACCTCGCCCGTCCTAATCTTTAATTGTCTTTATAGTGACGGGGTCTCACTGCGTTGGCCAGGCTGGTGTCAAATTCCAGGGTTCAAACCATCCTCCCAACTGGGTCTCCAAGAGTGCAGGGATTACAGGTGTGAGTTCCGACGTACGGCCTCCAAACCCCTTTCTGGGAGGAAATTCTGGTTTCTCATTTATTTTTTTTCAGATGAAGTACAGCGGTGCCCCAGACTGAAGTGCAGTGGCGAGATCTCAGCTCACTACAACCTCCGCCTCCCGGGTTCAAGCGATTCTCCTGCCTCGGCCTCCGGAGTCGCTGAAATTACAGACGCCCACCACCACACCTGGCTAATTTTTTGTATTTATAGCAGAGAAGGGGTTTCACTATGTTGGTTGGTCTGGTCTTGAACTCCTGACCTCGTGATCCGCCCACCTCAGCCCCTTCCAAAGTGCTGGGGTGACAGGCGTGAGCCCCCGCGCCCGGCCACTGGCGATTCTGTTTTCAGCTGCTGCGGGGTAACTGGAGCATAGCTACCTGGGACCTGTTCTGGAGGTCAGCGAAGGCACAGCCACAGCACCAAGGCTTTGGGACCTGCCAGCCTGGAGACCGACTGACCCAGATGCCCACACTGCCCTGTGCGCCAACGTGCCTCAGCAGGACGCACGCCAGGCAGAAAGGCTCCGCGGAGGCTCGCCCTACCTGGAATACATCTCCCGCCGTCTTCCCCAGCACCCTGTGGTGCTGGTTGGTTCCCTCTCGGACGGCGAGCTCCAGGTGCGTAAATAGGTTCCAGGTGACCTCGCTGCTGTATGTGATGAAGCTGTACAGAGAGTAGTCACCGTCCGATGCCAGGTACAGGTTTGCTGCCTCTGTGTTACTGTAACCTGAAGAAACAGGGTGCCCGTGTGACCTCGGAGCAAGAAAGCCCAAGGGGGCCGGCTGCGGTGGCTCATGCGGTCACCCAGCACTCTGGGAGGCCGAGGCAGGCGGATCACGAGGTTGGGAGTTTGAGACCAGGCTGACCAACATGGAGAAACCCCGTATCCACTAAAAATAACAAAAATTAGCTGGGCGTGGTGTTGGGCGCCTGACATGCCAGCTACTCGGGAGGCTGAGGGAGGAGAATCACTTGAATCCGGGAGGCGGAGGTTGCACTGAGCGGAGATCGGGCCACTGCCCTCCAGCCTGGGCGACAGGGCAAGACGCCATCTAAAGAGGCCGGCGTGGTGGCTCACGCCTGTCATCCCAGCACACTGGGAGGTCGAGGTGGGCAGATCACGAGGTCGGGAGTTGGAGACCAGCCTGACCAACGTGGAGAAACCCCATCTCCACTAAAAGTAACAAAAATTAGCCAGGCGTGGTGGCGGGCGCCTGTCATCCCAGCTACTTGGGAGGCTGAGGCAGGAGAATCGCTTGAACCCGGGAGGCGGAGGTTGCAGTGAGGTTAGATCGTGCCACTGCACTCCAGCCTGGGCGACAGAGCGAGACTCTAAAAAAAAGAAAGTGGCCAGGCATGCTGGCTCATACCTGTAATCCCAGCACTTCGGGAGGCCGACGTGGGTGGATCATGAGGTCAAGAGTTTGAGACCAGCCTGGCCAAGATGTTTTCCCATCTCTACTAAAAATAACACGAATTAGGCAGGTGTGGTGGCGCACACCTGTAGTCCCAGGTACTTGGGACGCTGAGGCAGGAGAATCACTTGGATGCAGGAGGTGGAGGTTGCAGTGAGCCGAGATCGTGCCACTGCACTCCAGCCTGGGCGACACACTCAGACTCCGTCTAAACAATAAATAAATCAATCTCCTACATGACATCCTAGGGGTTCTGTTGCCCTGGAGACCCCTCTGTGATACAGGGAAGTTCTTCCTTCCACCCGCTTCATGCCCAGGTCAGCTGTCCACAGACGTAGCCCCCAAGCTCCCTGGCAGGATGCCCCCTCCCACAGAATGAGAGGCTGGAAGGCGGAGGACCTGTCAGTGGAGACCCGTACGTGTAAACAGATGTCCTGGCACCCCTCGGGTTCTGCTGTGTCAGAAGCGGCCCTGGGTTCACGTGGATCATGAAAGGTGACCGTTCCTGAGACCTGCTGTGGAGCAGGGGCAGCCCGTGCAGACTGCAGCTGCTCCTAGAGGTCAGGTGCACAAAGCCTTTCTCCATATTCATCATGATATTCATCATGATTTCCTTCCTTCCTTCCTTTTCTCCCTCCCTCCCTCCCTCCCTCCTTCCTTCCTTCCTCCCTCCCTCCTTTCCTTCCTCCCTTGCTAGCGCTGCTGATGAAAACCCTTTCTGCATATTCATCTGATTTCCTTCCTTGCCTCCTTCCTGCCTTCCCTCCTTCCTTCCAGCTTTCATACTGCTGCTGATGAAAAGTCTTTCTCCATATTCATCATGATTTCCTTCCTTCCCTCCTTCCCTCCCTCCCTTCCTTTCTCTCTCTCTCTCTCTTTTCTGACAGTGTTTCGCTCTTGTTGCCCAGGCTGGAGTGCAGTGGCACCATCTTGGCTCACTGCAACCTTCCCCTCCTACATTCAAGCGATTCTCCTGCCTCAGCCTCCCAAGTACCTGGGACGACAGGCACGTGCCACCACCCCTGGCTAATTTCATATTTTTAGTAGAGATAGAGTTTCGCCATGTTGGTCAGGCTGGTCTCGAACTCCTGGTATCATGTGATCCACCCACCTCGGCCTCCGAAAGTGCTGGGATTACAGGCATGAGCCATCATAATTTTCAGTACAGGGGAATGGCGCTGAACTCCTCTAGCTGGGAAGACGTTCTGCCTCCTATGCTCCAAACTCTTAACGATATAGTCACGTGTCTCTGTGGCAAGGGCACAGCCTCTGGGGCCTCGACTTGTGCATGCTTTGGGTCCTAATCTGCTCCGGCATCGTCTGTTCTCCTGCCCTTCCCAAGCTACTCAAGGACTGGGCCATGTGCTCCCTGGTCTAGCATCGTGCTGAAGGGTTCTGTTCAATTCAGAAAACACATCATCCATCCAACCATCCATCCACCCACCCATGCGCTTACCGACGCACCCACCCATCCATCTGCCGATGCACCCATCCAACCATTCCCCACCCATCTACCCATCTACGCACTCACCCACTCATCCAACCATTCCCCCACCCAACTACCCATCCACCGATCCACTGATACACGTATTCATCCAC
>NW_022437112.1:1794573-1802499 GCF_009761245.1 Sapajus apella | reverse complement strand
TCTCATCCATCCATCCAAGCATCCACCCACCCACCCATCCAATCATCCACCCATCCATCCAGCCAGCCACCCATCCATGCACCCATCCACCGATTCACCAATCCATCCATTCTCTATCCACCCTCTAGCCAGCCACCCATGCACCCATCCACTGATTCACCAATCCATCCATTCTCTATCTACCGTCCTATTTATCTATCCATCCATCCACCCACCCACCCACCCATCCATTCACCCATTTACTGATCGACCCATCCATCCACCTTCCTATCCATCCATCTCTCCAGCTACCATCAACTATCCATCCATCCATCCATCCGTTCATCCATCCGTCCATCCATCCGTCCATCCATCCATCCATCCATCCATCCATATATCGGTCAGCTCTACTTATCGTCTATGTATCTATCCCTATCATCCATCTGTATCGAGGTATCTATGCATTTATCATCTATCCACGTATCTGTCTACCCACCCATCCAGGTTATCTGTCTATAAACATAAATAAGCAAGCAGACATGTCAGTGTCCCCATGTTGGGTTCTTTCTCAGGACAACACTGACTGATACACCCCCTTTGAGACCAGACCCTATAAGGAAGCTGCATTTCTCCTGCGTCCTCACAGCCGCCGCTGTTCCCTCTCTCTCATCCACCCTCTGCTTCTCATCCTTTTGGGAATAGCAGCCATCCTGAGGGCAGAGAGGGGACAGAAGGTCTGGCCCTCCTTCCTCGCCCCGCCTGGACTCCAGGTTACAGTCCCTCACTGACTTACTTCCACCTGCCAAGACTCTCACGGCAAAACCCAAGGTCAGAGTCTCATTACCTTGCTCTGACTTCTCCAGGAGCCCCAGGGCTGCGCAGGCATCCAGAAGCCTCTCCATGCCGCACACAGAGGCATCCACTTTGCGGGCAATGTCCGCGGCCTTCTGGGGAGCTTCGTCTTTTAACAGATCGAACACCTTCAGCTTGCAGGCGGTGAACAGGGCCTGCCCGTTAAAAACAGGTGCGGGGGGACTCAGTGAGTCACTTGCCAAGCCCTTTTTCCTCCCACAGATGCTCCATGAGATTGTGGAGGCCAACGGTGTCGAAAGTGTTTCATGTGGCCGCGGAGTTTTCTCTTAGAGAGAGCAGTTGGGGATCTACAGGACCAAGTCCCCAGCTACAGCAAGGCGTGAAAGCACGTCAACGAATGTCATGCAGGAAAACCAGCCCACGGGAGGAAAATCAACATGCTACAGATATGAGCCGAGTCCAAAACCCATACGTTGAATCCCTAATCCCCCCAGTACCTCAGTATGTGACTCTATTTGTAGGCAGGTTTTTTTTTTAATTAAAAAAATTTTTTTTAAATTTTTTGAGACAGAATCTCACTCTGTTGCCCCCGCTGGAGTGCAATGGCATGATCTCCGCTCACTGCAACCTCTGCCTCCCAGGTTCAAGTGATTCTCCTGCCTCAGCCTCCTGAGTAGCTGGGACTATAGGTGCGCACCACCACAGCCGGCTAATTTTTGTATTTTTAGCAGAGACAGGGTTTCACCATGTTGGCCAGGATGGTCTCAAAGTCCTGACCTCAGGTGATCTGCCCACCTCGGCCTCCCAAAGTGCTGGCTGACAGGTGTGAGCCACTGTGCCCAGCCTGTAAGCATGGTTTTAAAGAGATGATTAAGGTAAAATGAGGTCATTTGGGTGGACCAGATCCAATGGGACTCTGGGGTGCTTATAGGAAGAGGAGGTGAGGACACACACACGCACAGAGGGACGACCCAGTGAGGACACAGGAAGAAAACGGCGTCTCCAAGCCCAGGAGAGAGGCCTCAGGAGGAGCCGGCCCTGCCCACACCTGGATCTCAGACCTCCAGCCTCCAGGACTGTGGGAGAATAAACGTCTGCTGTTTATAAACCTCCCAGTGGCCTATAAATTATAATATATAATTATAAATTACGTAATTTATGTATCTCTTCTTACAAGGACTCCAGTCCTGTTGGATTTGGCCCGCCCAAATGACCTCACTTTACCTTAATTATACATTATATAATTATATATAAATATATAGTTACATAATTATATGTTTAACATATATTCTAACTAATATATTAAATAATTGTAAGTTACATAATTACATATTTATAAATTATATATACATAATTACGTTATATAATTGTATATTTATATTAAATTATATAAACTATGTAAATTATATCTTATTTATATAATAAATTATATAAATTACATAAATTATATAACTTATATAAATTACATTCTACAAGTTATATAATTATATATAATTTATGTAATTATATAACATTTATATAATTTGTTATATAATTTATGTAATTATATTTATATAACTAAGTGATTATAATCATACAATTATAATTATAAATAAATTATAACTATAAATTATATTTTAAATTATAAGTATAGTTAATTCTTAATAAGGATTTCTAATTTAATAATTTAAATATGTAATTTAATAATGCAATTGTCAGCATTAGTTCATTTATCAGCCACCCAGTATTGACTTAACAGTCGGCACCCAGTAAGTTCGAGACACGGAGATGGAAGGTGCCGTGGCCACCGTTATTCCCTTATCACTGCATGTTCTCTCTGCTGCTCGTGAGTTATGGCAGGTGGCCGTCAGCCAGGCTCCCTGCCCCCCACAGCCTGCGCCCCTCCTGCACTCAGCATCCCGTCTGCTTCCCGGAGGATGCCCTATGAGGGACCCCTGGCCCTGGGAGGGCTCCATCCCTTCTCCGTCTGCTCTGCCGCCGTGAGGGGCCCCCAGGAGCCCAGACCTGCAGAACACTTAAAAGATGGAGCCTCAGACCGGGCGCGGTGGCTCACACCTGCAACCCCAGCACTTTAGGAGCCTGAGGCAGGTGGATCACCTGAGGTCAGGAGTTCGAGACCAGCCTGATCAACATGGTGAAACCCCACCTCTACTAAAAATACAAAAGTTATCCGGGCGTGGTGGTGGGCAGCTGTAGTCCCAGCTACTTGGGAGGCTGAGGCAGGAGAATCGCTTGAACCCGGGAGGTGGAAGCTGCGCGGAGCTGAGATGGAGACACTACACTCCAGCCTGGGTGACAGGTTTTGTGAAATAAAAAAAGAAAGAAAGACAGGCCCTCTCGGGAAAGAGGAGGGGCGTGGGAGCTCCGCTGCCTGCAGGGTGCAGGACCCGGTGGGAAGCCACTGCCCACCGAGCTCTGGGCAGAGAAGGCGGAGACCGTCCACGTGGAGGGGCTCTGCCTGGTTCACTACCCCATCTGGCCACAGTTCCCCATGGACGTCTCAGTGACCGGCTGCCCACACCAGCGGGATGGCTGCCCTGGGGTCACAATATCACAGGGGATGAGGGCACTAACCCTGGCCTGGTGTACCCTCCAGGTGCCACGTCCACCTCCCGCCTGGCCAGCGGGACTTCTGGACAGGTGAAGGCCCACATGTCCCAGGTATGGCGGCCTGGCTGACCCCGCCGGAGGAAGGCCCATTGGGGAATTCTCACATGTCCCATGCGGGGGGTCCTGTGAGTCCCGCCCGGCTTCAAAAGCACCCTGGACCCGTGCCAGACTGGCACACACCCAGCATGGTCCCTGCTTGCCAGCTACTCCCCCAAAGATGCAACCTCACCCTAATCCCCACTGCCGGGGAATGGGATTTTTTATTTTTTTTTAAACAGAGCCTTGCTTTGTGGCCCAGGCTGGAGTGCAGTGGTACAATGTCAGCTCACTGCAATCTCCGCCTCCCGGGTTCAAGCGATTATCCTGCCTCAGCCTCCCGAGTAGCTGGGATGACAGGCATGCACCATGCCCGGCTTATTTTTGTATTTTTAGCAGAGACGGGCTTTCACCATGTTGGTCAGGATGCTCTCCATCTCTTGACCTTCTGATCTGGCCGCTTCGGCCTCCCAAAGGGCTGGGATGACAGTTGTGAGCCACCGCGCCTGGCTGGGATCTTATTTGAAAATAAAAGGTCTCTGTGAGCTAGGGGAGTTGAGATGAGTTGGTCAGTGGATTAGGGAGACCTCCCTGTAAGAGACAGAGCGGGAGACGCAGGCACACAGGAGGAGGCCGCGTGGAGATGGAGGCAGAGACTGCACTGATGGGGCCACAAGGGATGCTGGAGCCCCTGGGAGCTGAGAGAGGCGGGAAGGAGCCTCCCCTAGAACTTTCAAAAGGAACCGGATACAACTGAGGTGGATTGAATTATGATACCCCCAAGAGATGTGTCCATATCTTAACCCATCTGCAGACAGGAGGAGGCAGAGACTGCAGTGATGGGGCCACAAGCCCAGGGATGCTGGAGCCCCCGGGAGCTGGGAGAGGCGGGAAGGACCCTCCCCTGGATCCTCCAGAGAGAACTGGATACATGTATAGTTGACCGAACTGGTCCTCCTGAAAGACTGGTCCACATCATGATCCCCAGAATCTGTGAATTTTAACACAGGTCCCTTGTTTTAAAGAGGGGTATTGGCTAGGCACAGTGGCTCACGCCTGTAATCCTAGCACTTTGGGAGGCCGAGGTGGATGGATCACCTGAGGTCAGAAGTTCAAGACCAGCCTGGCCATCACGGTGAAACCCCATCTTAAAAAAAAAAAAAAAAAAAAAAAAAAAAGGGGGGTCTTTGCAGATGGAGTTAAGAAAGATGATCGTGGAGAAGCGTGGACCCTGAATGCAATGACAGGTGACCTTCTAAGAGACAGAAGAGAAGATCCAGACCCAGACGACAAGGCCACGTGCAGGCGCAGGCAGAGGCTGCAGTGATGGGGCCCCAGGCCAGGGATGCTGGAAGCCCCAGGAGCTGGAGAGGCAGGAAGGAGCCTCCCCTATCCCCTCCAGAGAAAGCATGCCCCTGAGACACCTTCACCTCACACTGCCACCCTCCAGGACTGTGACGGCAGGACTGCTGTGGATTTAAGCCCTGTGTGTGCTCATCTGGGACAGTGGCCCGAGGAGGCAGACAGAGGTACCTTTGATACTTTGAAGCCATTGATGAGTTTCAGGAGGCGTGTGGGGAACGGGCACAGGGTCTCGGGGGTCCTGTTCCCCTCAGCCTCCGCCGTGGCCTGTCTGGCCACTCCAGCCTCGGCTTTCTCTGGGCGGCTGCCTGCGTTCCTCCGAGCGGGCTCTGGGCCGCCCTTGTCCACGTTGCTGAGGTCTTCGAAGGCATCCACGGCTGGGATGGAGTCGTGCTTGCCGCGCTGCAGGTCCTCGGGCCGGGGCGGAGGGTACAGCTGCATCAGCTGCTTGCAGAAGTGGTTCAGCGGGAAGCCCACGACGTTGAGGAAGTCCCCGTGCACCGACTCCACCAGCATCCCGCCGAGAGCCTGGATCCCGTAGCCGCCCGCCTTGTCCCTGGCGGGAGCAGGGGAAGAAAACAGGTGACCGCCAGGAGAAACGTCTCCCCTGCTTAGATATCCCACAGCCACCAGGGCCGGGCACGGTGGTTCATGGCTGTCAGCCCAGCACTGTGAAGGCCAAGGCCGGAGGGACACCTGAGGTCGTGAGTTCGAGACCAGCCTGGCCAACATGGAGAAACCGCGTCTCTGCTAAAAACACAAAGATTAGCCGGGCGTGGCGGCTCATGCCAGTGGCCCAGCTACTCCAGAGGCAGAGGCAGGACAATCTCTTGATCCCGGGAGGCGGAGGTTGCAGTGAGCCGAGACGGCACCACTGCGTTCCAGCCTGGGCGACAGGGCGAGAGTCGGTCTCAAAAAGTAATAATGAAAATAAAAAATAGGCCAGGCGCGGTGGCTCACACGTCACCCCAGCACTGTGGGAGGCTGAGGCGGGAGGATCACCTGAGGTCAGGAGTTCAAGGCCAGCCTGGCCAACATGGAGAAACCCTGTCTCTACTAAAAATGCAAAAATGAGCCAGGTGTGGTGGTGGGGGCCTATAATCCCAGCTACTTGGGGGACTGAGGCAGGAGAATCGCTTGAGCCCGGGAGGCGGAGGGTGCAGTGAGCCGAGATCGCACCACTGCGCTCCAGCTTCAGAAACATGCACAAGATTCCGCCCAAAAAAAAAAAAAAAACCTCACACCAGGGCTGCCTTCCACTTTGGGTAGTGAGGCCAGAGGATGCAAGAGAACCAGACGCATCTTCCCTGGGTGGCTTCATAAGGACAGTTCAGCGCTGGGCCGAGGCTCTTTTCTCTCTGTTTAATAAAACACTTCTATTTACTTTTTTTCACTTTTATTATTAGTTTTTGAGGTGGAGTCTCTCGCTCTGTCGCCCAGGCTGGGGTGCAGTGGTCTGATCTCGGCTCACTGAACCTCCACCTCCCGGGCTCAAGCGATTCTCCTGCCTCAACCTCCCGAGTAGCTGGGACTATAGGCCCCGACCACCACGCCTGGTTAATTTTGTTTTTATTTTTAGTAGAGACGGGGTTTCACCGTGTTCATCAGGCTGGTCTCGAACTCCTGGCCTCAAGTGATCCACCTGCCTTGGCCTCCCAAAGTGCTGGGATGACAGGCATGAGCCACTGCGCCTGGCCTATTTTTATTTTTATTATTTTTTGAGATGGAGTCTCACTCTACGGCCCAGGCTGGGGTGCAGTGGTGCGATCTCAGCTCACTGCAACCTCCTCCTCCCGGGTTCAAGCGATTCTCCTGCCTCTGCCTCTGACATAGCTGGGTTTACAGGTGCACGCCACCACACCTGGCTGATCTTTGTATTTTCAGTAGAGATGGGGTTTCTCCGTGTTGGCCAGGCTGGTCTGGAACTCCTCAGGTTCCAGGTGATCTGTCCGCCGTGGCCTCCCAAAGTGCTGGGATTGCAGGTGTGAGCCACCTCGCCCGGCCCAGACTTAAATCTTACCTTTGACCAAATGCATCTGTTTTCTATTGCGTAAGTGAGATCCGCTGGTATGTGTCTTCTCTACCTAGATGATTTCAGTGGAAATAGCATCCTCTAGGTTAACAGACCCATATATTGCGCGGACTCCATCGCTACGAAAACTAACACTGAAGTCAGCCCTGCATGCTGGAGCCTGTGCCTGTGGTCTCACCCACTCAGGAGGTTGAGCTGGGAGGATCGCTTGAGCCCAGGACTTCAAGACCAGCCTAGGCAACGAGGTGAGACCCCGTCACTACAAAAAATAAAAAAATCAGCCAGCTGTGGTGGTGTGCACCTGTGGTCCCAGCCGCTCGGGGGACTGAGGTGGATCATTTCAGCTTGAGAGACTGAGCTATGATTGTGCCACTGTACTCCAGCCTGGGTGACAGAGTGAGACCCTCTCTCTAAAAATTAATAGATAAAATTATTTCTCTATATTTTATATATATTATAAACATATGTTTTTATGCAAATATATTTACATACATGTTTATATAAACATCTTTTTATATACTTGTAATATAAAAATAGATTTTACTTTATATAATTATATATTTTTATAGAACATTATATGTTTATGTATGTAACATGTATAATCACATATATTACATTTAATTACTATATAATTACTCTGCATATAATTACACATATATAATTAATATGTACTAATTACCATGTAATTAAGATATGTATAATTACATATACATCAAATTGTATATTCATGTATTATGTTACATATAATTCTACATTATATAAGTATATATAATTATATATTAACTTACTATATGATATATATGATATGTAATTATATAATCTATTATAGTATCATATAATCTATTTTTACAGTATTATATAATGTATTATATAATCTATAACAGTATCTAATCATATTACTATTAGTTTATATGAATTAAAACTAATCATTAAACATTAATATTAATACTGATTAATATTAAGCATTAATCATTATATTACATATCTATAATATATGTAATATATTTATTCATGTTACAGTATAATCTATTATAATATATAATACATTATAATATACACATTATATAATGCATATAATTCATATATATTAATAT
>NW_022437112.1:1790229-1794563 GCF_009761245.1 Sapajus apella | reverse complement strand
TATGATGGTAAATATAGTTCTATGTTACATTACGTAATATATACTAATATGTAGTAATACATTAACACATATCTGTAGTTAACATATTACATACAATGTACTGTATAATGTATAATATATAAATTATATGACTGTAAATGTAGTTGTATGTTACATTACGTAATAATGTGTAATTACAGACACTGTATGTTGTATGCTATAGCACACGTCCGTCTGCCAGACAGCCTCAGGCTCAGCCCTGTGGGGGCAGGTATGGGCCTCCTCCCTTCCCAAGGCTGGCTGGGACCCCACATGTGAGGGTGGGCAGGCCTCACGCGTCCCCGCCCCCAGCGCCCCGAGACTCACATGGGCTCCCCGCTGTGGATGTATTCCCAGAGCAGGTCCTCCGACAGCTCCGAGAACTTCACCATCGTTTCCTCGTAGAATTGCAAGACCCTGGTGTCCAGCTCCTTGTCTGCAAGCACAGGGCCGTGGCGTGAGTGTGGGTGCCAGCTTGTCACCTGCAGGGCCTGACACCCGCAGGGCTGTGGTGTGCTGTTTATCTGAGCGCAGCGCACAATTCAGGTGTGGATATTCACGGTGGAAAAGCTATTATTTTAGACAAGAAAAGAGTAGGAAGCAGAAACGTTCCTTTTTAAACTTTCCTTTCTTGTTAAAGAATAACTGTGCTAACTCTATGTGAGGCCCCCTCCTATGTAGCTGTTAGACACGCCGTGCTCACGGGCACGTAGTACATTCTATGTCCTTGTACTTAACCGAGATACCTGTGCTGGACGTGCTCACAGGCGTGTCCCAGCTCTCCGTGGCTGTCACCCGTTCAGAAAAGTTTTAAGTTGTCAGCCTGTTGGGTTTTAGTTCAGATGGTGAGGTCTGGCTCCAGCCCACGGAGCTCAGACACGGCAGGAAGGACGACCCCACACGCGTCAGGGATACATGTGTGTGTTTTCCTTTGTTCATTGTACTCTCGTGGCTCGATGGCCCGTGAGGGTCCCCTCCCTGCAGCCCTGGAGGTAAAAACTGCATTGCTGAGAGATCCTCTGCCTCAGCGCTGATTTTGCTTTGCGGCACTGAGCCTCTGTTTCCAACAAAAGGAGGGCAATGACAGAACAAAAAGAAGCCAAAAAAATCACAGCGCTTAGGAAGGGGCCGAGTGCGGCCCTCACGCTAGCGGGGAGGGCACCGGTCTTCTGTGAAGCCTTGGCGTGAAAGTTTTGGGGTCAACATGAGGACTTCAGCAGTGGGGTGGAAACGCCACAAGCATAGCATGAGGGGAGCTCGGGGGACCTGCGGGAGACTTCCCCGATCACCTGGCCTGGGTCCAAGGGGCTCCCCCAAAATCCATGTCCACCTGGAAACTGGGAATGGGATCTTGTTTTGAAATAGGAACTTTGCGGATGCAATGAGGGAACGAACCTTAAAGTGAAATTATCTTGGGTTCAGTGTCGGTCCTAAAGCCAGTGACAAGTGTCCCTAACAGACGAGACACAGACACAGAGAAGGAGGCCACGTGGAGACAGAGGAGGCGGAGGCTGCAGTGATTGGGCCACAAGCCCAGGGATGCTGGAGACCCCAGGAGCTGGGACAGGCCGGAAGGCGCCTCCCCTGTAGCCTCCAGAGGGAACTGGATACTAAAATGTTCATAAATATCAAAGAAAACAAAAATGAACTGCATGGAGTAAACGAATAAAAGTCTGAAGTAATGTTTTAACTTTTTACTTAAAACGTTCCTGACCCTTTGTCTTGTTTTCAAGAAAACTTTTTTTTTTTTTTGACAGAGTCTTGCTCTGTCGCCCAGGCTGGAGTGCAACTCCTGGGTTCAACCGATTCTCGTGCCTCAGCCTCCCCAGTAGCTGCGACTAAAGGCGTGTGCCACCACGCCTGGCTAATTTTTGTATTTTTAGTAGACACGGGGTTTCATCATATTGGCCAGGCTGGTCTGGAATTCCTGACCTGAGGCGATCCACCCGCCTCGGCCTCCCAAAGTGCTGAGATTACAGGCGTGAGTCACCGTGCCTGACCTAAAACTTTCGTTTTAAGGTATTAAAATCCCAGGTACTCAGGAGGGTGAGACGGGAGAATGTCTTGAACCCAGGAGCCGGAGGCTGCACTGAACCAAGACTGCAGCACTTCACTCCAGCCTGGGTGACCGCGTGAAACGCCATCCCTGCAAAATGAATGAATGAATGAACTCACTGAGACCTGTCGGCAATAGGCTCTCTGTGTTTCTGTGCCCTTATTTCACTCAGGGTAATTTGGTGAATTTTACATAGGTACTTTCGTGTCTCATGCTGGGACGTCACACACCGTGGAAAGCAAAGATAAAGGTTCAAGGCCCGTCGCAGACAAGGGAATCTGAAAGGAACCTAAAAAAGGAGTTCAGGGGCCGGGCGCGGAGGCTCACGCCTGTCATCCCAGCACTTTGGGAGGCCGAGGCGGGCGGATCACCTGAGGTCGGGGGTTCGAGACCAGCCTGGCCAATGTGGAGAAACCCTGTCTCTAGTAAAAACACAAAATTAGCTGGGCGTGGTGGTGGGCGCCTGTCATCCCAGCTACTCGGGAGGCTGAGGCAGGAGAATCACTTGAACCCGGGAGGCGGAGGTTGCAGTGAGCTGAGGTTGCACCACAGCACTCCAGCCTGGGCTACAAGAGTGAGACTCTGTCCCCCACTCCCCCTCCCAAAGCCAAAGAAACAAACATCAGGCCGGACGCGGTGGGTCACGTCTATGATCCCAGCACTTTGGGAGGCCGAGGCGGGTGGATCATGAGGTCAAGAGATCGAGACCATCCTGGTGAACACCGTGAAACCCCGTCTCTACTAAAAAATAAAAATTAGCTGGGCTTGGTGGTCACCCCCTTCCCCCTCCAAAAACCAAAGACTCAAACACGGAAAGGAGTTATGCCATGAGTCCCATGATGGGCAGCGGGCTGGGAAGGGGTGTCTGTACCCCTCCCTTTTGAGCTGAGAACCAGCTGAGAGGCATTAAGGTTAAAGCTCAGATCACGAGACGGAGAGAAGGTCTCTCTGTGGTCATAAGACGCCGCAGGCCGACAGGACTCCGCTGTGGCGTCACCAGACACGCCAGGCCCTGCAGCAATCACACGGTATTTTCCACCACGTGCTTGGAAATCATCCTGCAAAGCCCTCTCCTGGCGGAGGGACTCGATTCTGCAGAGACGTTCCTTCCACTTCTAGGTCTTTTCTTTCTGTTTTTGAGACAGAGTCTTGTTCTTGTGGCCCAGGCTGCAGTGCAGTGGTGCGATCTCGGCTCACTGCAGCCTCCGCCTCCCGGGTTCAAACGACTCTCCTGCCTCAGCCTGCCAGGCAGCTGGGATGACAGGCGCCCACCACTGCGCCCGACTAATTTTTGTATTTTTAGTGGAGACAGGGTTCCAACATGTTTCCCGGTATAGTCTTGAACTCCTGACCTCGTGATCCCCCCGCCTCGGCCTCCCTAAGTGCTGGGATTACAGGCGTGAGCCACCGCGCCCGGCCTCCTCTGCGTGTTTATAAGACAAATCGCACATTTTCCTGTCCCCTGCACTCTTCCAAATCAGCAAACAACTTTCGCAGGCACACCATAAACTGAGGCCCTCTGGGGGTGGGGGTGGGCATCCACCGTCCTCCCTCAAGGCCAGGGTCCCTCCAAGGTCCCAGGTCCTTCCCTCGGCCTGTGTGGACACCCCGACCCCCGGGCCGCGGTTACCTTGGCTGGAGCACTGGACGATGGCCACGCCTGTGAACACGCTGTGTTCTCTGCCACTCAACCTGTGAGACAGAAGCGGTGCCCTAGCTGTGACACGTGGCAGTCATGGCACGGGTTTCCCAAAACCAGAGAGGCAGCGAGGTGGCCTCCGTCCCGGCCCCGGCCCCAGCCTCTTCTCCCCTATCAGCCCGCCATGGTGTCTCCCGAGAAACTACTGAGAAACGCTGGGAGCATGAAAAAATACATTGAACGGTAAGAGCAATGATGGCAAGGAAAACCTGGCCACCCCAACCCGCAAGCGGAAAACGGCTTGCCGCATTCTCCAGTAGCAAAACAATCTATTTTATCACTCAGCATCTCTCAACAGCAAACCTTTACGGACAGGCCGGGGAACGGGTCACAAATCCCACGGGCAGCGGCCCTGAGAGGAGCCCCAGGCCAGGCAGCTCTCCGCTGGGCCTGCTGTCCCAGGGTGTCCTCCATGTCCTGGGATGGGAGTGGAGGACAGGCTGTGGGCTCAGGTCCAGGACGCCCTGTGGGAAGAACAGGGCACTGCCCACTTCTCCTGACCACAGCAGCCTGCAGTGGGCACCACACACTCTGGGATCGGGGCTGAGAATCCCAGGAAAC
>NW_022437112.1:1767887-1780229 GCF_009761245.1 Sapajus apella | reverse complement strand
TCTGCTCAGACCGCCATGACAAAGTCCTACAACCCAGGTGGCTGAAACTACAGAAGTTGATTCTCCCACAGTCCTGGAGGCTGGAGGTCTGAGATCCAGGTGTGGGCAGGGCTGGCTCCTCCTGAGGCCTCTCTCCTGGGCTTGCAGACACCGTGTTCTCCCTGTGTCCTCACAGGGTCGTCCCTCTGTGTGTGTCTGTGTCCTCACCTCCTACTCTTATAAGGACCCCAGTCCTGTAGGATCAGGGTCCGCCCTAGTGACCTTATTTTACCTACGGTAGTACTGCCTGACCCAAGGATTTGCTTTACACAGTTTCAGTCTGAAAACGTCAAGTGGTGAATTTGAGAAGTAAACAATGCATAAATTCAGCCAGCTGTGGAATCCCTGCACTTTGGGAGGCCGAGGCAGGTGGATCACGGAGGTCAGGAGATCGAGACCATCCTCACTCACACGGTGAAACCCCGTCTCTACTAAAAACACAAAAATCAGCCCATCGTGGTGCCGCGCACCTGTAATCCCAGGTGCTCGGGAGGCAGGAGAATCGCCAGGACCCGGAAGGTGCGGTGAGCCGAGATCGCGCCACTGTACTCCAGCCTGGGCAATGGACTGAGACTCCGTCTCAAAAAAAAATAAAAAGAAAAAGAAGAGGGAAATTTGGACACAGGCACCCAGAGGGGAGAAGGCCAGGCAGAGAAGCAGGCACAGACAGAAAGCATGGGGCAGTGACCCAAGCGACACCAAGGCCTGCCAGTGGCCACCTGGATATGGACAGAGACCAAGCCCAGATTCTCCGTCAGAACCTCTGGAAGGACCCCACCCCACAGACAACTTCATTTGTGCCTTTTTGGCCTCCAGAGTGTGGAGCTTCCTGTGGGTCTTTTTTTTTTCTGACATGGGGTTTGTCTCTTGTTGCCCAGGCTGGAGTGCAACGGTGAGATCTCGGCTCACTGTGACCTCCACCTCCCGGGTTCAAGTGATTCTCCCGCCTCAGCCTCCTGGGTAGCTGGGATTACAGGTGCCCGCCAGTACACCCGGGTAATTTTTGTATTTTTAGTAGAGATGGGGTTTTACCATGTTGGTCAGGCTGGTCTCGATCTCCTGACCTCAGGTGATCCGCCTGCCTCGTCCTCCCAAAGTTCAAGTGATTTTCTTGCCTCAGCCTCCCAAGTAGCTGGGATATTGCAGGCAGGTGCCATCACGCATGGCTAATTTGTGTATTTTTAGTTAGACCCAGGGTTTCACCATGTTGGCCAGGCTGGTCTCGATCTCCTGACCTCAGTGATCCGCCCACTTCGGCCTCCCAAAGTGCTGGGACGACAGGCGTGAGCTGCCGTTCCTGGCCGCTTCCTGTGCCTTCAGGCCTCCCATTTGGTGTTACTTCGTGATGGTAGTTTCTGGAAGTCAGTCCACGCCTTCCCTCTGCCTCCCAGTTTTATCCTGGTGGCTCGTCACCAGGAGGCATTGCCGGCGTCCCTCAAAGGACCTGCTGTCTTCACAGGGACCAGAACAGACCAAATCCCCAGGCACGTGAACAGCAAATGGAACGTTAGAAAACAGAGACCCTGAATGCGCTCACCACGATCGTGTCTGCTCCGATGACCACGTCCGGGGCTCGCAGGTCTTTCTGCAAGAAAGCCAGACTTCCATTTATTTATTTATTTATTTATCTATCCCTGGGTCTTTCTGCAAGAAAGCCAGACTTCCATTTGTTTATTTATCTGTGTATGCGAAGGTCTTCCTGCAAGGAAGTCAGACTTCAATCTATTTATCTATTTATTTATCCATCACCAGGTCTTTCTGCAAGAAAGCCAGACTTCCATTTATTTATCCATCCCCAGCTCTATCTGCAAGAAAAGCAGACTTTGATTTATCTATTTATTTATATATCTCCGGGTCTTTCTGCAAGAAAGCCAGACTTCGAGTTAATTATTTATCCCCAGGTCTTTCTGTAAGAAAGCCAGACTTTGATTTATTTATCTATTTATTTACCCATCCCAAGGTCTTTCTGCAAGAAAGGCAGACTTTGATTTATTTATCTATTTATTTGCCTATTTATTTATTTACCTCCAGGTCTTTCGGCAAGAAAGCCAGACTTCGATTTATTTACCTATCTATCTGCAGGTCTTTCTGCAAGAAAGTGAGACATCTATGTATTTATTTATCTATCTATTTGGGACAGAGTCTCACTCTGTCACGCAGGCTGGAGTGCAGTGGCGTGATCTCGGCTCACTGCAACCTCCGCCTCCTGGGTTCAAGCGACTCTCCTGCCTCCTGAGCAGCTGGGATCACAGGCGTGTGCTACCACGCCCCGCTAATTTTTTGTATTTTTAGTACAGACAGGCTTTCACCATGTTGGCCGGGCTGGTCTCAATCCCTTGACCTCGCGATCTGCCCGCCTCGGCCTCCCAAAGTCCTGGGATGATTACAGGCGTGAGCCACCTGGCAGAGTCCATTTCGTAGTGACTCACCACGGGTCTCGCAGAGAGGTTTACCCGACAGTGTGGCTGCGAAACAGCAGCACGGGGCAAAGCCAGGCTGACCTCGGAAGGTGAGGCTGGGATGCCTCAGGGCCAAGAGCAAGCACACGAGTGGGTCCCCCAGGGGTCCCCGGCAGGGGCTGGAACGTGGATGAGGCTGGAGCCCGCAGGGGCTGTGCGGTCAGGGCTGAGAGAGTCGAGGGGAATCTCACAGGCGCCATGGGAAACGCAAGACTTGTTCTATAAGCTTTTCTTCTTTTAGGGGGGCAGGGCAGGTTCCACTTGGGGTTGATTTGGGGTCCCCGCATCTCCCTGAGTGACCTTGCATTAAGGCCAAAAGGTTTTTTTTTCTTGTTGTAGTTTTTGTTTTTGTTTTGAGACAAAGTCTCACTCTTGTCCCCGAGGCTGGAGTGCGGTGGCCCAATCTCGGCTCACTGCGACCTCCGCCTCCCGGGTTCAGGCCATTCTCCTGCCTCAAGCTCCCAAGTAGCTGGAACCGCAGGTGCCCACCACCTCGCCCGGCTAAGTTTTGTATGTTTAGTAGACATGGGGTTTCATCACATTGCTCAGGCTGGTCTGGAACTCCCGACGTGATCCACCCGCCTCGGCCTCCCAAAGCGCTGGGATGACAGAGCTGAGCCACCGCGCCTGGCCAAGGCCAAAAACTTTTCAAGCGGTTCAATGTAATCTCAGAAAAAGGGACTCAGGGCCATGCGCGGCGGCTCATGCCTGCAATCCCAGCGCTTTTGGAGGCCGAGGTAGGAGGGTCACCTGAGGTCAGGCATTCCAGACCAACCTGGCCAACATGATGAAACCCTGTCTCTGCCAAGCCTGCAAAACATTAGTCAGGCACCTGTAATCTCAGCGACTCGGGAGGCTGAGGCACAAGAACCTCTTGAACCCAGAAGGTGGAGGTTGCAGTGAGCCGAGACGGTGCCACTGCTCTCCAGCATGGGCGACAGAGCGAGACTGAAAAAAAGAACCAAAGAAAGAGAAGGAAAAAGGTATTTAGGGCAATGAAACAAATCCAGGTTGACAATTCAGCCTCGGAGCTGCGTGTGCTCACGGGATATGTGCATGTCACCGTGACCTTGGCTGCCTGACCACTGGCTTCCCTGAGCTCTGCACTGCCAAAACCCACAATCAATATTCTCGTTATTCATAGCAGTGCTCGCCACAGCATTACCTTCAATGCATTTCTTTTTCCTTTTTTTTTTTTTGAGATGGAGTCTCACTCTGTGGCCCAGGCTGGAGTGCAGTGGCATGATCTCAGCTCACTGGAACCTCCGCCTCCCGGGATCAAGTGACTCTCCTGCCTCAGCCTCCCGAGTAGCTGGGATTACAGGCGTGCGCCACCATGCCCTGCTAATTTTTGTATTTTTAGTAGAGACAGAGTTTGACCATGTTGGCCAGGCTGGTCTTGAACTCCTGACCTTGTGATCTACCCACCTCGGCCTCTCAAAGTGCTAGGATTACAGGCGTGAGCCACTGTGCCCGGCCTGCTATGGTAATTTTATATATTATAACCGATAGTATAGTAAATGCAGTATTATATTACATAACATAATAATCGATAAGACACGTTAATTCTATATTCTAAATGATACTTTTAGGTTCACTGTAACAGTGTGTTATGATGTTAATTACATTAACTATGTTAATACATTGTAACCGATATTATTGTTCTTGTTGTTAATTTTATTTTTTTTCTTTGAGACGGAGTCCAGGCTGGAGTGCAGTGGTGTGATCTCAGCTCACTGCAACCTCCACCTCCTGGGTTCAAGCGATTCTCCTGCCTCAGCCTACCAAGTAGGTGGTATTACAGGTGTGCGCCACCACACCCGGCTAATTTTTGTATTTTTAGTAGAGACGGGGTTTCACCATGCTGGTCAGTCTGGTCGCAAACTCCTGACCTGTGATCCGCCCGCTTCGGCCTCCCAAAGCGCTGGGATTACAGGTGTGAGCCACCGTGCCTGGCCTGTATTTCTTATATTTACTGCAGTGGTGTATTGTATGGTAACCCACAGCCACGGCTAAGCTACATTAACTCTCTGCCCTCAATGACAACGTGAGGTTCATTTTAACAGCGTGTTATGACACATAGTGACAGCTACGATAATTTTATATATTGTGCACGATAATATATTAATTGCAGTTGTCTGTTACATAACATATAGTAATCCATAAGCTACATTTAATTCTATATCCTAAATGATACTGACAGCTTCATTGTCACAGTGTGTTAGAACACACAGTAATAGCTATGTTAATGGGATATGTTGTAACTGGTATTATTATTTTTTTTTTTAATTTTTTAGACGGAATCCAGGCTAGAGTGCAATGGCTCAATTTTGGCTCACTGCAATCTCTGCATCAGGGTTCAAGGTATTCTTATGCCTCAGTCTCCCAAGTAGCTGGAATTACAGACACACGCCACCACACCTAGCTAACTTTTTGTATCTTTAGTAGAGACGGGGTTTCACCAAGTTGGCCAGGCTGGTCTCGAACTCCTGACCCTCGTGATCCACCTGCCTTGGCCTCCCAAAGTGCTGGGATTACAGGCGTGAGCCACCGTGCCCGCCCTGTAACTGATACTATAATAATTGCAGTCATATATTACACAACATATGGTAATCGATAAGCTACATTAATTCTATATCCTAAGTGACAGTCGTGTGTTAATTATAATAACATATTGTGGCTTAATGTTTGTAATCCTAGCACTTTGGGAGGCCGGGGTGGGCGGATCGCCTGAGGTCAGGACTTGGAGACCACCCTGCCCAACAGGGAGAAGCCCCATCTCTACTGAAATAACAGTTTCTTACGTAACAGCATATAGTGACAGATAAGTGACATACCTGTATATTCCGATACTATTACTTTAACCGTCATAGGCTATTACACAGCATCACACAGTAACGGACATTAACTCCCTACACTAAATGATACTATGTTCGCTGCAGTGTCGCACAACACAGAGTAACAGACGTGTTAATTCTATAACCTAACTGGTATTACCATATTAACTGCAGTATGACATTCCTAACATAGTAACAGATACGCTACATGAACCTTAACTCCTAAATGACAGTTGTACATTAATTATAATTGTATATTGCATTGTAATACAGTAACAGATAAACTACATATTATATGTGTATGTATTCTATATATTCTGTCTCAAAATATATATATTTATTTTATATATTTATTTATATTACATATATTATTTAGATTATATATGTATCTCATATATTTCACACCTGCAAAATAGATTTATTTTGAGACAGAGTCTTATTGTGTCACCCAGGCTGCAGTGCAGTGGCACGATCTAAGCTCACTGCAACCTCCACCTCCCAGGTTCAAGCCATTCTCCTGCTTTGGCCTTCTAAGTATGTGGGATTACAGGCGCCCACTACCTCACCCGGCTAATTTTTCTATTTGTGGTAGAGATGGGGTTTCACCATCTTGGCCAGGCTGGTCTTGAACTCCTGACCTCATGATCCACCCACCTCGGCCTCCCAAAGTGCTGGGATTACAGGCATGAGCCACTGCGCCGGGCCATAATTCTATATTATAAATGATAATGTTACATTAATTGCCATCATATATTACACAGTGGGACAGGAATAATACTATTATATTAATTGCATTAACATAATATTATGTATTATTAATATAATGTACCATATGTTATTATCAATATAGTAATATTATATGGTACATTAATTATATACCACGAATCACACTATATTAATTGCAAGAGAATATTATAACACATAGTAATAGATAAGCTATATTAATTGTATATCATAAATGATACTATTATATTAATCATAAGAGAATATTCTTTTTTTTAGTTTTTGGAGGTGGAGTCTCACTCTGTCACCCAGGCTGCAGGGCAGTGGCATGATTGTGACTCACCGCAATTTCTGTCTCCCAGGTTCACGCAATTCTCCTGCCTCAGCCTCCTGAGTACCCAGCATTACAGGCACCCACCACCATGCCCAGCTAATTTTTGTATTTTTAGTACAGACGGGGTTTCACCATGTTGGCCACGCTGGTCTTGAACTCCCGGCCTCAGGTGATCTGCCCACCTCAGTCTCCCAAAGTGCTGGGATTCCAGGTGTGAGCCACGGCACTTGGCAGGAGGTGAACATTACAACACGTAGTCATAGGTAAGGTCCAGTGATTCTACACCATAAATGATGCTAATCTATCAGTTGCAGGAGAATATCATGACACATAGTCATACATAAGCTCCATTAATTCTATGACATAAATAATACTACTGGGCACAGTGCCTCACACATGTAATCCTAGCACTTTGGGAGGCCGAGGCGGGCAGATCACAAGGTCAGGAGCTCGAGACCAACCTGGCCAACATGATGAAACCGCGTGTCTGCTAAAAACACAAAAATTAGCCAGGTCTGGTGACACACACCTGTCATCCCAGCTACTCAGGAGGCTGAGGCAAGAGAATTGCTTGAACCTGGGAGGCGGAGGTTGCAGTGAGCTGAGATCGTGCCATTGTACTCCAGCCTGGGCAACAAAGTGAGACTCCATCTCAAAAAAAAAAAAAAAAAAAAAAAAAAAGATACTGTTATGTCAATTGCAAGAGAATATTATAATACATAGCAATAGATAAGCTCCATTAATTCTATATCATAAATGATGTTATTTTATGTCAATGGCAAGAGAATGTTATAACATATACTCATATACAAGCTACGTTAATTCTATATGATAAATTATGCTATTCTATCAATTGCAAGAGATTATTATAACACATAGCAATAGATCAGCTCCGTTAATTCTATGTCCTAAATGATACTATTAGGTTACTTGTAATAAGCCATGACATTATAACGTAGTAACAGCTAGGCTGTGGCACCAATTGCATCTCATAAATGACATTTATCTGTATCATATATATTTAACACCTGCAAATCCCCTTGTTATAGAAAGTAAATTTCTTTTTTTTTTTTTGAGGCAGAGTCTCGCTCTATTGCCCAGGCTAGAGTCCAGAGGCATGATCTCTGCTCACTGCAATATCCACCTCCTGGGTTCAAGCAATTCTCCTGCCTCAGCCTCCTGAGTAGCTCAGATTACAGGTGCGCCCGCTACCATGCCTGGCTAATTTTTGTATTTTTAGCAGAGACAGGGTTTCACCATTTTGGCCAGGCTGGTCTCAAACTCCTGACCTTGTGACCCACCCCTTCAGCCTCCCAAAATGCTGGAACTACAGGCACGCACCGCCACGCCTGGCTAATTTTTGTATTTGTAGTAGAGACGGGGCTTCACCATCTTGGCCAGGCTGGTCTTGAACTCTGACCTCATGATGCACCGGCCTCGGCTTCGCGAAGTGCTGGGATTACAGGCGTGAGCCAGCGCGCCCGGCCTGGCAAAGGAAGTGTCATGAGGGCGGAAGGGCAGGGCCCCCTTGCCTGGTGCATGCGGTGGGCCACTTCCAGAGCCTTCTGCTTGGCGGTCTCCATGGCGTACCCATAAGGCGTTGCGAAGGCGGCTTTGTCCAGCTTCTCTTTGAACCTGGAGGGGATCACCTCAAACCGCAGACCCTGCAACAGAAGAAAGGGGTCAGGAGGGCTGACCAAAGACCCGAGAAGACAGAACAGAAGGTGCAAGCTTAGCAGGACGTGGCGTTGGCTACGCTCCCAGGTCCTCTCCTGGGTGACCTCAGCCATCTGCTGAGCTTTCCCTAAGTGTGGCTGCGGGGCCTTTGGGGTCTGGCCAGGGGCCTTTCGGGACTGACAAGGGGTCTTTCTGGCTCTCAAGGGAAAAGGCTGGCAAAGGAAAAAGGCAGGAACAGAGAGGCCGGCAGGGAATGCTGACACGGGCCCTGAACCCACAAGCCAGACTTGTCAGAGGGTTCCTGGAGCCTGGAAGTTTGGGGCAGTCAAGTAAGACCATCCCGTGCATAGAAAATTCCAGAAACATGCCAGTGATGGCGGCTGCGGGAGGGGAGTGAAGGCCAGCACTAGGTCAATCCCCTGTATGCAGGAACAGACAACACCGGCTGCAGGGAGACCTGGCCTGGAGGCAGTGACCCCCGCAGAGGCTGTGGGGTCAGGAATGATGGTGGTTACTGCCCCCAGTGCGGGTGGCCCTGGCTGCCACGCCCTGCCAGGATTCAGGGAACTGGGCATCCTGCCTCTGACCGAGCAGGAGCACGGCCATGTTGGACACACGCAACCATGCTGGACACACAGCGCCATCTTGGACACTCAGTGCCATCTTGGACACATGCCAACCATGCTGGACACACAGCCCCATCTTGGATACACTCAGTGCCATCTTGGACACATGCCACCATCTTGGATACACGCTTCCATGTTGGACACATAGCACCATCTTGGACACTCAGTGCCATCTTAGACACACGCACCCATGTTGGACACATAGCACCATCTTGGACACTCAGTGCCATCTGGGACACACGCACCCATGTTGGACACACAGCGCCATCTTGGACGTAAGCCACCATCTTGGACACACACCACCATTTTGGACACACGGTACCATCGTGGACATATGCTGCCATCTTGGACACACACCACCATCTTGGACACACGGCGCCATCTTGAACACGGACCGCCATTTTAAGTTCTCTTGATTAAAAACCACCTAAAACCCAGCCCAAAAATGTCAGCCTAATGGCTGATGTCAGCATGATCAGAAACATTCCAGCTCTGTGATAAACGTCCTCTGACCAGAAACACACCAACCCCAAGATAACGTCCCTTCCAACCAGAGACATGGCAACCCCCAATAAACTTTCTCTCACACAGAAACATTCCGAGCCTGTGATAAGTTCCCCCTTCCTAAACCCTTAAGCACCCTGAGTCTGCAGGAGAGAACACTCCTGACTTAACCCTACCAGAAGCCCCGCTCAGGTTTATCCTGCAAAATAAACCTGTCGTTGACAGTGAGCCACTTTTCTTGTTTCCCTCCTCTTTCTTTAACTCTTACATTTGGTGCCAAAACCTGGGACAGGTGTTGGGCACAGAGGCTCTCTTGCAACCCAGCAGCAGTGGGTGGCAGCAGACTTAGGTAGAGGAAATCTTGGGGATGCCAAGTTTCTTCTCAGCTTGACCATCCTCTTTTAAATTTTTTTTTTCTTTTTGAGATGGAGTTTCACTCTGTGGCCAGGCTGGAGTGCAGTGGCACGATCTCGGCTCACCACAACTGCCGCCTGCCGGGTTAAGGCGATTCTCCTGCCTCAGCCTCTTGAGTAGCTGGGATTACAGGTGCCCACCACCATGCCCGGCTAATTTTCATATTTTTAGTAGAGACGGGATTTCACTATGTTGGTCACACTGGACTCCATCTCTTGACTTCATGATCCACCCGCCTCGGCCTCCCAAAGTGTTGGGATTACAGGCATGAGCCACTGTACCTGGCCAACTGTCCTCTTTATAAAGAGGATTCTGGGTCTCTGTGTTTTGTCTGGGATGCTGAGAAAAACAGATCCACCCAGCAAACATGGGTGCCAAACAAGCCCACATTCTTACATCCTTCCCTCCAGGCTGTGTCCTCTACAGCCTTGCCAGACTTGGCTTTCAGGGGAGCCGAAAGCAAGGTGTTTAATTTGCTATTGCAACGTCACCTGGCCCCAGTGCAAACGCCATAATGACAGCCGATGGCGTAAAAACGGCACCTTTAACTTTCGAATTCTCAGGGACCTTGACAACTTTATCACCAGGCATGGCAAATGGCAAGAAGCTCCCTAGATTTGGGCTTTCTTGTACCCTCCCTATGTTAAAAGCGTGGACTCCTCATGACATCCTTCTTCCTTTTTTTTTTTTTTTTTTTTGCTTTTGAGATGGAGTTTGACCCTTGTCACCCAGGCTGGAATGCAGTGGCACGATCTCAGTTCACTGAAACGTCCGCCTCCCAGGTTCAAGCAATTCTCATGCCTCAGCTTCCTGAGTACCTGGGATTACTGGTGCCCGCCACCATGCCTGGCTAGTGTTTTTGGATTTTTAGTAAAGACGGGGTTTCACCAGGTTGGCCAGAATGAACTCAAACTCCTGACCCTGTCATCCACCCCCTCGGCCTCCCGAAGTGCCGGGATTGCAGGTGTGAGCCACCACGCCCGGTGACATCCTTCTTTTCTTTTTTTTGATACAGAGCCTCGCTTTGTCACCCAGGCGGGAGTGCAAAGGCATAATCTCAGCTCACTGCAACCTCCGCCTACCGGGTTCAAGCGATTCTCCTGCCTCGGCCTCCTGAGCAGCGGGGATGACAGGAGCTCACCACCACGCCCGGCTAATTATTTGTATTATTAGTAGAGATGGGGTTTCACCAAGTTGGCCAGACTGGTCTCGAACTCCTGACCTCATGATCCCCTCGCCCTGGCCTCCCAAAGTGCTGGGATGACAGGTGTGAGGCACCGCGCCCGGCCCCATCGTTTTTCTTAATGAAAACCGTCCACAGGTCTCTCATTCCTTGGAAGCCTCTTCCTCCCAAACCCCTTTGACCCTGCAGATAAACTCTCTCTGTACTGTCAACCCGCTGTGTCCGTTCCTCACCCTCCACCCCTCCTGCCCGCAAGCCGTTAGCCCCAAGCCTCGCCTCCCCCGTTTTCCATCCGACGGGAGTCCAAGCTCGCCTGCCCTTCTCCCGGTCTGAGAGGTGCCCCAGGCTGAAGGCAATGCTTGCTGCCTGCACATTCTCCAGGTCTGATTTATCACAGATCAAACAGCTCCTGAGATCGTCCTCTGAAAATCCCTCTCATTATCACAGGTAATTCCTGCACAAAACCCAATCCTTTAACGTCACTTGGCGTAACAGTTATGGAATTCTAACCTCTACCCTCAGCCATGCTTTAAAAAAAAAAAGAGCTCAGCTTCATTAAAACAGATATCCAAGCCATAAATATACTCAAAAGGACTTTACGTTTTTCTCTTCATAAACCTTTTTAGAGCAAGCGTGGTGGCTCATGCCTGTAATCCCAGTGCTTTGGGAGGCTGAGGTGGGTGGATCATGAGGTCTGGATTGACCAACATGGTGAAACCTCGTCTCTACTAAAACTACAGAAATTAGCAGGGTGTGCCGGCACATGCATGTGGTCCCAGCTACTCGGGAGGCTGAGGCAGGAGAATCGCTTGAACCCGGGAGGCAGAGGTTGCAGGGAGCCGAGATCACACCACTGCACTCCAGCCTGGGTGACAAAGTGACATGCCATCTAATAAATAAATAAACAAATGAAAAAGAAATCTGGTTTTCCTGGAAAGGTTTTTTGCTCATTCAAGTTCATTTCTTTTCTGCACTCTGCCCTGGCCCCCGCGGTGCGTGTATAAGAGACCCTAAGACAACTCCTCGTGGCCTGGGACCCCTTCAGAAACAGAAAAGGCGCCACGATTCCCATTTTGGGAAATATCTGTTTTCCTTATGAAACCCCTGGAATTAAAAATAAATAAGTGGTCAGGTGAGCTGGCTCATGCCTATAATCCCAGAACTTTTGGAGGCCGAGGCAGGTGGATCACCAGACGTCAGGAGTTCAAGACCTGCCTGCCCAACACGGTGAAACCCCATCTGTACTAAAAATACAAAAATTGGCTGGACGTGGTGGCGGGCGCCTGTAGTCCCAGGTACTCAGGAGGCAGGAGAGTCGCTTGAACCCGGGAGCGGAGGTTGCAGTGAGCCAAGATCATGCCATTGTACTCCAGCGTGGGTGACAGAGCAAGACTCCATCTCTACAAAAAAAAAAAAAAAAAAAACCAAAAGAAGAAAAAAAAAAATCTTCTAACTACTGAATTTTCTTCTGGTTATCTGCGTTGTTATGGGTGCCATGTCTATTAAAAGAGGTCTATGTAACTGGCCCACTCCCCCAAAAAAATAA
>NW_022437112.1:1725929-1732887 GCF_009761245.1 Sapajus apella | reverse complement strand
AGCAGCCAGACTGGGGGCTGGGCTGACGGGAACGCAGTGGCCTGCCACTCCCCGTGGGTGTGGGGACCCAGGGTCAGCATCCACCTAGCCCTTCCTTCGCTCCTCGCTTCCACTTGGAAATGCAGGGAGCGCGCTGCAAGGGACGGCACAGTGGCTTCCCCGCAGGGACCATGAGGACGTTGGGACGTGCAGCACTTACAAAGTCACACAGAGACTGACTGTCAAAGAAACTTTCTTGGCCGGGCGCCGCGGTTCACGCCTGTCATCCCAGCACTCTGGGAGGCCGAGGCGTGCGGATGGTGAGGTCAGGAGTTCGAGACCAGCCTGGCCAACATGGCGGAACCCCGTCTCTATTAAAAATACAAAGCTTGGCCGGTGTGGTCGTGGCACGTGCCTGTAATCCCAGCTACTTGGGAGGCTGAGGCAGGAGAATCGCTTGAACCCGGGAGGCGGAGGTTGCAGTGAGCTGAGATCGCACCACTGACGTCCAGCCTGGGTGACAAAGAGAGACTGCATCTCAAGAAAAAAGAAAAAAGAAAAGGGCCGGGCCCAGTGGCTCCCAGTACTTTGGGAGGTTGAGGCGGGTGGATCATGAGGTCAAGTGATCAAGACCAGCCTGGCCAACATGGTGGAACCCCGTCTCTATTAAAAATACAAAAATTAGCCGGGAGCAGTCATGGTGGGCGCCTGTCATCCCAGATACTTGGGAGGCTCAGGCAGGAGAATCGCTTGAACCCGGGAGGCGGAGTTGCAGCGAGCTGAGATCACGCCACTGCCCTCCAGCCTGGGCGACAGAGAGAGAGTCAATCTCAGAAAAGAAAAGGAAAGACAGAAGGAAACTGTGTTTGCACCTGCAGCATACTTGCTGTTGCTCCCTGCTGCCCCAGGCAGAATCTGACTGCTCTGAGGTCTGGTTCCCCATTTCCACCCGCCGTGAAGAAGCCGGGTGTGTCCACCTTTCACATCCACGGTGAGCATGGCTCCGTTACCCCGAGACTTCTGCCTTCTTCCTTTTCTTTCCCCCTTTTCCTTCCCTTCCTTTCTTTTCTGACGGAGTCTTGCTCTGTCTCCAGGCTGGAGTGCAGGGGTGCCATCTCGGCTCACGGCAACCTCCGCCTCTTGGGTTCAAGCGATCCTCCTGCCTCAGCCTCCCGAGTAGCTGGGATGACAGGCGCCCGCCGCCACGCCCGGCTAATTTTTTGTATTTGTATTTTGATTTTTAATTAATTAATTAATTAATTTTTTAAAGATGGGGTTTCACTATGTTGGCCAGGCTGGTCTTGATCTCCTGACCTCGTGATCCGCCCGCCTCGGCCTCCCAAAGTGCTGGGACTACAGGTGTGAGCCGCCGCGCCCGGCCAACTTTTTGTATTTTTAGTAGAGACGGGCTTTGACCATGTTGGCCAGGCTGGTCTCGAACTCTTGACCTCAGGTGATCCGCCCGCCTCGGCCTCCCAAAGTGCCGGGATGACAGGCGTCAGCCACCACACCTGGCTGAGGCTGGGACACTGAGAAGACCCAGAATGGGGCTGGAGGCTGCCCTGGGCAGGTTCAGGACGTACAAACGTCAGGACCAGACTCACTGCCCCCCCCGCCCCCCCGCGCCACGTACAGAAACCACAAAGCGACCCTCAGCCCCCAGCGGGTCCTCCTGTGAGTTCCTCGCACCCCCTCAGCACTAGCCTGGGTGTTAACCCTTCCATCTGAGGGACGTGTCCCCCAAAGCGTCTATCAGCAGAAAACACACAGTCCAAGTTTCAGGGAGACAAACCCGTTAGCCGTGTGTCGTCCCCCGCCTCCGCCCTCCCGCTCCTGCCTGCAGAGGAGACCTGTGCCTTCTTACCAACGGCTGCACAAGCAACTTCCTCTAACTGCTTTTCAAATGGCCCAGAGTTTCCGTTTCGGGGTGCAGGTCTCTGCCCTGCCCAGGTGTGAGCTGTATGGTTTATGCGGGGGTCAGCGCCGCACGCCACGGCCAGCTGGGTACCTTCAGGAGGAAAAGGGGACCCTGGCTTCTCGGGGTTCGACCTGGCGCTGCTGTGAAGGGTGTCGGAGAAACACTATTTTCATTTTGAGATGATCAGTGGGGCCCGGTGGCTCACACCAGTAATTCCAGCACTTTGGGAGGCCGAGGCGGGCGGATCACGAGGTCAGGAGTTTGAGACCAGCTTGGCCAGCATGGCGAAACCTCGTCTGTACCAAAAACACAAAAAATTAGCCAGGCGCATCTGTCATCCCAGCTACGTGGAGGCTGAAGCAGGAGAATCGCTTGAACCCGGGAGACGGAGGTTGCAGTGAGCCAAGATCGTGCCACTGCACTCCAGCCTGGGCGACAGAGCGAGACTCCGTCTCAGAAAAAAATAAAATAAAAAAATAAAATGGGGCCGGGCGCGGCGGCTCACGCCTGTCATCCCAGCACTTTGGGAGGCTGAGGCGGGCGGATCACCTGAAGTCAGGAGTTCGAGACCAGCCTGACCAACGTGGTGAAACCCTGACTCTAAAAAAAAGTAAAAATAAAAAATAAAATAAAATAAAATGGACAGAGCTAGAAATAGGAGGACCCTGGGATTGTTCTTTTATTGTTTGTTTTACAGAGACGGAGTCTTGCTGTGTTGCCCAGGCTGGGGGGCAGTGGTGTGAATGTAACTCACTGCAGCCTCCAGCATGAACGGCTCAAGCAATCCTCCTGCCTCAGCCTCCCCAGCAGCTGGGAGTAAAGGTAGGTGCCACCGTGGCACCCAACATTTTTACGTGTTTGTAGAAAGGGGGCTTTGTATGTTGACCAGGCTGGTCTGAAACTCCTGGCCACAAGCAATGCTCTTGCCTCAGCCTCCTGAGGAGCTGGGAGTACACGTGTGTGTGAACATGCCCAGGGAATAGTTTTATTTTTTGCAGACAGAGGGTTTTGCCAGGTTTCCCAGGCTGGTCTCACACTCCTGGCCTCAGGCAGTCTGGTTGAGTACCTGGGACTGCAGGTGCATGCCTCCATGCCCAGCTAATCTTTTTTGTAGAGATGGGGTTTTGCTGTGTTGCCCAGGCTGGTCTCAAACTTGTGGCCTCAAGTGCTGAGATGGCAGGTGTCAGTCACCACAGCTGGGGTGGAATTTGTTGGTTAAACTCTCCCGGTCGGCATCTGTGCCCGGTTTAAACACCACGTCTGTTGAAACTCTTGCACCCTGGCCTGCCCCAGGCCCCCTCCCGTCTGCACCTGTGTGGTCTTGGGATACGGCAAACTCCCCGTCTCTCTGCTGCAATCCCAGGTCTGTCCCCTGCGGCCACCCTACAGCCCCCAGGGAGGACAGCGGACCAGGACCAGGCCTCTGGGCCGCACGGCTGACTCATCAAGTTACCTCTAACCGACCCGGCTGCTCTGACCTGACACGCAGGCGCTTGTGGTTTTGGCCTCGCCAGGGCCGGGGAGGCGGGATGGAAATTTTACAGAGTGAGCAGAAAACGGTCGTTCGTGGGGGTGTCTGGGCTGTGGAGGCGGCTCTCCAGAAACATCTGGGCACGGAGGGATCTGAAGCAACAGACGGGCACAGGTGGGCGCTCACGGGGCTGGCTGCAGGTTGGAGCCCTTCCCTTCCCTCCCCTCCCCTCCCCTCTCCTCTTTCCTTTCTTTGAGAGGGAGTCACTCTGTCGTCCAGGCTGGAGTGCAGTGGCGCGACCTTGCCTCACTGCAACCTCTGCCTCCTGGGTTTAAATTATTCTCCTTCCTCAGCCTCCTGAGTAGCTGGGACTACAGGCACCCACCATCGTGCCCAGCTAGTTTTTGTAATTTTAGTGGAGACGGGGTTTCACCATGTTGGTCAGGCTGGTCTCGAACTCCCGACCTCAGGAGATCCGCCCGCCTCAGCCTCCCAAAGTGCTGGGATGACATGCAATTCCGGTAGAGCGTTCCTCCCTAAACAGAACTCGGGACCCGGCCGGGCATGAAGGACTCACGCCTGTCATCCTAGCACTTTGGGAGGCCGAGGCAGGTGGATCACGTGAGGTCAGGAGTTCGAGACCAGCCTGACCAACATGGTGAAACCCCGTCTCTACTTAAAATACAAAAATTAGCCAGATCTGGCGGTGCATGCCTGTCATCCCAGCTACCGTAGAGGCTGAGGCGGGAGAGTCGCTTGAACCCGGGAGGCGGAGGTTGCAGTGACCGGAGATCACGCCACCGCACTCCAGCCTGGGCAACAAGAGTGAAACTCTGTCTCAAAGCAGAATAAAACAAAAACCTCAGAAGCACCCCACAAGTGTCAACGCGGCTCCTTCCTGCCCCAGTCCCTTGCAACCTCAAATCTGCTTTCTGTCTCTGTGGACTGGCCTTTTCTGGCCATTTTATAAGAATAAACTTCTACCGACGATAGACTGGGCAGGGAAAATGTGGCACATAGACACCATGGAATAGTATGCAGCCATCAAAGATGATGAGTTTGTGTCCTTTGTAGGGACATGGATGAACCTGGAAACCATCATTCTCAGCAAACTGACAGAAGAGCAGAAAATCAATCACCGCCTGTTCTTACTCATAGGCGAGTGTTGAACAATGAGAACACATGGACACAGGGAAGGGAGCGTCACACACTGGGGTCTATTGGGGGGAAATGGGGGAGAGACAGCGGGGGGGTAGGGAGTTGGGGAGGGACAACATGGGGAGAAATGCCAGATATACGTGAAGGGGAGGAAGGCAGCAAATCACGTTGCCATGTATGTACCTATGCAACAATCCTGCATGTTCTTCACATGTTCCCCAAAACCTAAAATGCAATAAAAAAAAAAGAATAAAATTCGACAATATGAGGTCTCTTGTGTCAGCCTTCTGTCACTGAGTGTGGGGTCCTCAAAGTTCATTCGCTCTGCAGCCAGTGTCGGAGTGTCGCTCCTTTTCATGGGTGCATAGTACTCCACTTTGTGGAGAGACCACATCCTGTTTTTTCATTCCCCTGTGGATTCCCATTTTGGTCGTTTCTGATTTTTTTTATTTTTATTTTTTGAGACAGAGTCTTGCTCGGTTGCTCAGGCTGGAGTGCAGTGGCACAATCTGGGCTCACCGCAAGCTCTGCCTCCAGGGTTCAAGCAATTTTTCTGCCTCAGCCTCTGAAGTAGCTGGGATTACAGGCATGTGCCACCACAGCCAGCTAATTTTTTTGTAGTTTTAGTAGAGATGGGGTTTCACTCTGTTGGCCAGGCTGGTCTCAAACTCTTGACCTCAGATGGTCTGCCCACCTCAGCCTCCCAAAGCGGTGGGATGACAGGCATGAGCCACTGTGACTGGGTGATTTTTTCTTTTGAGGTGGAATCTCCCTCTATTGCCCAGGCTGGAGTGCAGTAGTGCAATCTCTGCTCACTGCAACCTCCGCCTCCCGGGTTCAAGCGATCCTCCCGCCTCAGCCTCCCGAGTACCTGGGATTACAGGTGTGCACCACCACGCCCAGCTAATATATTTGTATTTTTAGTGGCGACGGGGTTTCACCGTGTTGGCCAGGCTGGTCTCGAACTCCCGACCTCAGGGGATCCACCCGCCTCGGCCCCTCCCAAAGTGCCAGGATTACAGGCGTGGGACAACGCGCCTGTTCTGTTTCTGATTTTTGGCTATCGTGAGTAAAGCTGCTCTCGCCTAACGCCTACCCGCGGTAACCCCTTCCTGAAGGGTTCAGATGCTGAGAGCAGTGATCCTACAGTGTGGGTTCGGTGGACTTTGCAGGGTTGGGGTGAGGAAAAGACCAAAGAATGAATGAGGCATCGCCTCATTCACCTCAGGGATCGCCTGCCAGTGACGGACCCCTTTTGATAGATATTTTCTTGTGTCTACAATAACCCCTCTTTCCTGAGTGCTGGGGGCTGCCTCGGGAGCTCATCACACATGGGAGGTAAGAGAGCCCAGCCCCAAGGAGCCACAAGCCAGCCCTTTGCTGTCCTTGACATTTGGTCTCTTTTCTGGGTTTCTGGGGTGTTTGCAGCATGCAGTTTGTGGTTCTTTTGAAAGGGCAGCGTCAGGAGCCCCCGAACCCCAAAGGCAGCAACACCCGAGATGGTGTCAGAGCTGTGCTGCTGGAAGGGAATCAAAACAGACAGTGGTTTTAATGACACACTTTGATTACCCAGGAGGAAGTTGTCATGCACCACACACCCTGGCTGAGCTCTCGCTGTTATGACCATTTCCTACTCAGAAACTTGGTCTGTGTCTGTGGCATTAGTGAAGTTAAAATGCGGTCATCGCAGAGTAGAGAGAGCCCGTGATAAAACGCACGGGTGTCCTTAGAGAAACAGAAATGTAGGCACACACACAGAGAAGGCAGGGGAAGATGAAAACAGAGACCAGAGTGCATGGACGGGTGGGTGGGTGGATGGGTGCATAGATGGCTGGGCGAATGGGTGCATGGGTGGTGGGTGGATAGATGGATGGATGAATGAGGGGGTGAGTGCATGAGTGCATGGTGGGTAGATGAATGGGTACATGGATGGATGGATGGATTGGTGGATGGGTGGGTGGATGGATGGGTGGATGGATGGATGGGTGGGTGAATGGGTGGTGGATGGATGGATGGATGGATGGGTGGGTGAATGGGTGGTGGATGGATGGATGGATGGATGGGTGGATGGGTGAGTGTATGAGTGCATAGTGGGTAGATGAATGGGTAAATGGATTGATGGATGGATGGGTGATGGATGGGTAGATAGATGGGTGGGTGAATGGGTGGTGGATGGATGGATGGATGGATGGGTGGGTGAATAGGTGGTGGTGGATGGATGGATGGATGGATGGATGGATGGGTGGATGGATGGGTGGATAGATGGGTGAGTGAATGGGTGGTGGATGGATGGATGGATGGGTGGGGGGATAGATGGGTGGGTGAATGGGTGGTGGATGGATGGATGGATGGGTGGATAGATGGGTGGATGGATGGGTGGATGGATGGATGGGTGGGTGGATGGATGGATGAATGGGTGGGTGGATGGATGG
>NW_022437112.1:1721115-1725829 GCF_009761245.1 Sapajus apella | reverse complement strand
GTGGGTGGGTGAATGATGGGTTGATAGGTAGATGAATGGATGGATGTACAGATGGGTGGATGGATGAGTGGATGGATGGGTAGGTGGATGGATGGATGAGTGGGTAGATGTGTGGGTGGGTAGTTGGATGGATGGATGAATAGATGACGAAGGGATGGATGCTTCTATCCACCGTGAAATGCCAAGTATTTCCAGAAAATCACCGGAAACTGCAGCAAAGCCTGGAACAGATTTTCCCTTAGAGCTCTAATGAGGAAACACCCTACCAATACCTTGATCTCAGACTTCTGGTCTCCAAGATGGGGAAATAATGCATTTCTGTTGTTAAAGTCCCTACATTAGGCGTAATTAGTTATGTCAGCCTTTGCAAACTAATATGCCGAGAAAAGACAAGAAAAGTTTTAACCAACAGCCTCCAAAGAAATTAGCACAAGTGTCATCATACCCAATAAGAGAGCAAGAACCTCAAAAGATAAAGCATGAAAAGGACAAGGTGATAGGGTAAGAGAAAGAAACCAGGAACAAGCCAATGGACGTCACAAACTCAATGGAAGAGGAAGCTATCAAGACTTGAAGATACAAAGACAGCACTGCAAAGTAATAACAACAAAATGTGTTCATACAGTCCCCCTCCTCTTTTTTCTTTGGTTGACTTAACTGTTGAAAAATGTCCAACACTTGCAGAGTGGAGCATATAGAATATGACGTGATTTGCCAAAGTCCAGGAGGAATGGCTGCAGAGGACCTATCCACTCATCCACCCACTGAACCATCCATCCACCCATCCATCCACCCACCCATCCATCTACCCATCAACCCATCCATCCACCCACACATCCATCCATCTAAAGACTGATCTATCCATCCACACATCCACCCACCTATTCACACAGCTACCTACCATTGACCCACCCATCCACCCACCCACCCATCCACCCACTCATTCATCCACTCATCCATCCATCCACCCATCCATCCACCCACCCATCCACCCATCCATCCAACCACCCACCCATCCACCCATCCATCCATCCACCCACCCATCCATCCACCCACCCATCCACCCATCCATTCACCCACCCATCCATCCACCCATCCATCCATCCACCCACCCATCCACCCATCCATCCACCCACCCATCCACCCATCCATTCACCCACCCATCCATCCACCCACCCATCCATCCACCCACCCATCCACCCATCCATCCACCCACCCATCCACCCAGTCACTCATCTACCCACCAATCCATTTACCCAGCCATCACCTACTCATCTATTCATCCAGCCATTCATACATCCATCCTTCTCCTCACTTGCCATGGTAGAATTGAACCATTGCAGTAGGGAAGGAAGCAAGGCCCAGAGCTCCCTGCTCTTGCATCTCCCTGCAAATGTCAAGGTATCCTCTTGACCCTTGACATGTGGATCTACAGCACAGGAGCTTCCCAGAGCTCTCCATGGCCCAGACATCTGACCCCTTTCATCTCCAGGAGGGAGGAGGTACAGGTGTACGCCTGGTGCTGACCTCCAAGGGTCATGGGAGGAAGGCAGCTTTGGGACATCTGCTATAATCAGGTTGTTCAGGATTTTACATCGTGGTCCCAGGGGCACTGTGACTGCACACAGACTTGTTTGAGCAAGAGTCCTTGATATCGATTCAGAAATAGAATGGGTTCTTGGGCGCAGTGGCTCACAACTGTTATTCTACCACTTTCGGAGGCCAAGGTGGGCGGATCACGAGGTCAGGGGTTCGAGACCAGCTTGGCCAACATGGTGAGACCCCCGTCTCTACTAATAATGCAAAAACTAGCCGGGAGTGGTAGTGGGTGCCTGTTATCCCAGCTACTCAGGAGACTGAGGCAGGAGAATTGCTTGAACCCGGGAGGCGGAGGCCGTAATGAGCTGAGATCACGACACTTCACTCCACACTGGGTAACAGAGTGAGACTGTCTCAAAAAAAAAAAAAAACAGAGAAAGAGACAAAGAGATGGAGGGAGAGAGGGAGGGAGGGAGGAAGGAAGGAAGGAAGGGAAAGAGAGAGGGAGACAGGGAGGAAGGAAGGAAGGAGGGAAGGAAGAAAGAGAAGGAAATAAAAAAAAAAAAAAAAGAAAAAGGGAGAGAGAGAGGGAGGGAGGAAGAAAGAAAGAAAAAGAAAGGAAGAAAAAAGAGAAAAAGAAAGAAGGAAGGAAGGGAAGGAAGGATGAAGGAAGAAAGGAAGGAAGAAAGGAAGGAAGGAAGAAAGGTACTGGGTCATGTAGTGTTTGAGATGCAGCTGAAGGTGGCAGATGCCAGGTCTAGAAGAACAAGGGTCACGTATAAGGCTCCCCCCACCCTCAAGAATAGTTGGAAAGGTAGAGACATCTCTGGGTGTCACAACTCAGGGGAGGATGCTGCTGGCCTCTGCTGGGCAGAGCCCAGGGATGGTTCTCAACACCCTACCAAGAACAGGAGGGTCCCCCCCACAGAGAACCATCCAGCCTCAAATATCTATGTACGGTGCTGATGTTGACACCCTGGACTGAGCATAAGAAATTCAGCATCGTCTTGCCACTGTGGCTCACACCTGTAATCTCAGCATGTTGGGAGGTTGAGGTGGGTGGATCACCTGAGGTGAGGAGTTCAAGACCAGCCTGGCCAACATGGTGAAGCCCTGTCTCTACTAAAAATACAGAACTACTTGGGCATGGTGGTGCACACCTGTCACCCCAGCTACTCGGGACGCTGAGGCCCTAAAATCACTTGAACCTGGGAGGCAGAGGTTGCAGTAAGCCGAGATCGTGCCACTGCACTCCAGCCTGGGCGACAAGAATGAAACTCCATCTCAAAAAAATAAAGAAAAAAATTCACCATCTATTTATCAATGAATCCATTTGTCTTTTTCCCATCATCCATCTATCATCTATCTATGTCAATCATCCATCAAAAAGCCAATGTCACAACCAATGATCTATTACCTATCTATATCAATTATCTGTCAATCATCTATCAATCAGCCAATCATCTTGCAACCAATGATCAATCCTCTGCCTATATCAATTATCTATCAATCATCTATCTACTTATGAATCTTCTACGAATGACTTATATAGCAATCATACCTACCAGATATCAATTATGAATCAATCATCTTTCTATGGATCTGTCATCTGTCCATATCAATTATGTACCAATCGATTATCTGTCAATTACATCTATCATCTGTGTCTCAGTTACCTCGCAATCGCACATATGTCTTCGTCAGTCATGTATCAGTTCTCTCTCTATCCATCCGATGGTTTGCGAACGTGAACGATTCTGTCCCCAGGGACATTTGCAAATGTCTGCAGACGTTTTCAGGTATCGTAACGGGGTCATGACATCTGGTGGGTGAAGCGCAGGGACGCTGGTCAACGCCCCATCCCAGAGGATCATCTGGTGTGAAATGTCAGCAGAACCAAGGCAGAGACACCTGCTGTCAACCAGCTGTGTGACAAGAGCAGGCTTCAAGTCTGGGTGTGGTGGGTCACGCCTGTCATCCCATCACTTTGGGAGGCTGAGGTGGGCGGATCACCTGAGGTCAGGAGTTCGAGACCAGCCTGGCCAACATGGGGAAACCCCGTCTCTACTAAAAATAGAAAAATTAGCCAGGTGTGGTGGCTTATGCCTGTAACCCCAGCTACTCCGGAGGCTGAGGCAGGAGAATCGCTTGAACCCAGGAGGCAGAGGTTGCGGTGAGCTGAGATTGTGCCACTGCACTCCAGCCTGGGCAACAGAGGGAGACTCCATTAAAAAAAAAAAGAGGGGGGAGCTTTCAACGAACACAAAGCCCAGGCGTAATTTCCAAAGAGTGTCTCCAAGAGGCTTTTAGAGAGAAGAAACACCCCAGAGAGATATTTCCAGAAAGGAGGTCGTGTCACGGCAAGGGACGCTGGTCTCATAATTGTGGGAAGCAGAAAAGTTCCTGTTTAAAATCTCCTTTCTGGTTAAAGAATAAATCAAGAGAGAGAGATCCAAGACGGCTGATCACTAGCAGCTCGGGATTGCAGCTCCCACTGAAAGAGCAGAGAACGAGAGCACTTTCAGATCAATTTTTGTTGCTCACGCACCAGGAGATTCCCAGCGGAGGAGCCCCACGTGTCGCCAGCGCGACTCTTGAGGCCGGCGAGGCGGTTTTGCCGCTGCCTTGGTGCGGCGGGTCTTGGTGCAGAGCCAGAAAAGCACCATCAATCTGAACGCCGCTGTTTTGGCCGGCGCAGTGGGTTGCTCAGATTCTAGCGCCGGGAATCAACAAGTTGGACGTCCACTCAGAAACCCAACTATAAAGACGGTAATTATAAAGACCACAGATGGATAAATCTATAACGAAGGGAAGAAACCAGCCCAAAAAGGCTGAGAATACCCAAAATCAGATCCTCTACAGGGGATCACAGTTCCTCATCAGCAACGGAACAAGGCCTCATGGAGAAAGACTGTGTTCCATTAGCAGAAGCTGACTTTAAAAAGTGGATGATAAGAAACTTCTGTGAGTTAAAAGAACTTGTTCTAACCCAATGCAAAGAAACTAAGAACTTTGAAAAAAGGTTTGACGAGATGTTAACAATAACACACAATTTAGAGAGGAATTAATGGAGCTGAAAAACACAACACGAGAACTTCGCAAACTATGCACAAGTTTTAACAGCTGAATTGATCAAGCAGAAGAAAAGATATCAGAGGTCGAAGACCAACTTAAT
>NW_022437112.1:1709637-1711115 GCF_009761245.1 Sapajus apella | reverse complement strand
AAAAAAAAAAAAAAAAACAGAAACAGAAACCAGAAAGACAAGAGCAAACTAAATCCAACGGAAGAAGAAATAAATAAATCATAAAAATTAGGCTGGGGGAGAAATCAACGGATTCGAAAACAGGAAATCAATAGAGGATACAGATAAGTGGAATTGAAAACAGGAAGCCAATACAAAAAAAAAAAATCAAGAAAATCAAAGGCTTGTTCTTTGAAATAACCATCAGTGAGATTAATAAGGTTCTAAACAAACAAACAGCAATGAAAAACAAGAAAAAGGGTGAGAACACAAGTGACTAGCACGTAAATGAAAGAGGAGGCCTCACTACAGACCCCACGGGCATTGAAAAGATCACAAACAAACATGACACAGAATTCTGGGCCCAGAAGATGGATAACCTAGCTGAAAAGAAAGAAAAGGCAACATCTGACAACACACACAAGAAGAAACAGCCAATCTGAGTGAGCCTCTATGTCTTAAAGAGATGGAATTGATAATTTAATAACCTTCCAAGACAAAAGGCCCCAGGCCCTGATGGGTTCACTGATGAATTTTCCCCAACATTTGAGGGCGACATCACACATTGATCCTGTACGATTGCTTCCAGAAGAAAGAAACAGAGAGAACGTCACCAAATATCCTCCCACTAACCTGCACCAATCTGCACTTTCTGCAGATAGACAAAAGTGAGACTCATCCTCACATCCTGATTAACGAGGGTGACAGCGACTTCCCCGCCTTTCCCATACGAGGGTTAAGAGGTTTCCAGTGATATTTTCATCGCGGCCACAGGGCTTGGCGTGTTGGTTTGCTTGGTTGCTTATTTATTTATCTGTTTTTGAGACGGAGTCTCTCTCTGTCTCCCAGGCTGGAGTGCAGTGGTTCACGGCAACCTCCACCTCCTGGATTCAAGCCAGTTCTCTTGCCTCAGCCTCCCAAGTAGCTGTGTCGACACTTGTGTGCCATTATGTCGAGCTAATTTTTTGTATTATTAGTGGAGACGGGGCCAGGATACCACGTTGGCCAGGATAATCTTGATCTCCTGACCTCCCGATCTGCCCACCTCGGCCTCCCAAAGTGCTGGGATTACGGGCATGAGCCGCCGCGCCCGGCCCTATTTATTTATTTATTTATTTATTTATTTATTTATTTTTTGCTGAATCAAGAGTTTTACTCTGTCACCCACGCCGGAGTGCACTGGCACGATCCTGGCTCACTGAAGTTTGCGCCTCCTGGGTTCAAGTGATCCTCCCACCTCAGCCTCCCGCGTAGCTGGGATTACAGCTGTGCACCACCACATGAGGGAATTCCTGCATTTTTAGTAGGCATGGGGTTTCACCACGTTTGCCAGGCTGGTCTGCAACTCCTGACCTGAAGCAATTCTGCCCACCTCGGCCTCCCAAAGTGCTGGGATTACGGGCGTGAGGCACCGTGCCCGGGGCGGAGATGGTTGTCATGTTTCTGCATTCATTGACCGC
>NW_022437112.1:1700534-1709537 GCF_009761245.1 Sapajus apella | reverse complement strand
TTGTTACCCAGGCTGGAGTGCAATGGCGCAATCTCGGCTCACCGCAACCTCCGCCTCCTGGGTTCACGCAATTCTCCTGCCTCAGCCTCCTGAGTAGCTGGGATTACAGGCACGCACCACCATGCCCAGCTAATGTTTTGTATTTTTAGTAGAGACGGGGTTTCACCATGTTGACCAGGATGGTCTTGATCTCTTGACCTCGTGATCCACCCGCCTCGACCTCCCAAAGTGCTGGGATTACAGGCGTGAGCCACCGCGCCTGGCCTACATACGTATCTCTTAGCGAATACTCCACCGTCCTTTTTTTTGGTTGTTGAGACAGAGTTTCGCACCATCGCCCAGGCTGGAGTGCAGGGGTGCCATCTCAGCCCGGCTCAAGTCACCCACCCATCCTGGCCTCTCAAAGGTTGGGATTATGGGCATGGACCTGCAGACCTCAACATAAAATGCAAAAATATGAAACCTGTCCAGGGTCGAATAGAAGGGAATGTAATTGATCTCACATTTGGTGATGACTTTCTAGGCACCTCATCAAAAGCAGCATCCGGGAAAGAAATAATTGATAAGCTGGACTTTGTTGAGGCTGAAAATGTTTGGTCTGTGCCCAGCACGGTGGGCACACCTGTGATCCCAGCACTGTGGGAGGCCGAGGCAGGCAGATCACCCGAGGCCGGGAGTTTGAGACCAGCCTGGCCAACATGGAGAAATCCCGTCTCTACTAAAAATACAAAAATCAGCTGTGCGTCGTGGTGGGTGCCTGGAATCCCAGCTACTTGGGAGGCTGCGGAAGGAGAATCGCTTGAACCCGGGAGGCAGAGGCTGCAGTGAGCTGAGATCACGCCACTGCACTCCAGCCTGGGAGACAGAGCAAGACTCCGTCTCAAAAAAAAAAAGTGAAAGCTTGTCTATATGAGCAATTTTAAAACATTAGCTGGGCATGTTGGCACACAGCTGAAGTCCCAGCTACACAGGAGGCTGAGACGGAAGTCTCTCTGGAGGCCAGGAGGTCGAGGCTGCAGTGAGCAATCATTGCACCCTGTTTGCCCCAAGCCTGGGCAACAGAGCAAGGCCTGTCACACACACACAAAAAAAATAGAAAAAGAAAAAAGGATGAGTTCGTGTCCTTTGCAGGGACATGGATGAAGCTGGAAACCATCATTCTCAGCAAACTGACACAAGAGCAGAAAGCCAAACAGCGCATGTTCTCACTCGTAGGTGGGAGTTGAGCAATGAGAACACACACGGACACAGGGAGGGGAGCATCACACACTGGGGTCTGGGGCGTGTGTGGGGGGCTAGGGGAGGGAGAGCATTAAGAGAAATGCCTAATGCATGCGGGGCTTAAAACCTAGGTGACGGGTTGATGGGTGCAGCAAACCACCATGGCACATGTACACCCATGTAACAAACGTGCACGTTCTGCACATGCACCCCAGGACTTACAGTAAAATAAAAACTAAAAAAAGAAGAAAGAAAAGAACTATTTTAAAAACAAAGAACCAGTATGCAAAATATGCAAAAAAAACCTCTTAGGACTCAGTCATTGGAAAACAAACAGCCCCGTTTAAACACGGGCCACCTCACCCTCACCGAAGATGAGGAGCAGGTGGTAAATTCCCCTATGAAGAGTCTTTGCACATCACAGCTCATCAACATAGGGAAACCCCATCTCTACTGCAAATACAAAACTTCCCCGGGCGTGTTGGCAGGTGCCTGTCACCCCAGCTACTCGGGAGGCTGAGGCAGGAGAATCGCTTGAACCCGGGAGGCTGACGTTGCAGTGAGCCGACATCGCGCCACTGCAGCCTCGTGACAGAGACTCCATGTCAAGTAAATAAATTCATTAATTGATTAAATAAAAAATGAAAGAAGAGGGTCCCTGCATCCTCTCTCCTTCAGGTCGCTGTGAAGGCTGGAAATCACATTTTCTTTCCTTTCTGAGTCACGGTCTCACTCCGTCGCCCAGGCTGGAGTGCAGTGGCACGATCTCGGGTCACTGCAACCTCCGCCTCCTGGGTTCAAGCCATTCTCCCGCCTCAGCCTCCTGAGTGGCTGGGATGACAGGCGCCCACCACCACGCCTCACTAATTTTTGCATTTTTAGCAGAGACTGAGTTTCACCCTGTCGGCCAGGCTGGTCTCGAACTCCTGACCTCAGGTGATGCACCCGCCTCGGTCTCCCAAAGTGCTGGGGTTACAGGAGTGAGGCACTGTGTCCGGCCACGTGGCCACGTTTTCTTTTTTAAGGGCGATGGGCTGCGTTTTACGCCTCCCTCCCTCGCGCCCTCAAAGTCCCCCGTCTTTGTAGACCCAGTGACCCCTGGCACTGTGATAACACCTGCCTCGGAGTGAACGGCTGGTGCTACTGACTTCAAAGTCACTCAGCAGCCCCAGTGAACGGGCAGCTGTCAGGCGTGGGGGCTGGAAGAGCTGTCGGCATCTGCCTGAGATCACAGAGCAGCAATCCTCCCAGCTGAGCCCAGATACGTGCCACGGGCACAGAGTTCTGAGCTCCCTCGCCGTCTGCTGAGCTTCCCTTGTTGCACCACCCAACGGAGCACGCCGTTTGCTCGGGGACATTTGCATGCCGTCGCCCGCGGACACCGTGTGGACTCTGATCTGGGTCCCTTGCTCGGCAGCGGCTGTGTTTCTCTGATGTGTGTATTTCATTCTCAGAGTGCAGCACGGGGCAGAGAGCAGATGCTGAACAACAAAAGAAGCCCCCCCTCTTTTTTCTTGTAGTTTACGTTCTGGGGTTCATGTGCAGATCGTGCAGGATGGTTGCACAGGTGCGTACGTGGCAATGTGGTTTGCTTCCTCATCCCCTCCACCACCTGCATCTGTCATTTCTCCCCATGTAATCCCTCCCCCTCCCCCACTGTCCCTCCCCTATGTCCCCCCAACAGACCCCAGTGTGTGATGCTCCCCTTCCTGTGTCCATGTCTTCACATTGTTCAACACCCCCCTATGAGTGAGAACAGGCGGTGTTTGATTTTGTTCTTGTGTCAGTTTGCTGAGAATGATGGTTTCCAGATTCATCCATGTCCGTGCAAAGGACAGGGACTCATCCTTTTTCATGGCTGCATAGTGTTCCATGGTGTCTATGTGCCACGTTTTCCTTGTCCAGTCTATCGTTGATGGGCATTTGGGTTGGTTTCAGGTCTTTGCTATTCTAAGAAGTCCTTTTTAAAAACAAAATTAATGTGTGTGTGTATTACAGTTGTTTTTAAATTTCCAAGTACGGACAGGCGCGGTGTCTCACGCCTATAATCCCAGCACTTTGGGACGTGGAGGTGGGTGGAGGACCTGAGGTCAGGAGTTCGAGACCAGCCTGACCAACATGGAGAAACCCTGTCTGTACCAAAAGTACAAAAATTAGCCGGGCATGGTGGCAGACGCCTGTAGTCGCAGCTACTCAGGAGGCTGAGGCAGGAGAATCACTTGGACCCGGGAGTGGAGGTTACAGTGAGCTCACGCCTTGGCACTCCAGCCTGGGCGACGAGGGAAACTCCGTGTCAAAAACAAGCAAAAAACATTTCCAAGTACAGTCCCCTGTACACACACCTGTGGGCGGGGACGTGTGAACAGCAGGTAGAAAATCCGCCTCGCTCTGTGAGGCAGGAAGCCGCCGTACGTGGAATTAAGCTAATTCACCCGAAACGGAGTTCAGTCAAAAAAAAAAAAAAAAAAAACGGAGGTGGTTGAGTGTGTGGGTCCTGGTGTGACGCAGGAGAGCCATGCAGAGGACACCTATTCTGAAATCCAAGCTCTTCTGCTATGACTGAGCTGGATGGTCTGGGGTGTGAGCAGGTTATGGGGCAGAGATTTCATGTAGCAGATGAGCACGGAGAGGGAGGTTTCTGGGCTTTGTTTTCCTATTTTTCTTTTCTTTTTTCTTTTTTTTTTCTCTATTCATACAACCTCAAAAAGTTTTGTTTGTTTATATATATATTTTTTTTTTTCTGACACAAAGTCTCGCTCTGCCACGCAGGCTGGAGTGCAGTGGCGCGATCTCGGCTCCCCGCCATCTCCGCCTTCAGAGTTCAAGGGATTCTCCTGCCTCAGCCTCTTGAGGAGCTGGGATTACAGGCGTCCACCATGCCCAGCTAATTTTTTTTTTGTCTTTTTTGGTATTTTTAGTAAAGACGGGGTTTCACCGCGTTGGCCAGGCTGGTCTCGAACTCCTGACCTGGTGATCCGCCTCCCAAAGTGCTGGGATTGCAGGCGTGAGCCACTGCGCCCGGCCGGCTTGACTTCCTAAGAGCGGTTCTCTGATTAAAGATCGTGACTCACAGTTAATTCACACTGACATGTCCTGTGATACTTTAATTGTGATGAGATGGAGTCTAGACATCATGTTTTCAGACGGGTGCTCAGCCAAGCAGCCAAGGAGAAAGGACCCAGCACTCAACTATCTTGTTCCTGCCTGAATCCAAAACTGTGCTCCCTCCTTAAACTGAATGCACGGCTCCCTGAGATCCAAAGCGGGGCTCCCTTAAAACCCAGAGAGGAGCTCCCTTAAAACCCACAGAGGGGCTCCCCTACACCCAAACCTGAGCTCCCCGACACCCAAAGTTGGACTCCCTTATACCCAAAGCTGTGCTCCCTTCACCACAGAGCTGTGTTCCCCTAAAGCCAAATCTGACTTCTCCTAAACCCAAAGCTGAGCTCGGTCAAACCCAGTGAAGATTGATTGATTGATTGATTGATTGAACAGAAGGGACTGATTCTTCCTTGTTCCCTGGACCCAAACCCCCAGTGACTGCAACTCTTGGCTGACACAAACATGGGTGCAGCTTCGATCTCTCCCCTGTTCAAGGTGAAAGGAACTCCAGGCTCCAGTGATCAGAGGCAGAGATGGGTTATCTTCGTGTCCTTGGCGGGCTTAGGGAGTTCTCAGGCCAACACAAAAGGACATTTTAAAGGATTTCAAAGCAGTTTGCACCGTAGGCAACCCCTCAGCACAAGAAATTAACAAACAGGCTCATGGTGGCTCACGCCTGTCATCCCAGCTCTTGGGGAGGCCGAGGCGGGCGGATCACCTGAGGTCAGGAGTTTGAGACCAGCATGGCCAACATGGAGAAACCCCATCTCTACTAAAAATACAAAAATTAGCCAGGCGTGCTGGCAGGTGCCTGTCATCCCAGCTACTCGGGAGGCTGGGGCTGGAGAATCACTGGAATCGTAGTGGCGGAGGCTGCCGTGAGCCGAGATCGCACCACTGCCCTCCAGCCTGGGTGACAAGAACAAAACTCTATCTTAAAAAAAAAAAGGGGGGCCCGTGGGGACACCTTCCTTAATAAAACCTAGAGCCCTCCCTGTCCCGTTCAAGTCCTGCGTGTTTGCAAATTGACTCCGAAAATTACCAGGTGGTCCCTGAAATAGTTGACGGTGTAACGCACCAGCTCCCCTCCTAGGTACAGGCCAGAGAGAAATAAAGACAGGTGGAGAATTTGTTAAGCAAACACCATCTCCTGATGGTTTTTTTTTTTTTTGGGGGGGGGGCAGGGCGGAGAGACAATATCGCAGTTTGTTGCCTTGGCTGGTCTGGAACCCGTGGACTCAAGAGATCCTCCTGTCTCAGCCTCCCAAGGCGTTGGTGTTCACACAGGTGGACCACGGCATTCAGCTCTTCATGACGCCCTTTTGCTTCTTTTGGAGATAGATTGCCACTCTGCCACCCAGGCTGGAACGCAGCAGTGTCCTGGTGGGTCACTGCCACCTTCACCTCTGGGGTTCAAGCAATTCTCCCGTCCCAGCCTCCAGAGTAGCTGACAGTCCAGCCACCACACCCAGCTAATTTTTTGTATTTTAGTAAAGATGGGCGTTGTACCAAGCTGCCAAGGCTGGTCTCGAACTCCTGAGGTCAGGCAATCCACCTGCCTTGGCCTCCTAAAACGCTACGATTACAGGGGTGAGCCGCCTCGCTCAGCGACTTGAAGATGTCTTAGTGTAATTTATGGCCAAGTGTATCATATTAAATTAAATATTATCTTATGAACATTTTATTGATTTTGTTTCTCTTTTATATTGTAATTAAGGCTATGCAGACATATCAATTTAATTATATTGAAATAATATACATAAGTACATCAAATGACATAAAAATTATGTCTGTTACATATATTATTTATATACAATAATTGATATACAAATTATTATATAATTAATTAAATACATCGTAGAGTATGTATATTTAATAATTACATACAATACATACAATATACGATCTATAATAAGCTCCGTGTGGCCAGGGTGGGGATTGAGAGGAGGAAATTCAAGCAACGCTGGACTTGAGAAATTGGAAAGGCTTCCAACCTTCCGCCACCCCACCCTGGCCATGCGGAGCTCATTACATTCATGGTAAATATAATAATTTATATATAATATAAATTATACAAATTATTAGTGTATAATATTATGTCTATTGTTTATAGATTATATTATTTATACAATAATAATTTATAGGCAAATTATTATATAATAAACACATATAGTATGTATATTTAATAATTATGTTATTAAATAATTAGTAATTATTAATATATTGCATAGTATTATCTACGCTTTGTATGGTAATTTATGTACATTATATGTAACGCTGAACATAGCGTTACAAAATTATACACAATGTATGTTATAGATCATGCTCTGTGTATATACAATGTATATATGATTTATATGTATAATACATTATTTCTGCATATCATTTTGGAAAGCGAGAGTACCATTTCCAAATGTCTCATGTAAGAATGGGTGAGGGAGGGCGCGGTGGCTCACGCCTGTAATCCCAGCAATGTGGGAGGCCGAGGCAGGTGGATCACCTGAGGTCAGGAGTTCAAGACCAGTGTGGCCAACACGGTGAAATCCCGTCTCTACTAAAAACCCAAAAATTAGCCGGGCGTGGTGGCGGGTGCCTGCCATCCCAGCTATTCGGGAGGCTGAGGCAGGAGAACCGCTGGAACCCGGGAGGTGGAGGCTGCAGTGAGCTGAGATCACACCACTGCCCTCCAGCCTGGGTGACAGAGCGAGGCTCTGTCTCAAAAAAAACAACACCAGAAACGGTGGCACCAATAAAAATCTGAATATGAACGTTCCCTGCAGCATTATGCACAACAGCCCAAGCATGTGTCAGCAGACAGACGATAAACACAACGTGCGCCCCTCATCCCCAAGGTAGAATACTACACAGCCACGCAAATGGAATACTATGCAGCCATGAAAAGGAACGAGGCTACGCTGTGGATGAACCTCAAAGGCATCATGTCAGGGAGAGAAGCCAGACACAGAATGCCCAGAACAGCCGATCCCTGTAGAGAGAAAGCAGATGCCCATGGCTGGGGCTGGGAATGGGGAAACGGGGAGTGAGCTCCCCTCAAACGACATTTCCTTTTGGGGGAATGACAAAGCAGCGAACCTAGCGAGGGGCGCTGGTGAACTGTCATCTCAAGAAACCTTTGCCTCGTGACGCAGGAATGGCAGCCTCAGGTTTCTCTCTGACTTCCTGTGGCTGGTCCACCTTCCCCCAGCTCCTCCTGGCTGTCTCCCAGCTCGCCCCGAGTTCTGAACACTACACCCCTTTTTGTTGGGGCTTTCCTGTCCCCCAGAGGGCTGTGGCCACGGCCAGGGTCACCCTCTCCCCCAAGACACGGCAGCCGACCTCGTGGTGTCAGCCAGGAAGCCACAGAGAAAGACTTCCAAGTTCTCAAGTCGAGCATTGTTCGAATGTCCTCCTCCCCCACCCACCCGGGCCACACACAGCTTCCTTCCCGGCTACATGGACACGACGGGGAAGGGAAGGGTCAAGGTCCTTGAGCCCTCAGGTGACACCTCCTGTTCCTGGAGAGGGCGTCACGTTGAATGTGTGCACATGTTTTTATGCGCACCCCTCCTAGGAAGACGCACCTATCATCTTTGCTTTACATGTGGAGAAACTGAGGCACAGAGGGTGTAAGGAACCTGCACCATGAGTGTTTGGGAGGGCATGGTTTGGGGCTGGGTGTGGTGGCTCACGCCTGTAATGCCAGCACTTTGGGAGGCCGACGCAGGTGGACCACGACGTCAGGAGTTCGAGGCCAGTCTGACCCACATGTTGAAACCCCATCTCTACTAAAAAGAATACAAAAATTAGCCAGACATGGTGACGGGCACCTGAAGTCCCAGCTATTTGGGACGCTGAGGCAGGAGAATGGCTTGAACCCGGGAGGCAGAGGTTGCAGTGAGCCGAGATCGCACCCCACTGCACTCCAGCCTGGGCGACAGAGGGAGACTCAGCCTCAAAACAGAACAAGAAAGGCAAGAAAGGGCATGGTTCTTGGGTTCTTGGGACCCAGGCCCTGAGTTTTCCTGGCATACAGAAGGTGCCTGAATGTGCTTTGCAATAATCTCCAAATACGTGCGTCTGAGCCGGAACACACCTGCACCTTGAGGGTGAACTCTGCACCGTGTCCAGCTGCAGCCCTCCCCGGGGGAGTTTCACGGACCACACTGCATCCTGAGGGGTCCCCACGGAGAAGAGACCTGGGGTGTATCAGCCTGGCCCTCCGTGACGCTGCGGCACGGTCCTGGCCTGCTGGGAAGGTACGTTTGCACCTGCTCTTTGCAGGGCCTTGGGACAAGTCAGAATACTGGTAAACTTAAGAAGGGTGGGTCTCAACGGGGTCCTCCATCTATCACTGAACAGCGAACCCCTCAGGAGCCCCTCAGCCTGCCGGAGTTATTATAATATGATTATTACTAATGAGTGGCAGGATGAATGAATGATTAGCCCTCAGTGTGCAGCAGTTATAATAAAATTATTACTAATGAATGAGTCAGGATGAATGAATGAATGAATGGCGCTCAGCCTGCCTGAGTTACTATGTTGTTATTATTAATGAATGACACTCAGGATGAATGAACGAATGAATAGCCCTCAGCCTGCCTGAGTTATAATATTATTAATAATGAATGACACGCAGGATGAATGAATGAATGAGTAGCCCTCAGCCTGCCTGAGCTATAT
>NW_022437112.1:1698649-1700524 GCF_009761245.1 Sapajus apella | reverse complement strand
TCAGGATGAATGAATGAATGAGTAGCCCTCAGCCTGCCTGAGCTATAATAATGAATGACACTCAGGATGAATGAATGAATGAATAGTCCTCAGCCTGCCTGAGTTATAGTATCATTATTAATGAATGACAGTCAGGATGAATGAATGAATGAACAGCCCTCAGCCTGCCTGAGTTATAATATTATTATTAACAATGAATGACACTCAGGATGAATGAATGAATGAATAGTCCTCAGCCTGCCTGAGTTATTATAATATTATCATTATTAATGAATGACACGCAGGATGAATGAATGAATGGATGGAGAGGACGAATGAGCTGGTGAGTCTCACAGATGTATAAACACAATGCAGCAACCTCCCCTCCCCCACCTGTCCACATGGTGGAATACGACACAGCCATGAAAAGGAACGAAGCTCTGAGCCAGGCTGCACTGTGGATGAACCTTGAAGACATCACGCCCACACCGCCCTGCTGGGAAGTGTGGATGCACGCTGCAAAGTGACCACACCTCAGAGGCTGCGGTGCCGTTTCCCCTGCTTGCTCCCAGGCACAGACGATGTGCTCACGAGAGCTGCCCTGGCTCGGGGGTCTAGCTGGCCCGGCGGCAGCCTGTGTCCCCACAGCAGTGGGACCAAGTCACACGTATCTCCTTCCCTAGTTCCTGGGACGCCTCCACCCCACACAGCTAGTCTTGCCTGCCTGCAGGCCGCAGGGTCCTGGGCGACACCTGCAGCCCTCCCTCCTCTGGGATCAGCCCAGCATGGAGCTCTGAGGCTCCGGAGAATCCCACTGCCTTGCAGCCCATGGGTGTCAGCCCGTGTTGAGAAACGCTGAGCGTATGCTAACACACATTGTTTGCTAAGTGATAAGTCACACACTGGCGAAAACAATTCTTTAAGTGCGGGGTATGTGGCCCTGGCCCCAGGGTCCCTCGTGGAGAATACTTGTTAGTTTGGTGAGCGGGCAGCAGCTGCCTACCTGGTTTATTTTTGTGTGATGAGAAAATACCGAACACCTGTTTGATAATAATGATCAGCTGCTCAGAGAGAATAAATTCGTGGGTCAGAGTCTGCTCGAGGCCGTCAGCCCAAAACGCTGTCAGCCCCTGAGGCTCTCAGCTCGGAAGGCTGTTGGCCCCCGGATAGACCCCCTTTGCTGTTCTATCTGGGTGTCTGCTTCTCAATGCCTTCAGCGCTGCCTGGGTGGGGGTGTCCCGGGTGAGCTGGTCCTCAGTGCTCCTGCCTCCGTGAAGAACCTCTTCTCCCCGCAAGATACCATCTGCATGCTCCTGTGGATCTGCTGTCCTTCACTTACGGCTGTGCATCCGGGGTGGGCTTGGTAAGGGCAGGGCGGGTGTGTGTGTGTGGGACACGGGACATGTCCAGTGACTGGAAGGAGTGAATGGGTGGATGTATGAATAACGCTCTGGGCGTCCACACAAATGTAGAGAGAATAAATGAATGAATGAATGACACCCAAGATTCTGTCCTGCAAATGTGGAGGGAATGAATGAATGACACCCAGCATTCACTCCTGCAAATGAGGATGGAATGAATGAATGACACCCAGCATTCACTCCTAGAAATGATGACGGAATGAATGAATGACACCCAGCATTTACTCCCACAAATGTAAGGGAATGAAAGAATGACACCCAGAGATTCACTCCTGCAAATGTGGAGGAAATGAATGAATGAATGACACCCAGGATTCTGTCCTGCAAATGTGGAGGGAATGAATGACTGATACCCAGAGATTCACTCCCACAAATGTGGAGGGAATGAATGAATGACACCCAGAGATTCACTCCTGCAAATGTGGAGGGAATGAATGAATGACACCCAGAGATTCACTCCTGCAAATGTGAGGGA
>NW_022437112.1:1697571-1698639 GCF_009761245.1 Sapajus apella | reverse complement strand
GAATGAATGAATGACACCCAGAGATTCACTCCTGCAAATGTGAGGGAATGAATGAATGACACCCAGAGATTCATTTCTGCAAATGTGGAGGGAATGAATGAAGGAGCAGCACACAGGCCTGGCTTGATACACGAATGGGTGAATGCATGCACGAATGAATGATGTGCAGGGTTTTCTCCCTAAACGTGGAGCGAATAAATGAAAGGGTGAATACATGATGCCCACTGGTTCTTGACAAGTGTGGAGCACATGAGTAAATGAGTGAATGAATGAATGCAGCTCTGAGAATGTGGAGTGAATGAGTGATGGGAGAATGGGCAGAGGGCGGCAGGGGCAGGGTGGGCGTCGGCCTCACCGCCTCCCTGTGGCCCACCAGGGTCCAGGTCACCGCTGGCTCTGAGCTCTCCGCTGCGTCCCTTGAAACTGTGCCCCCAATGCCCCTCACCCTTGGGGTCACCCCCTCTGGGTTGTGCCGTTCTCCATGACTGTCAATCAATGAGGAAAGGGGTGTGGCCCAAGCCTGTCAATCACGGAGGATAGAGGGGTGTGGCACAAGCCTGTCAATCACGGAAGATAGAGGGGTGTGGCCCAAACCTGTCAATCACAGAAGATAGAGGGGTGTGGCACAAGCCTGTCAATCACCCAAAAGAGGGGGTGTGGACCAAACCTGGCCAGTTAGGGGTCCCTCACTCTCTTTGTAAAAACTCCCCCGAGCAGTGGTCATCTGGCTCTGACAAGGCCAGTCGGAAGCCTTGGGGGGGTGTGGCTCATGGGGGCCAGGAGAGAGAGGGCGTCTCTTTTCCCATTTGATTCCGCTCTGTAAAGATGGGGACCCGGGGCTAGCAGAGACCCTCTTTCCCTCCCTACAGAGAAAGTGGGCTTCCTCCAGTGATTCCCCACCCTGCAGCAGAGGGGTGCAGAAAAGGTGGGGCTCAGACCGGGGAAGAGACACAGACAGGGAGCAGAAACTGACAGCCATTCCAGCTCCTGGATCCAGCCATGCCTGAAGCCACCCTGAAAATCCTAATTATCCAATTTGACAATTCCTACCCTGACTTCAGCCAGCTT
>NW_022437112.1:1674716-1687571 GCF_009761245.1 Sapajus apella | reverse complement strand
GTGTGTGTGTGTGTGTGTGTGTGTGTTTCCCTCTTGTCGCCCAGGCTGGAGTGCAGTGGTGTGATCTCAGCTCACCGCAACCTCTGCCTCCCGGGTTCAAGCAATTTTCCTGCCTCAGTCTCCCTAGTAGCTGGGACTGCAGGCACCCGCCACCACGCCTGGTTAATTTTTGTATTTTTAGTAGAGACGGGGTCTCACCACGTTGGCCAGGCTGGTCTCGAACTCCTGCCCTCGTGATCCGCCCACCTCCGCCTCCCGGGTTCAAGTGCTTCTCCCGCCTCAGCCTCCTGAGTAGCTGGGACTACAGGTGCCTCCCAAAGTGCTGGAATGAGAGGCGTGAGCCACCGCGCCCGGCCCATGTTTTCAATATTAGTATTTTAGGAAGTGAGACCCTGGACTGTCACTGCAGCATGAACAGAAACTCAAACATCAGGCCAGGCCAGGTGACTCATGCCTGGAACGCCAGCGCTTTGGGGGGCCGACGTGGGCGCATCACCTGAGGTCAGGTTTTTGACACCAGCCTGGCCAACATGGTGAAACCCCGTCTGTACTAAAAACACAAAAAAATCAGGCCGGGTCCTGTGGCTCACGCCTGTCGTCCCAGCACTTTGGGAGGTCAAGGCAGGAGGATCGCCTGAGGTCAGGAGTTCGAGACCAGCCTGGCCAACACGGTGAAACGCCGTCTCTACTAAAAATATAAAAATTAGCCGGGCGTGGTGGCGGGTACCTGTCATCCCAGCTACTGGGGAGGCTGAGGCAGGAGAATCACTTGAACCTGGGTGACAAGAGCTAAACTCCATCTCAACAAACAAACAAAAAAGAAAACCCAAAAAAACCAGCAACTGCTCCCTGTTGGTTACAGCCCCCAGGAGGTGACCTCCCAACACCTACTGACCCTCCACAGCCAACTCTGTTTTTTGTTTTTTGTGTCTCTGAGATGGAGTTTCGGTCTTGTTCCCCAGGCTGGAGCGCGGCGGCGTGATCTCGGCTCACTGCAACCTCCCCTCCCGGGTTCAAGTGATCCTCCAGCCTCAGCCTCCCGAGTAGCTGGGATGACAGGCATGTCCTACCATGGCTCTTCTTTGTATTTTATTTTATTTTATGTTTTTGAGATGGAGTCTCACTCTGTCGCCAGGCTGGAGGGCAGCGGTGTGATCTCAGCTCATTGCAGCCCCCGCCTCCCGGGTTCAAGCGATTCTCCTGCGTCACCCTCCTGAGTGGCTGGGACTACAGGCGTCTACCACCACACCCACCTAAGTTTTGTATTTTGATAATATACAAAATGTAATTTTGTATTTTGATAATATACAAAATGTAATTTTGTATTTTTAGTAGAGATGGGGGGGTGGGTTCTCCATGTCGGTCAGGCTGGTCTCGAACTCCCGACCTCAGGTGATCCGCCCGCCTCGGCCTCCCAAATTGCTGGGATGACAGGCGTGGGCCACCACACCCGGTCACGTTAATTCTTTAGAAGTCAACAGACGCCCATTGCTCCGAGCTGCCCCCACCCCCGCCCTGTTTGTGGCCTCCAAGAGGCTTCTGTGGATGCAAGGTTTTGGGTGCTAAATCCAGGAGAGCCGCCAGCAGCACCCACACTTCAGAGATCCGGGAGATGCCGTGTGAGCGACACCCTCCCAGCCAGAGGGAAATGACACAGTTACAATTCCCTGGGTGGTTTTCCAGGCCAGAGAGCTGGGGCCCCCTGTCTAGCCCAGGGTGGCCTGAATCTCTCCGTTCTGTCCTGGGGAGGTGGGGATTTTTAACCTTGACCTCTTCTGTCTTTGAGACGGCGTCTTGTTCTGTCCACCAGGCTGGAGTGCAGCGGTGCGATCTCGGCTCACTGCAACCTCCGCCTTCCGGGTTCAAGCGGTTCTCCTGCCTCAGTCTCCCGAGTAGCTGGGACTACAGGCACCCACCATCATGCCCAGGTAATTTTTTATATTTTTAGTAGAGACGGGGTTTCTCCATGTTGGTCAGGCTGGTCTCGAACTCCTGACCTCAGGTGATCCGCCCGCCTCGGCCTCCCAAAGTGCTGGGATGACAGGCGTGAGCCACCGCACCCTGGACAAGCCTGACCTTTTGACTTGACCACGGGGCTGCTATGCCCCCTCCCTTCCTGGAACAGAGCCTAGGTCCGTCTTCCAAAGCTCACAGAGCTGGCTGGAAGGTGGGGGGCCCTTCTCTGAACTGTCTTGAAGGAGGGGGGTGTCTGTGTCTTCTGAGACACCCTGAGCAGGCTTAGGTCTGGATGTTTTCTGTCTACACTGCCACGCACGTAAAAGAACCCAGGAGGGTATCGGCTCATGCCGGGGAGGGTGCTTTGCAGACTCTGGGCCCGTGCCTGGCCTCGGATGCATTTTCATTTTCGTTTTTATTTTGGTATTGAGAGACAAGGTCTTGCTCTGCTGCCCCGGCTGGAGTGCAATGCTGACAATATAGTTCCCTGCGGCCTCTACCTTCTGGCCTCAAGTGATCCTCGCACCTCAGCCTCCGGAGCAGCTGGGAACACAGCTGCACGGCTCCAGGCCGGCTAATGCTTTGTTTTTTTAGAGATGGGGTCTCACTATGTTGCCCAGTCTTAGTTTTCTTTTTTAGTTACTATGATTTTTGAGACGGAGTCTCACTGTTACCCAGGCTGGGGTTCAGCGGTGCGATCTCAGCTCACTGTAACGTCCGACTCCCGGGTTCAAGTGATTCTCCTGCCTCGGCCTCCCAAATAGCTGGGATTACAGGTGCCTGCCGCCACGCCCTGCTAATTCTTGTATTATTAGTAGAGACAAGGTTTTCCCATGTTGGCCAGGCTGGTCTCGAACTCCTGACCTGAGGCGATCCACCCGCCTCAGCCTCCCAAAGTGCTGGGGTGAGAGGCGTGAGCTGCCGTGCCCGGCCTCATTTTTAGATTTGCAAACAAAGTCCTGTGTGGGGTCAGGATGAGCACAGGGCCACATCGGGGAGGATAAACGGCCACGAATATGGATTTGCTTATCTGCTGTCATCAAGTCCTCTCCAGGGGCCAAACCTCCTCCACATCCTCCCCCACTGCGAACACAGAGTGACTGTCGGTAACACTCCGCCGGGGCCGGGGCCGGGGCCCCACTGAGGGCTGACTTCCTCTTTCCAGCCTGCTCTGGGGACACTGAATGTGATCCCCACCCCGCCGCACAGCTTGTGAAGGGGCCCTGTGCTGGCAGCCCTGTGAGCAGCCCCGGTCCCCAGCCTGGCTGTTCCTGATGGGACAATGCTGTCCCGAAGCTGGCCCTGTAGAAATGAGGCCACTCTCAACATCAGACACGGGCCTGGGGGGTGGGGGGCTAGGGGAGGGACAGCAAGGGGTAGGGGGACTGGGGAGGGATAGCAGGGGGTGTGGGGATGGGGAGGGATAGCAGGGGGTGGGGGGATGGGGAGGGATAGCAGGGGGTGGGGGGCTAGGGGAGGTATAGCAGGGGGTGGGGGACTGGGGAGGGATAGCAGGGGGTGGGGGGATGGGGACCGGGAGCATCAGGAGAAATACCTAATGTAGATGACAGGGCGATGGGTGCAGCAAACCACCCTGGCACGTGTCTACCTATGCAACAAATCTGCATGACCTGCACATGGACCCCAGAATTTAAAGTATTTTAAAAAAAGTGTTAGAACAGGCCAGGTATGGTGCTCACGCCTGTCACCCCAGCACCCTGAGAGGCCGAGGACAGCAGATCACCTGAGGTCAGGAGTTGGAGCCCAGCCTTACCAACACGGTGAAACCCCGTCTCTACTAAAAACGCAAGAATTAGCCGGGCGTGGTGGCGGGCGCCCGTAATCCCAGCTGCTCGGGAGGCTGAGGCAGGAGAATCGCTTGAACCCGGGAGGCGGAGGCTGCCGTGAGCCGAGATTGCACCTCTGCACTCCAGCCTGGGCGACAGAGTGACACTCCATCTCAAAAAAAAAGGGGGGGAAACCTTAGCTAAACACGTCATTACAGACCTTCAGAGTGACACAAGGCAGATTTCCAGGCAATGGTGCCAAACCTTGATGCCTGGGATTCATCAGTGAATCTTGAAAAATGTCAGGAGTCCCTAAAATCCATTCAGTTGAGCAGGGCAGGGTGACTCTTGCCTGTCTGTCATCCCAGCACTTTGGGGGGCCAAGGCGGTAGGATCATTTGGGGTCAGGAGCTTGAGGCCAGCCTGAGCAACATGGGTAGACCCCCTCTCTAAAGCAAAAGCAAAACAAAATACAATTAAAAATAATCAGGCAGGCATGGTGTGCACCTGTGGTCCCAGCGTTGCAGCATGTTGGCCAGGCTGGTCTTGAACTCCTGGCCTCAGGTGATCCACCCGCCTCGCCCTCCCAAAGTGTGGGGTGACAGCACTTTGCCCTTGAACACCCGGGAGTGAGCACCCGCTACGTCCTGAGCCCTAAAAAAAGTAAACCTCATCTCTCCTGGAATGAGTGGTCCCAAGAGACACGCCCAGACCTATCTATCTATCTATGGATCCATCTATTCATCATCTGCCTGTCTTCTGTCTATTATCTATCATCTGTGTATCCATCTATTTTATCTATCTATCTATCTATCTATCATCTATGGATCCATCTATTCATCATCTGCCTGTCTTCTATTATCTATCATCTATGTATCTAATCTATCTATCTATCTTTCTATCCATGCATTCTACCTATGTATTATCTATCTACCTACCTACCATGTATCCATCCACTGTGTCTATCTATCTATCTATCTATCTATCTATCTATCTATCTATCTATCTATCAATCAATGTGTCTATCATCTATCTATCCATCTATCTATCCATCCATTCTATCTGTCTATCTGTCTATCTGTCTATCTATCTATCTATCTATCTATCTATCTATCTATGTGTCTATCTATGTATCTATCTGTCTATGTATCTATCTATCTATGTGTCTGTCTATCTTTGTATCTATGTATGTATCTATATGTCTATCTATGTATCTATCTATATGTCTATCCATCTATCATCTATGTGTCTATCTATTATCTACTTATGTGTCTATCATCTATCTATCCATCTATCCATCCATTCTATCTATCTATCTATCTATCCATCATCCATTTGTCTATCATCTATCTATCATCCAATCCATCATCTATGTATCTAATCTATGTATGTATGTGTGTATGTATCTGTCATCTATGTGTCTATCTATCTATCTATGTATCTATCTATCTATCATCTATGTATCTATGTATCTATCTATCATCTATCTATCTATCTACCCGCACACAGATATGGATAGATGCATAGATCTATCAACGCTTCCTAGCAGAAAATCATCACGAAGCCAGAAAAATTGTCAGCCATATCCCGTGTGCCCCCTGATGTCGGCTCGGAGCTGGGGTCGCTCACGAGCTCCTGGGGCGGAGGTGCCGTACCCGTTGGTGGACTGCAGAGCTGAGGCTCAGGGCGGTGACGGCAGCCGGTCACAGGGCCCCCACGTGCCGGCCCCTCCTGCTGCTGATGCCATTTCTGGCCCGTATCACTTCCCATGTCTCTGTTTTTGTTTTTTTTTTTTTTTTTTTTTTGGAAGACAGAGTCTCGCTCCGTCGCCAGGCTGGAGTTCAGTGGCACAATCTCAGCTCACTGCAACCTCCGACTCCCGGGCTCAAGCGATTCTCCTGCCTCAGCCTCCCGAGTAGCTGGGACTACAGGTGCCCGCCGCCACACTTGGCTAATTATTTGTATTTTGGTAGAGACGGGGTTTCACCGTGTTGCCCAGGGTGGTCTCGAACTCCTGACCTCAGGCGATCCACCCGCCTCGGCCTCCCAAAGTGCTGGGGTCACAGGCGGAGCCACCGCGCCCGGCCACGCTTCCCACGCCTCGATGCCGCGTTCCTGCGTACCTTTGTATTGATTTTGAGCCTGTTGACGGCTACACCACCCCTGTGGCGAGCGGAGGGAAAGTACAGGTTTTTCTTGCTTGACAGAAGAGGAAATTGAGGTTAGCCATTAGTTCATGGCATGGCCGTGGTCAGACCCACGGCTGATAACACGGAAAGTCACCAGTGAATAACGGCAGGCCTGTTTGGTACTCCACACACACGCCCCACGTCTTTGTGGCCAGGCAGGGCCAGGCAGGACCCACGTTGCCGGGTCCCAGGCGGGTCCGCTACCTCCTCCACCCCATACGGCGTCTCATCGTGATGCCCCTGCCCCCTGGCACCCTGTGGGTTTAGGGGAAGAATCCAGGAATGGCCGAGGTCAGCTCACATAGGATTCCGCACAACAGGCTCTCACGTTCTGCCAGAATCCCCGGGCGTCCCTAAAACCACGGGAAGCCCCAGGGGCCAGCGGAGCTGCAGGCGGTCAGCCGGGGAGGTGTTCTTGACACTGACATTCACCAGGCTGGGTCTTGGCCACAGGTTTCCAACTGGGGCCACTGCGGCCTCCACGGGACGCTTGGGAGCAGAGACGTCTCTGGTTGTCACAACGGGGTGGAGGAGGTGGTCAGCCCATGGCCACTCCCCAAATTCATCACCCAAAACCAACAGAGCCTGGCCCTGCACCTGCTCCTGCCCCTGCCCACAGGACTCCTCTCTCCCATGGAGACCTCCTTGGCCAGAAAATCACACATCCTGCTCCCAAAAGGTCCCTCGGTTCAGGGCACCAGTGCGTTTGCACTTGGAGAAGAGCAATCCACAGAACAGCGCCAAGGCATACCTCAAGGTGCCAGGTCGGCTCAGGGGCATGAATCATTGCTCAACACCCAACAGAAACTGGGCAAAGGACAGGAACAGACGCGTCTCAAAAGAAGACATTTATGCAATCAACAAACATGAAAAAAAGCTCATCATCACTGGTTGTTGGACAAACGCAAATCAAAACCACACTGAGATACCATCTCATGCCAGTTACAACGGCGATCATTAAAAAGTCAGGAGACAACAGAGGCTGGGGAGGATGTGGAGAAATAGGAACGCTTTTACACGCTTGGTGGGAGTGTCAATTAGTTCAACCATTGTGGGAGACAGTGTGGCGATTCCTCAAAGATCTACAACTAGAAATAACATTTGAGCCAGCAATCCCATTGCTGCTTATACACACCAAGGATTATAAAACATTCTATTGTAAAGACACACGCACACCTGTGTTTACTGCAGCACCATCTACAATACCAACGGCTTGGAACCAACCCAAATGCTCATCAATGACAGACTGGATAAAGAAAAAGTGGCACATACATACCACGGAATACTATGCAGCCACGAAAAAGGACGAGTTCACGTCGTTTGCAGGGACGTGGATGAAACTGGAAACCGTCATCCTCAGCAAACTGACACAGGAGCAGAAAACCAAACACCGCATGTTCTCACTCATGAGTGGGTGTTGAACAGTGAGAACACATGGACACAGGGAGGGGAACATCACACACTGACACAGGGAGGGGAGCATCACACACCGGGGCCTGAGGGATGGGGTGCTAGGGGAGGGATAGCAGGGGGTGAGGTATTGGGATGGAGAGCATCAGGGGAAATATCTAATGTAGATGACAGGGGGATGGATGCAGCAAACCACCATGACACGTGTATGCCTATGTAACAAACCTGCACACTCTGCACATGTACCCCAGAACTTAAAGTATTAAAAAAAAAAAAGAAAAGAAAAATTGCTCAACATCACGAATGATCACAGAGATGCAAATTCCCATGGCGGTACCGCCTCACTCCTGCAAGAATGGCCATAATCATAACGTCAAAACCCCACAGAGCGGCGTGGGAGCGGTCGGGGAGGGAACAATTCTACGCTGCTGGTGGGAATGTGGGTGAGCCCAGCCACTGCGGTAAACTGTGGAGGCTCGTGGCAGAGCTAAATGTAGATCCACCAAGGGATCCAGCAATCCAACTGCTAGGTATCTGCCACAGGAAAGTAAAGCCAGTACAGGAAAAATAAAACGACTGACCAGGCGCGGTGCCTCATGCCTGTAATCCCGTTACTTTGGTGGGTGGATCACGAGGTCAGGGGTTCAAGACCAGCCTGACCAGCACGGTGAAACCCTGTGTATCTACTTAAAAATACAAAAATTAGCCAGGCGTGGTGGTGGGTGCCTGTAATCCCGGCTACTTGGGAGGCTGAGGCAGAAGAACTGCTTGAACCCAGGAGGCAGAGGCTGTGGTGAGGCAATTGCAAAAATGTGAAACCAACCCAAATGCCCATCAACGAATGGGTGGATAAAGAAATTGTGGTATATTTACATGTATAAATGCTGGCGCTGACATATATATATATATGTCATATGTATTTCATAGATATATGTCAGGGCCAGCATTTTTATATATATACATATATATATGGTGTCGGTGCCAGCATTTATATACGCACACACATGCACACGGACACAAACACACACACACACACACACACATATATATACAAATGATGGAATATTACTCAGCCATGAAAAAGAACGAAAAGACTACATATCCATACACGCATAGGTATATGATGGAATACTACTCAGTCATGAAAAAAGAATGAATTAATGGCATTTGCAGTGACCTGGATGAGATTGGACACGATTATTCCAAGTGAAGTAACTCAGGAACGGAAAACCAAACATCGCATGTTCTCACTTATAAGCGGGAGCTGAGCTATGAGGATGCAAAGGCGTAAGAATGACACAATGGACTCTGGGGACTCGGGGTAGAAAGGTGGGAAGGAGGTGAGGGATAAAAGACCGCAAATTAGATTCTGTATGTACTGGTCGGGTGACGCCCCAAAATCTCACACATCCCCGCTATATGGCACCTGTTCCCCAATAACCTACAGAACTAAGCAAATAGAACCACATACCAGCTTCTGAAAAAACTTCTGAGAAGGGCTTTCTTCTTGAGGCAATAAAAGAGATTTGAGCCATAGATAGTATGTATGTAAATACATTATATATTTATAATAATATAAATTACTATAAAACATTATATAATATATATAAATATATTTATATATAAAAATACATTATATATGTAATCTATGGCTCAGATGTGTTTTTTATATAAATTATTATAAAATATTATTTACGGCTCAAATCTCTTATACATGTATGCATATATATATTTATCCATTATATATAATTATATATATTTATCTCATATCTAAATACATATTTAAATATTTAAATAAATATATATATGGATTGATTGATGGATGTACCTGTTGCGTTCACAGACCCTGCGTCCCTGGGGAGCGAGGATGTGCACCCAGCTGCCGAACAGTCCCTGGGAGTTCGCTGAGCTCAGTCCGGCCCTTGGGGGCACCCTGGGGGCGTCCATCTTTCCGGAGCTCTTTGCTACCTGAACAGGTGTGGGCGGGGGGGTGGGGGTCATGTGTCTTCCAGGGGACGTGTAGAAACTCCTAACCCGAGGTAGGTCTTCCAGGGGCCATGTAGAAATTTCTAATCTGAGGGAGATCTCCCAGGGGCCATGTAGAAATTCCCGACCTGAGGAACGTGTCCCAGGGGTCATGTGGAAACTCCTAAGCTGAAGGAGGTCTCCCAGGGGTCATGTAGAAGCTCCTAACCTGAGGGAGGCCTCCCAGGACCCTGTAGAAACTCCTAACCTGAAAGGTCTCCCAGATGTCCTGTAGAAATTCCTAACCTGAGAGAGGCCTCCCAAGGATCACGCAGAAACTCCTAATCTGAGAGGTCTCCCAGGGGTCCTGTAGAAATTCGTAACCTGTGAGAGGCCTCCCAGGGGCCATGTAGAAACTGTTCGCCTGAGGGAGGCCTCTGAGGGGCCATGTAGAAAGTCCTAAGCTGAGAGGTCTCCCAGGGGTCCTGTAGAAATTCCTAACCTGAGAGAGGCCTCCCAGGACCCTGTAGAAACTCCTAACCTGTAGGAGGTCTCCCAGGGGTCATGTAGAAACTCGTAAGCTGAGGGAGGCCTCCCAGGGGTCATGTAGAAACTCCTCACCTGAGGGAGGCCTCTGAGGGGCTATGTAGAAAGTCCTAAGCTGAGGGAGGTCTCCCAGGGGCCGTGTAGAAACTACTAACCCGCGGGAGGTAGAGGATGGTTCCAGAAGGATCCTGGGCTCCCGTAGCCTGCCCTGCCCACCCCAGTGTCTCAAGGGACAGAAGAGGGGCTGTGGGAGGCAGGTTGGGGACCACGTGCAGGTGCACCTGTTGAGATGCACTCAGGGTGCTTGGCACAATAGTAGGAGAAGTGTTAGGGCAAGCGGTGAGATTCTGGTCTCAAAGGCTTCGGAAGGCAGAGAGGTTTTCATTAGGTCAGGGAATGGGCTGAAGGCGGCCAGTTCTTACGTTGGGGCAGTAAGTCACCGGGTGAAGATGAGGGAGGATGAAAGCTTCCCTGGTGACTCTGTGTACCCCACATTCCTGTGCCCGTGCTCTAATTTGTTAGCTCACGTAAGCTCTGTGCTGGACGACCCTCCCAGGGGCAGGCTGAATGAGAATGACCGGTGAAGGGTGTTTACTCTGGGGCCTGGAACCAAAACATTCGTAAAAACACTCTTTTTTTTTTTTCTTTCTTTCTTTCTTTTTTTTTTGAGATGGAGTCTCCCTCTGTCACCCAGGCTGGAGTGCAGTGGCGCGATCTCGGCTCACCGCAACCTCTGCCTGCCGGGGTCAAGCGATTCTCCTGCCTCGGCCTCCCAAGCAGCTGGGATGACAGGCGCCCAGCAGCACTCACAGCTCATTTTATTGTATTTTCAGTAGAGATGGGTTTTCAGCATGTCGGCCAGGCTGCTCTGGAACTCCTGACCTCGTGATCCGCCCTCCTCGGCCTCCCAAAGTGCTGGGAGGCCAGGCGTGAGCCACCGCGCCGGCCAAATCCACTCTTTTAACCATGTTAATGATCCACAGGCGTGTTGACTTAGAACCTCTCTTATTAAATCTACCCTGAATAAATGCAAGGAGGAACAGGGAGTAGGGGTCTGTGAGCTGCCGTTGCCCCCTGAGAGCTGCTGATGACCTCCCCGGCCCAGTTGAATTCACTGTACGCTGGTGTGTGAGAGTGTGTTTCCTACACCCATCGCTGAATGAGGGACTGCAGGACGGACCTCTGCACGTAGCGATGAGTGTCTCACACACACTAGTGGAGACGGAGGGCTTCAGGAGAGAGGCTGAGACGAGACGGGGCCCTTCCTCAAGGATCTACAACTGGAAAGACCATTTGACCCAGCAATCCCGTGACTGGGTTTATACCCAAACGATTATAAATCATTCGATTGTAAAGACACATTCACACGTATGTTTACTGCGGCCCCGTTTACAATGGCAAAGACCTGGAACCAACCCAAATGCCCATCAAGGATAGACCGGATAAAGAAAATGTGGCACATAGACACCATGGAATACTATGCAGCCATGAAAAAGGATGAGTTCGTGTCCTTTGCGAAGACAGGGATGAAACTGGAAACCGTCATTCTCAGCAAAGTGACACAGTAACGGAGAAGTAATCAACACGTTTTCACTCACAAGTTGGAGGTGAACAATGAGAACACATGGGCACAGGGAGGGGAACATCACACGCAGGGGCCTGTCGGGGGGTGGGGGAGCTACGGAAGGGAAAGCAGGGGGTGGGGAGGTTGGGGAGGGATAACACTGGGAGAAATGGCTGACGTAGGTGACAGGGGGATGGAGACAGCAAACCTCCACGGCACGTGTGCACCTACGCAACCATCTGCATGGACTCACCACTGCCAAGGGTGACTGTGCTGTTATTCATCCTAAGCTGTGACTTCTCTGCTGTGAGCTTTAAGCCGAAAGCCCAAAACTCGAGTCTGGGCAGGGCTGGAGGGAGGGAGGGTATCTGTGTTTCTCCGAGGGGACCTCACCTGTGCCACCCACCCGAAGCTTGATCAGTGTGAACGGTGTGTCCAGGTGGGGACCTGGTGGGAGAAGAGGCACGGGCCTTCACAAACACGGGCTGGCCAACCGTCACGGGTGTGCCGTGCAGTCCTCTGTCAGCCTCGGCCCTAATTGTCCCCCTGGGGGTGGGGGATGCTGATATTTGGCAAGCAGGGCAGGCTTTTACTACAAGAACAATCCTGGCACCTGTGTGGTGGTACCCAAATAAAAATACTGTTTTTCCAAAGTGAAATGGTTTTCTTTTCCTTTTTTTTTTTTTCCGTTTTGAGACAGAGGATCACTCTGGAATGCAGTGGCAGGGTCCCGGCTCCCTGCTACCTCCGCCTCCCAGATTCAAGTGATTCTCCCGCCTCAGCCTCCAGAGTGGCTGTGTTTACAGGCGTGCACCACCACACCCGGGTAATTTTTGTATTTTTAGTAGAGACGGGGTTTCGCCATGTTGGCCCGCCTGGTCTCGAACTCCCGGCCTCAAGTGACCTGCCCAGCGCGGACCCCCGAAGTGCTGATATTGCAGGCGTGACCCACCATGAGAAAAAAGTTACTTCCTGGTGCCGCTTGCCAAGTTCAACCCGCCCCGCCCACACCCCACCCGCCTCAGGGCTGTGGAGTTACAGAGTGTCCACGTTATGTAAACATCACAACAAGAAGAAGAAACAGCCACACACCCAAGAAAACACACCCTTTTCTTTTTAGGGACATTGCCATGTGATCACAGTTCCTCTTTATAGAAATGTGACCGAAAGCACCACGGGAGGCCGTGTGTGTGTGTGTGTGTGTGTGTCTGTGTGTGTGTGTCTCTCCGTGTGTGTGTGTCTGTGTCTGTGTCTGTATGTGTGTGTCTCTCTGTGTGTGTGTGTGCACGTGCATGTGTGTGTGTGTCTGTCTCTGTGTGTGTGTGTCTGTGTGTGTTTCTGTGTGTGTGTGTGTGTCTGTGTGTCTGTGTGTGTCTGTGTCTGTGTGTGTCTGTGTGTGTGTCTGTGTGTGCACACGCGTGTGTGTGTGTCTGTGTGT
>NW_022437112.1:1668794-1674616 GCF_009761245.1 Sapajus apella | reverse complement strand
GTGTGTGTCTGTGTGTGTGTCTGTGTGTCTGTGTGTGCACGCGCGTGTGTGTGTGTGTCTGTGTGTGTGTGTGTGTGTGTGTGTCTGTGCTGGGTGGAGGGCCTGGAGCTCCCAGAACACCCCCACCAGGCCAGCGCATGGGGGTTTGCGTTTTCTCAGCTCTTTGGGGATGGATCTAAAAAGTTTCGGAGTTTCTTTTTTTTGCTAGTTTTTTGTTTTGTTTTGTTTTCAATTTTTTTTTTTTTTTTTGAGACAGAGTCTCGTTCTGTCACCCAGGCTGGGGTGCAGTGGCGCGATCTCGGCTCACCGCAACGTCCCCTCCCGGGTTCAAGTGATTCTCCTGCCTCAGCCTCCCGAGTAGCTGGGATTAGAGGCATGTGCCACCACGCCCGGGTAAGTTTGTATTTTTAATAGAGACGGGGTTTCTCCATGTTGGTCAGGCTGGTCTCGAACTTCCAGCCTCAGGAGATCCGCCCGCATCCGCCTCCCAAAGTGCTGGGATTACAGGCGTCAGCCATCGCGCCTGAGAAGTTCCGGGGTTTCTAACAGTGTGTGCAAATGCGGTCCGAGGTGGCTGTGAGACCTGAGTCTGGAGTCTCCCTGGCACCAGGGGAGCGGTGACGAGGGGCGACCGTGCTCATCCAGGCACCCAGAGAGCTTTTGAACCCATGTGTGCCTACCGTTCCATTATTGGAACGGTAAGCATCTGGGAGTTATTTACATCCCATGGCTCCAGGTCATCTGCAAGGTCTGATTGCAAACACTGAGAAAACGGCCACCTCTGGCATACAGGAGTTAAGTGTGGCAGCCCCAGCTGCCCGCCCTCCGTAAGGTGAACCAGGAGAGACGTGCATTGCACGGCGTGAGTTTTTAAAGGAGGGGTGGCTTCCACCCCTGGGAGATTGCAGCATTTCCCGGCTATGTGACTCAGTGGCTGTGCACGGGCCTTTTCCCGGGGGATTTGGACGCCCGGTCTGCTCTGGCGTGAGGACGCCATGCCTCCTAGAGTCTGTGTGGCCTTCCCCCTCGATCGCGGCCCACACAGACCCTCCCGGCCACCTCTGTTCTTCCCTGACAACAGGAATAAAAGGCCAGCCCGGCCGCTCACCTGTTCAGAAGCAGCAGGAGGAGCAGAAGACACAGGTGACAGCGTAGAAGGTCTCCAGGTGTCTCGGAGCCAGGGACTCAGGGGGCCAGACAGCAGCGTGCCAGCCCTGGCCACGCAAATCGCTTGTGGACGTGGCCGCTGTGTGCAGACGCCTGGGCCTGCGATAGCATCTCGCCAGCAAGTGGCAACCGTGCCCGTTTGTCTGCGTGGCCCGCCGACCGGCTGGAGGGACCGTCACCCGATGCAAATTCTGCAAACTCCACCTCCGCGCGGGCGACCACAGCTTCCACTCAGGCTTAGGTGGAAAGGAAGCCCGTTGTGAAATTTCCTGTGTAACTGTTCGCGTGTGCACAGCTGAGCCCGCTGCACGGCCGCCCCGCCGTGGCACCCAGGGTGCCCGCCCCTAAGAAAACCCTGAGAGGGAGGGGAAGAGGGACACTGATGCTCTCACATTTTGCAGCCAGCAGTGACGGGCCGTTGCCTTTCCTACAACCCATTCCTGTCTCTTCTTAAATTAAAAAAAAAATAATGAAAGAACGGAAAACGTTTCCTTTTGCATTCTAAAGCTGTGCGGATTGCGAGGCCTTTTGGTGCAAGGCCAGACGGTGACAGGCGGTTAGATCTCGGGCGCTGGCCGTGCGGAAGCTCAGAGCTGGTCACGGACACGGCAGCCTCGTGTCCTACTCAGCGTCCCACGAGGATTTCACGCCCGAGAAGCAGGTTTCTCTCTCTCTCTCTCTCTCTCTCTTTCTTTCTTTCTTTCTTTCTTAAGTCTGACTCTGTCACCCAGGCTGGACTGCAGTGGCACGATCCTGGCTCACTGCAACCTCCGCCTCCCGGGTTCAAGCGATTCTCCTGCCTCAGCCTGTTGAGAAGCTTGGACTACATGTACCCGCCACCACGCCTGGCTAATTTTTGTATTTTTATTAGACACGGGTTTTCACCATGTTGGCCAAGATGGTGTCAAGGTCTTAACCTCACGATCTGCCCACCTCGGCCTCCCGATGGGATGGCAGCCGTGAGCCGCCGCGCCTGGCCGGGCAGCAGATTTCTAAGCGCTGCCATGCTTGTCCGGGAAGAACAGAGGTTGATTCTTGTCACTTGTCGGAGGAGGGTGACAGGGAGGGCTTGTCAGCAACAGGGAATGAGTGAATATTCAACCACTGCTCAGGGAAAAAGACAGAGTAGAATCCGTCAGGCCAGGCCAGACATGGCGGGTCACGCCTGTCACCCCAGCACTGTGGGAGGCCGAGGCGGGTGGATTGCTTGAGGTCAGGAGTTCGAGACCAGCCCGGCCAACATGGAGAAACCCCGTCTCTACTAAAAATACAAAAATTAGCGTGGTGGTGGTGGGCACGTGTATTCCCCGCTCCTTGGGAGGCTGAGGCAGGAGAATCACTTGAACCCAGGAGGCGGAGGTTACAGTGAGCAGAAAAGGCGCCGTTGCACTCCAGCCCGGGCAACAAGACCAGAACTCTGTGTCAAAACAAATAAATAAAAATAGGTAATGGGGTAGATAGACACCACGGAATATTACGAAGCCATGAAAAAGGTTGAAATCACGTCCTTTGTAACAACTCGGTTCCAGCCGGGGGCCATTCTGCAAAGTGAATTAATGCAGAGACAGAACACCAAATACCACGTGTCCTCGCTTTTAAGCAGGAGGCAAACACGGGGTACTCATGGATATAAAAGTGGAAACAGCAGCCACTGGGGACTCCTTGAGATGGGAGGGAGGTTGGTGATGAAGACCTGAAAGGCTACGTACTGGGTGCTATGCTCAGTAGCTAGGGGTGAGACCATTCATGCCCAAGATGTCAGCATCACACAATAGACCCTGTAACACTCCGGCATATGTAAACCTAGACTCCAAAATAAAATAAAAGCCGGGCGTGGTGGCCCATGCCTATAATCCCAGCATTGTGGGAGGTCGAGGCGGGCAGATCGGCTGAGTTCAGGAGTTCAAGACCAGCCTGGCCGACATGCTGAAACCATGTCTCCACTAAAAGTATAAAAATTAGCCAGGCGTGCTGGCAGGTGCCTGGCATCCCAGCTACTCGGGAGGCTGAGGCCGGAGAATTGCGTGAACCTGGGAGGTGGAGGTCGCAGGGAGCCGAGGTCGTGCCATTGCACTCCAGCCTGGGCGACAGAGCGAGACTCTGTCTCACCAACAGCAAAATAAAAAATGTGACCTTGGAAAAAATATGTTGAAAAAAGGCTAAAAGTGATTAAAAAGTTGAGGCACCCTCATGAAATTGTGCAGAGATGGCTGACTCGCTCACACAGAACCGCAGTCAGTGTCAGCCTGACTCACGCCTGCACGGCGCTCACGGAACACACGTGCTTCCTCCGAAAGCCTCAGCAGAGCCTTCTTATGAGTCGCGTTGTAAGAAAGAAAAAAAAGTCCAGAACACTCCCTGTGGTTATTACCACCATCCTTATTATTATTAATTTTCAAGACAGAGTCTCGCTCTTGATGCCCAGGCTAGAATGAACTGCTGTGATCTCAGCTCACCGCAACCTCCGCCTCCCGGGTTCAAGCGATTCTCCTTCCTCAGCCTCCAGAGTAGCTGGGGCTACAGGCACATGACACCACCCCTGGCTAATTTTTGTATTTTTAGCAGAGACGGGGTATCACCGTGTTGGCCAGGCTGGTCTCGAACTCCTGACCTCAGGCGATCCTCCTGCCTCAGACTCCCGTAGCGCTGGGATGACAGGCGTGAGCCACCGCGCCCGGCTTATATATTTCTCTAACACACTGCCGTCATCGTGGGCTGAGGGACGGTGGACACCTCTGCAGCGTGCGGGGAGCTGGCGTTTTAAACAGCAACCGCCAACAAAATGCACCAAAATGCAGCATCCGTGGCACGCCGCATACCCCCAAAAGGACAGTGCTTTACGACGTGAGCTGACCCCCGAAGGCGGGGCCCTGCGCTGTCTAGCCACAGCTGCGGGTGCGTGCACACACCGGTGTCATTCTTCACGACCGCCGGCAAGTGTCCGAACGTTTGCAGAAGTGTCACGACTGCTGCTTCTGGCATTTGAAATAAGCGTTGGCGCACAGAGGGATTCACGGATGCAGAATTCAAAAATAATTTGGATTTCCCTGTTTTATCACACTGACGCCCGGGATGGAGGGCAGGGGTGCGATCGTCACTCACCGAAGCCTCCCACTGCTAGCCTCAAGCGATCCTCCTGCCTCGGCCTCCGAAGTAGCTGGGAGTATAGGAGCATACGGTCACACCTGCCTAATCTTTAAAAAAAGTTTTGGGGGGGGCCAGGTGCGGTGACTCACGCATGTAATCCCAGCACCGTGGGAGGCCGAGGCAGGCGGATCACGAGGTCGGGGGTTTGAGACCAGCCTGGCCAACATGGCGAAAACCCGTCTCTACTAAAAACACAAAAATTAGCCGGGCGTGCTGGTGGGCACCTGTCATCCCAGCTACTCGGGAGGCTGGGGCAGGAGAATCGCTTGAACCCTGGAGGCGGAGGTTGCGGTGAGCCGAGATCGCACCAGTTCATTCCAGCCTGGGCGACAGAGCGAGACTCTGTGTCAGAAAAAAAAAAAAAAAAATGTGGGTCAGGTGAGAAATTCTGATGATTAATATCCTACTTTTAAATTTGGCCCTTTTTTTTAAATGTTTTTAAGCAGATAGTTAAATTGTATTTTCCCAAAGAAATTATGATTAAATACTGCTCACGTTAAAATATTAATATCCTCAAGGTAAGTTTATATAGTACTTAAAATGCATTATTTAAATTTGCAGCATACAATTTTTAAAAAGTTTCCCCCAAAAAAGATATGTCATGGCATGAGTCAGTGTTCTCCAGGGGAAAGAACCAACAGAATATATTTTTGTAGATACAGAAGACATAAAGTTTACATACATAAGTTTTATATTGTATAGCTGTAATATTTAGAGTATACATAATTATGTAGAGAATGTATACATAATATTTACAAATTATATAAAAGAAATTATGCATAGATAACTTTTTAAAAATATATGTATTTTATTACATTTTAGGTTTTGGGGTACATGTGAAGAACATGCAGGATTGTGGCATAGGTACACACGTGGCAGTGTGGTTTGCTGCCTTCCTCCCCTTCACCTACATCTGGCATTTCTCCCCATGTTGTCCCTCCCCAACTCCCCACCCCCCACTGTCCCTCCCTATTTCCCCCACACAGACCCCAGTGTGTGATGCTCCCCTCCCTGTGTCTGTGTGATCTCATTGTTCAACACCCGCCTATGAGTGAGAAAATGAGGTGTTTGGTTTTCTGCTCTTGTGTCAGTTTGCTGAGAATGATGGTTTCCAGCTTCATCCATGTCCCTACAAAGGACACGAACTCATCGTTTTTCATGACTGCATAGTATTCCACGGTGTCTATGTGCCACGTTTTCCCCCTCCAGTCTATCATCCATGTAACTTTTATCAGGGTGTGAAAGGTCTATACATATATGTCTTTTGTTACGTATATATCTTCCGGTAGACAAGGACATATACATATATGTTCTTTTGTATAATTTATAAATATTATTTATACATTCTACACATATTTATGGATATATATGTATGTATTTTAATAATTACACAATATATGAGACTTAGTGGAGGAAATTGACTTAGAGTGTTACGGAGACTCAGCTGTCCCACAATCTGCTGTGTGAAGGCCTGAGACCCAGGAGAGCTGAGGGTGTGGGTCCCAGTG
>NW_022437112.1:1661316-1663794 GCF_009761245.1 Sapajus apella | reverse complement strand
TGGGACTCACACCCTCAGCTCTCCTGGGTCTCAGGCCTTCACACTCAGGCTGGGACCCACCCCATTGGCTGACATTCATCCCCTCTGATGAAGGTGAGGATCTTGAGGGTTTGCAGTGTCCCTTCTTCCTGCAGCATGCCCTAAGCAAAATCCCGGGCGTCGGGCGGGCACAGTGGCTCACGCCTGTAACCCCCGCACGTGGGGAGGAAAGGAGGAAGGGAACCCTGACTGCCTACGACGCCCGCTCAGATCACGCCGTTGCACTCCAGCCTGGGCAACAGGGGTGAAATCCCATCTCAAAACAAAACAACAACAACAAAAAATACAAGCGTTAGCTGGGCGTGGTGGTGGGCACCTGTAATGTCAGCTAAGCGGGAGGCGGAGGCAGGAGAATCGCTTGAACCCGGGAGGCGGAGGCTGCAGTGAGCCGAGATCGCGCCACTGCCTTCCAGCCTGGGCGACAGAGTGAGACTCCATGTCGAAAAAAAAAAAAAAAAACCTCAGACACTCGGGTCATCGTGTGAGTCAGTGCTTGGCAAAGCTGCTTCGCACTGAGGGGCGTCTACACCACAGCCCTGCCGTGGCTGGGCAGGCAGCTCACGTCACCCCTCGTGAGGCTTTCCTGAGTATCCTGGGAGCCTTCCTGCCTCTCTGCAGCCCTGGGTGGGTCCGCTGTTGCCTGCAGAGGTGGCAGGGGTACAGGAAGCACCACACCCTGCGCCTCCCTGCACCACAAACCCTCTGTGACCCTCCTCATCAAGGGGTGTGGGTTTGTCTGCGGAGATTGTCACTAACATCTCGAAGAAAACATGAGCCCTGGAAACCATCATTCTCAGCGAATTGACACAAGAACAGAAAACCAAAGACAGCATGTTCTCACTCATAAGTGGGAGTTGAACAATGAGAACACATGGACACAGGGAGGGGAGCATCACCCACTGGGGTCTGTTGGGGGGAAATGGGGGAACAGCCAGGGGTGGGGAGTTGGGGAGAGATAGCATGGGGAGAAATGCCAGACGTGGATGAACCTGGAAACCACCATTCTCAGCGAATTGACACAAGAACAGAAAACCAAAGACCGCATGTTCTCACTCATAAGTGGGAGTTGAACAGTGAGAACACATGGACACAGGGAGGGGAGCATCACACGCTGGGGTCTGAGGGCTGGGGGGCTAGGGGAGGGATAGCAGGGAGTGGGGGGACTGGGGAGGGAGAGCATAAGGAGAAATCCCTAATGTAGATGATGGGGGATGGATGCAGCAAGCCACCACGGCACGTGTGTACCTGTGTAACAATCCTGCATGTTCTGCACATGCACCCCAGAACTTACGGTATAATAAATGTAAAAAGGTGTGTAAGGCTTAGCATGCCTGAGTCATGACACCAGCCAGTTTCCTGGTCTGCCCGTATTCTTGCCTCGTGCCCAGGTGTCTGAACACGCATCCCGTGAGGACCCGCTCGGCGACCCCAGGCTGACACCTGGACCTTCACGGAAGCGCCTCAGCTCTTGCGCCTGATCCCGCAGGGAAGCCCCCGAATCGCAGACCTCTGACTCCGACGGATGCCATGTCCCCAAATGCCCCGTCTGCAGGGGGGTTTCAGGTTTGTCGTTTGTGAAGGAAGAAGGATGGCGGCGGGAGGAGAGATGAGGAAGGTAAGCTACGAACCCGGTATGGAAGGACAGTGGCTCCCGCCGCGAACGTCACGCACGTGATGGGAAGCTCCTTTTTCTCTCTCGAATGTTAGCTAGTCTGTGTGCTCCTTCACCAGAAAAAAAGCAGGAACCCATTCCATGTAATCCTTGCATCGTGGTGCCAGGCAGGGCCCTGGAAAGGTGAATTCCTTGGTTAAAATAATGAGAATTCACAGGTGAGTTTATAGCCTGTCCTGCGGGCTGGTGGCTTGGTCACATCTTTTCTTTTTTGAGAGGGAATCTCGCTCTGTCGCCCGGGCTGGAGAGCAGTGGCGTGATCTCGGCTCACTGCAACCTCCTCTCCTGGGTTATGTATGTAAATATCCTTATATATCTACATACAACTTTTACATCTGTATAAACGCTTACGTAAGAATATATTTTGTATGTGTGTATATGCATATTTTATTTTATTTATTTCCTTTTTATTTGGATGTGAAGTCTTGCTTTATCACCCAGCCTGGACTGCAGTGGCATCATCTCGGCTCACTGCAACCTCTGCCTCTCAGGTTCAAGTGATTCTCCTGCCTCAGCCTCCTAAGTAGCTGGGATAACAGGCGCACGCCGCCTCGCCTGGCTAATTTTTGTATTTTTAGTAGAGACAGGGTTTCACCATGTTGGCCAGGCTGGTCTCGAACTTCTGACCTCGTGATCCGCCCGCCTCGGCCTCCCAAAGTGCTGGGATTATAGGCGTGAGCCACCGTGCCCAGCCTTCTAGCTGGCTTTGTAACCTGATTCTGGAGTGATGAATGCATTCTCTTTTTTTTTTTTTTTTTTTTTTTTTT
>NW_022437112.1:1647746-1661216 GCF_009761245.1 Sapajus apella | reverse complement strand
GCTGGAGTGCAATGGCGCGATCTCGGCTCACCGCAACCTCCGCCTCCTGGGTTCAGGCAATTCTCCTGCCTCAGCCTCCTGAGTAGCTGGGATTACAGGCACGCGCCACCATGCCCAGCTGATCTTTTGTATTTTTAGTAGAGACGGGGTTTCACTGTGTTGACCAGGATGGTCTCGATCTCTTGACCTCGTGATCCACCCGCCTCGGCCTCCCAAAGTGCTGGGATGACAGGCTTGAGCCACCGCGCCCGGCCCAATGAATGCATTCTTTAGGGTGAGGCAGGATACACACATGCACGTACCGTTTCATTCATCTGCATAACAGAGGCAGGCATTGCCCCTCCAGGAGCTGCACGTCCAGAGAAGCCCTGCCTCTACGCTTGCTGAAAATCTGGAATTCATGCAGAGCCAGGTTATACAGAAGGGCACCTGCGCAACTACTGAAAAACCCCAAATCCAGAAACACGGGGTGACAGTTTCTCTTTGTTTTCCAATTGCATTTCCTTGGGGAAGCAAAAAAATAAATGTCACCTTGGGGTCCAGTCCTGGAACCTCTGGTGAAGAATTGTGACAGGGATTATGATGAGGAACTCCAAGAAGGTGGAACAGATCTGGGGAGGGACCGGGTGAGGAAATTCAGGAGTGTGCCTAGGAGACAAATTCCCAGGGGTTCCCCAATCCCAGTAACCAACAGGACTGATCATGCCATGCAATGTTTATTTTAATTAATTAGTATTATTTTTTTTTGGAGACAGAGTCTTGCTCTGTAGCCAGGCTGGAGTGCAGTGGGGAGATCTCTGCTCACTGCAACCTCTGCCTCCTGGGTTCAAAACCAATCAATTAATTAAATCGAATAATATCAGTCAGGAAAAGAGATGTATAAAAGAGTGAGCCCTCCATCAGAATCTATCAATCAATTAAATAAATAATATCAGCAAAAATAGAGATGCATAAACAGAGACCCTACCTCCAATCAATCAATTAATTAATTAAGTTAAATAATATCAGCTAAGAAAAGAGATGCCTAAGACAGAGTGAGACCCTGCCTCACAATCAATCAATCAATCAATCAACTAATATCAGCCAGGAAAAAGATGCCTAAGACAGGGCGGGACCCTGCCTCACAATCAATCAATCAATTAATATCAGCCAAGAGGTGCATAAAGCAGAGACCCGACCTCACAATCAATCATTAATAAATTAGGTAATAAATTAAATAATATCAGCCAAGGAAATAGGTGCATAAAACAGAGACCCTACCTGAAAATCAATCAATCAATCAATTAAATTAAATAATATCAGCCAAGAAAACATATGCCTAAGACAGCGTGAGACTCAGCCTCAAAAGCTATCAATCAGTTACCCTAACTAATATCAGCCAATCAAAGAGATGCATAAAACAGAGGCCTGGCCGGGCGCGGTGGCTCACGCCTGTAATCCCAGCACTTTGGGAGGCCGAGGTGGGTGGATCACGAGGTCAAGAGATCGAGACCATCCTGGTCAACATGGTGAAACCCCGTCTCTACTAAAACTACAAAACATTAGCTGGGCATGGTGGCTAATGTAATCCCAGCTACTCAGGAGGCTGAGGCAGGAGAATTGCCTGAACCCAGGAGGCGGAGGTTGCGGTGAGCCGAGATCGCGCCATTGCACTCCAGCCTGGGTAACAAGAGCAAAACTCCATCTAAAAAAAAAAAACAAAAAAAAAAAAAACAGAGGCCCTACCTCAAAGTCAATCAATTAATTACATTAAATAATTTCAGCTAAGAACAGAGGTGCATAAAACAGAGGCCCTACCTCAAAATCAATCAGTCATTAATTATATTAAATAACTAAATAGTATCAGCCAAGAAAATAGATGCCTAAGACAGTGTGAGACTCTGCCTCATAAGCTGTCAATCAATTAATTTAACTAAATAGCATCGGCCAAGCAAAGAGACATATAAGACCTTGCCTCAAAGCAAGACCTTGCCTCAAAGCAATCAATCAATTGATTAATTAAATAGTATCACCCCAGAAAAGAGATCCATAAGAGACCCTACCTCAGAATCAATCATTAATTAAATAATAAATTAAATTATAGCCAAGAAAAGGGGCCTAAAACAGAGACTCTACCTCAAAGTCAACCAATCATTAATTAAATGAAATAATCAATAGTATCAGCCAAGAAAAGAGATGCCTAAAACAGAGACCCTACCTGCAAATGAATCGTTAATTAAATTAAACAATAACAGCCAGGAAAAGAGGGCATTAAACAGAGAACCAACGTCACAATCAATCAATCCATCATTAATTAAATTAAATAATAAGTAATAGCCAAGAAAACTGGAGCCTAAAACAGGGACCCCACCTCAAAATCAATCATTGATTAATTAATATCAGCCAACAAAAAGGGTGCCTAAAAGAAAGCCTACCTGAAAATCTATCAATCGATTACTTAAATAATAGCCAAGAAAAGAGATTCCTAAGACAGCGGCAGAGCCTGCCTGAAGAGCAATCAATCAATCAGTTAATTCAATTAAACGACGTCAGCCTACCGAAGAAGAGCTGAGACGCAGGCCTTCCGCGGTCCTCTGAGCTTGAGCTTCCAGCCCCTCCTGGAGGTTGAAACTGATATTGTATGGCCCAAGACCTCCCGCCATAAATCACAGAGTCAGACTCTCCAGGTGCCAGCCCCCCGTGCAAACCAGGACATTCTTCCCCGTTAGAACGTTCCAGGGGTCTTAACACGACCACACCTGGATAATTTTTTTTTTTGTAGAGGCAGAGTCTTGCTGTGTTGCCCAGGCTGGTCCTGAACTGCTGAGCTCCAGTAATCCTTCCAGGAAAAGAGGTAAACCTCTGTTGCTGTTTTTATTTTCCTTTTGAGAGAGGGTGCAGTTCTGTCGCCCAGGCTGGAGGGCAGTGGCATAAAATCCTTGTTCACTGCAGCCTGGAACTGCTGGGCTTAAGAGATCCTCATGCCTCAGCCTCCTGAGTAGCTGGGACTACAGGTGCACGCTACCAAGCCCAGTTATCTATTTATTTTTTTGATGTGGAGTTTCACTCTTGTTGCCCAGGGTGGAGTCCAATGGCACGATCTCGGCTCACTGCAGCCTCCACCTCCCGGGCTCAAGCAATTCTTATGCCTCAGCCTCCTGAGTACCTGGGATTACAGGTATGAGCCACCGTGCCTGGCTAATTTTTTAATTTTTAGTAAAGACAGGGTTTCTCCAGGTTGGTCAGGCTGGTCTCGAACCCCTGACCTCATGTGATCCACCCACCTCTGCCTCCCCAGGTGCTAGAATGCCAGGCATGGGCTACTGCACCTGGCTAACCGAACGCTTCAATCTTCACTACAAAAAAATCAAAGCACAAAATTGCTTCAGCGGACGATAAGCCGTTGGCAGAAAAATGCAAAATGCTGAATTAAGAAGAAACGACTCGGGCAAGGGTGTGGTGTCCTGAGGACGACGGAGAGGGAATAGTAAGTGAGGACGGATGAGGGTTTGTGGAAGGAGGTTAAGAAGAGGCTGGCCCTAGACAGGTGCGGCGGCTCACTCCGGTGCGGATCATAAGGTCGGGAGTTCGAGACCAGCCTGACCCACATGGTGAAACCCCGTCTCCACTAAAAATACAAAACTTAGCCGGGCGTGCTGGCGGGTGCCTGTCATCCCAGCTACTCAGGAGGCTGAGGCGGGAGAATCACTTGAACCCGGGAGGCGGAGGTTGCCGTGAGCAGAGATCGTACCACTGCACTCCAGCCTGGGCAACAAGAGCTAACCTCTGTCTCAAAAATAAATAAAAATAAATAAATAAATAAAATGAAAAGGCTGGGCTCTTGGAGTGGGGTTGAAAGTGCTTGCTGTCGTTTTCAAGGGAGAGATTGTAGAAACGCTCTGTGCTGTAGAAGGATGGAATTGCCCTGGGTCTAGAGGACACCATGAGTCACATGTGAGATTGCAGCATTCAGGTACAGCCTGTGCCTGCGTTGTGCTGAGTGAAAAATCGGTTTTTATCTTTCAGTTCCTCTCGCCTGCATGGCCTGATATGCGATCGTGGAGAGGAATACCCGGTTTCAGGCCGGGCGCCGTGACTCAGGCCTGTCATCCCAGCACTTCGGGAGGCCGAGGCAGGTGGATCACGAATGAGGTGAGGAGTTCAAGACCAGCCTGGTCTACATGGAGAAACCACGTCTCTGCTACTAAAAATACAAAAAGCAGCCAGGTGTGGTGGCGGGTGCCTGTGGTCCCAGCTACTGAGGACGCTGAGGCAGGAGGATCTCTTGAACCCGGGAGGTGGAGGTTGCGGTGAGGTGACATGGCGCCATTGCACGCCAACCTGGGTGACAAAGTAAGACTCCGTCTCAGGCCGGGTGTGGTGGCTCCCTGCTGTCATCCCAGCACTTTGGGAGGCCGAGGCGGGCAGATCACGCGCTCAGGAGTTCGAGACCACCCTGGCCAACATGGTGAAACCCTGTCTCTACTATAAATACAAAAATTAGCCAGGCGTGGTGGCAGGCGCCCGTAATCCCAGCTACTCAGGAGGCCGAGGCAGGAGAATTGTGACTTCACAGTATTCCTTAAATCTCTGTCTTTCTTCCAACATTCAGCACACTGAGCACTGGAAGCTGGAATTTTTTTTTTCTTTTTGTGATGGAGTTTCGCTCTTGCTTCCCAGGCTGGAGTGCAGTGGCAGGATCTCGGCTCACCGCAACCTCTGCCTCCCGGGTTCAAGTGATTCTCCCGCCTCAGCCTCCCAAGTAGCTGACGTGGCAGGTGCCCGCCACCACGCCCGATTAAGTTTTTGTATTTTTAGTAGAGACGGGGTTCGCCATGTTGGCCAGCCTGCTCTTGAACTCCTAACCTCAGGTGATCTGCCCGCCTCAGCCTCCCTGAATGCTGGGATTACAGGCGTGAGCCACTGCGCCTGGCCTGAAAAGTCTGTTTCCTTCTTTAATTTTATTTATTTTTTATAGAGATGGGGTCTTGCTATGTTGCCCAGGCTGATCTGAAACTCCGAGCCCAAGTGATCCCCCCACCTTGACCTCCCCAAGTGCTGGGATGACAGGCGTGAGCTCTTCTTGTTTATTTTGCTCTGATCAAGGAGGGCATGGCCTTCCGCACCTGCTGGGGAGGGTCTGTCAAGGAGTAAGTGAGGCGTTCACTATGCTGTTCTAGACATGCCTGCCTTTGCTGCTCCCAGCCCTTGCCCATCAGTGGCCAAGCAGCTTCCCGGCAGAGGGCATTGCAGGCGCCCCGTCTATTCTGCAGGTGTCAGCCTATGTTGGCACTGGTGTTTGTGCCCTTTCTTGATAGGTACCAGTGAGACCCTTTGCGAATAGATGCTGGAAATAGATGCTTGGTGCCGCAAAGAAAAATTAGCACTGGGGCCAGGTGCTGTAATCCCAGCACTTTGGGAGGTCGGGACAGGCGGATCATGAGGTCAGGAGATCGAGACCAGCGTGGCCAACAGAGTGAAAGCGTGTCTCTACTAAAATACAAAAAAAAATTAGCCGGGCATGGTGGTGGGTGCCTGTAATCCCAGCTACTCGGAAGGCTGAGGCAGGAGAATCACTTGAACCCGGGACGCGGACGTTGCAGTGAGCAAAGATCGTGCCACTGCACTCCAGCCTGGGTGACAGCAAAACTCCGTCTCAAAAAAAAAAAAAGAAAAAAAAATCATCCCTGAGACAGAGGATCTCTCAGCAACGCAGTTTTTACCTCCCGGGCTGCAGGGAGGGGACCCTCACGGGCCATCGAGCCACGACAGCACAATGAACAAAGGAAAACACACACATGTATCCCTGACGCGTGTGGGGTCGTCCTTCCTGCCGTGTCTGAGCTCCGTGGCCTGGAGCCAGACCTCACTATCTAAACTAGAACCCGACGGGCTGACAACTTAAAACTTTTCTAAACAGGTGAAAGCCACGGAGAGCTGGGACATGCCTGTGAGCACGTCCAGCACGGGTATCTCGGTGAAAGCACAAGGACGTAGAATGTCCTACGTGCCCGTGAGCACGGCGTGTCTAACAGCTGCATAGGAGGGGGCTTCACAGAGTTATTCGCACACGTATGATTTAATAAGGAAGGAAACTTTAAAAAGGAACTTTTTTATTTCCCACAGACCCGGGGCCCCGAGATGCCTGAATTTATTCCCAATTTGCACTGAGGGATTGGCGTGTGTCAGGGACAAAGGAGGCCGGAGGAGAGGAAGGGAAGGGACGCTGCTGGCCGTGGATGAATTTCCTGAGGTGTTCTTCCCAAATCGCCAGCATCTGGGGCTTAAACAGCAGGAATGTATTTTTCACCAGTCCTGGAAGCCAGGAGGCTGAGACCCACGTGTGTTCCCTCCATAAGCTCTAGGGGAAGGTCCTTCCTGCCTGTCCCAGCCCTGGGGACTCCAGGTGTCCTGGGCTTGTGGCCCCATCACTGCAGTGTCTGCCTCTGTCTCCCGGTGGCCTTCTCCGCTGTGCCTGTGTCTGCGCTTCTGTTTCTTACAGAGACAGCAATGATTGGACTCATGGTCCATCTCATGCAGGACGATCTCCTCTTGAAATCTTTCACTCGTGGCGTCTGCAAAGATCTTATTTCAAAATAAACTCCCATTCACAGGTTCTGGGGGTTAGGATACGGACCTATCTTTCTGGGGGATCATAGTTTATTTCATTATAATCGAAGGAAATCCCTGTGCTGCTTTCTCAAGAAGCTCTAGGGGAGGATCCCTCCTGGCTCTCCCAGCTCCTGGGGGCTCCAGGTGTCCTTGGCTTGTGGGTGCATCACTCCAGCCTCTCCCTGTGTCTCCACGTGGCCTTCTCCTCTGTGTCTGTGTCTCCGCCTCTGTGTCTTAGAAAGACTCCTGCCATTGGATTTGGTATCCACCTTCATCCAGGATGATCTCGTTTTGGGACCCTTAACTTTCTTACATACACAGAGTCTCTGTTTTCAACTATAAAGTCCCATTCATAGGTTCTGGGGTAAGACAATAAACATGTGTTTTGGGGTCAGCTTTCAACCCATCACAGTGGTACCCAGTTCCCTGCGGAGGCTCCTTCCTGCCTCTGCAGCTCCTGGGGGCACCAGCATCCCTGCGCTTGTGGCCCCATCACTGCAGCCTCTGCCTCCGTCTGCACGTGGCCTTGTCCTCTGCGTCTGTGTCTCTCCTTCTGTGTGTTACAATGACACTGTCATTGGATTTAGGACACACCCTAATCCAGGATGATCTTATCTGGAGGTTCTTAACTCGTTAAATCTGCTAAGTTATTTATTTCCAATTAAGGTGTCGTTTCAGGCTCTGGGCTCTAGGATGTGCACGTGTGTTTCCAGGGGCCACCGCCCAACCCATCACAGTTGTACCCAGTTCCCTGCGGAGGCTCCTTCCTGCCTCTCCAGCTCCCGGGGACTCCAGCATCCCTGGGCTTGTGGCCCCATCACTCCATTCTCCGCCTCCATTCACAGGTTCTTGGGTTAGAATATGAACATATCTTTTGGGGGGTGCCATAGTTCAATCCACTTCAATTGTATCCAGTTCCCTCTGGAGGGTCTAGGGGAGGCTCCTTCCTGCCTCTCCAGCTCCTGGGGGCGCCAGCATCCCTGGGCTTGTGGCCCCATCACTGCCGCCTCCGCCTCCGCCTCCATGTGGCCTTCTCCTCTGTGTCTGTGTCTCCTCTCTGTCTGTTAGAAGGACGCCTATCATTGCATTTAGGGTCTATCTTATTCCTGTATGTCGTCATTTTAACTAATTAAACCTGAAAAGCCCGTACTTCTAATATTTCTAAAGGAGTTTCCCGGTGCACAAGAATTTTCGGGACACCCTGCTGGAGTCCCTACAGCTGGTCCGTCGACAACCTGATTTGACTGTGCCATAGTCTGTCTGGAAGACAAGCGACGTTCAGAGCAGCTCATGGGAAGGGAGCGTGGTCATCATGGCGGCAGCATCCTGGGCAATTGACCCCTCTGTGCTCTGCAGAACCTACCCTTCTGTGGGCTAACCAGCAGACCTAGTGTCCTCTCTAGTTTTTTTTTTTTTTGAGATGGAGGCTGGCCCTGTCACCCAGGCTGGAGTGCGGTGGCACGATCTCGGCTCACTGCAGCCTCCGCCTCCCAGGTTCAAGCAATTCTCCCACGTCAACCTCTGGAGCAGCTGGGAGGACAGGCATGCAACGCCATGCCAGCCTAATTTTTTTTTTTTTTTTGTATTATTACTAGAGATGGGGTTTTTCCATGTTGGCCACGCTGGTCTTGAACTCCTGACCTCCAGTGATCTGCCTGCCTTGGCCTCCCAAAGTGCTGAGATTACACGTGTGAGCCACCGTGCCCGGCTAATTTTTTGTATTTTTATAGAGACAAGGGTCTCGCCATTTTTGCCAGGCTGGTCTCAAGCTCCTGACCTCAAGTGATCCACCAGCCTCGCCCTCCCAAAGTGCTGGGATGACAGGCGTGAGCCACCACGCCCAGCCATCTCATTTGTTTGAGATGGGATCTCACCCTGTTGCCCAGACTGCAGAGCAGTGCTGTGCCCTCCGGTCACTGCAGGCTTCACCTCCCAGGCTCCACCAATCCTCCCACTTCAGCCTCCTGAGTAGCTGGGGTCACAGACACCTGCGACCCCATCAGGCAAATTTTTGCATTGTTAGTAGAGACGGGGGTGTTGCCTCGAACCCCTGACCTCAAGCAATCTGCCCTCCTCGGCCTCCCAAAGTGCTGGAACGACAGCAGGGAGCCGCCTCGCCCTCATAATTTTTGTATTTTTAGTAGAGGCGGGGTTTCACCATGTTGCCCAGGCTGGTCTTGAACTCCTGACCTCAGGTGATCCACCCACCTGGGCCTCCCAAAATGCTGGGATGAGAGGCGTAAGCCACCGCGCCCGGCCGACAGGTGATTCTTATTAATACTCAGGTGCTCTGTGTTTACTTATAACTCAGGAATGTATCAGGTAGGTAGCTGTCACCTCCCTGCCGCTCATTACAGAATCAAAGGTATCCTCCACCGAGGAGCCACGGGGGCTGAGTGATGTTCGTGATTCTCAACATCAACCCACGCCCAGCATCCACCAGACACCCGCCTTCAATCATCAGATCTACGCTTCCAGACATTCCACCCGTACAAACGCTCTTCCTCCGTCCTCACGAAGAAAAAAACAGGGGTTCAGAGAGGTTGACTCACTTGCCCAGGAACAATGGGGCAGGGATCTCCACCCGGGTCCCGTCTTTCACCACGGCCAAGCCTTGAGCTTCCGGGATGAGTCATGTAGCCAGAGGCTGTCGGCTGAGAAGGATGAGGTCAGGGTGCAGCAGGGTGTGCCCCTCGTTAGCAGAACAAGTGCCCTCATCAGAAGAGGGGAAGAGCGTCTTACGCTCTTCAGTCTGCTCAACCCACGTTACAGAAACAGAAACGAGAACAAAAACGCAAGGATGGATTGCTGGGAGAGAAATCAGAAAGAGGGGTGAGAGAAGTGGGGGCTCACGCCTCTCACCCCAACACTTTGGGAGGCTGAGGCGGGCGGATCGCCTGAGGTCAGGAGTTCGAGACCGGCCTGGCCAACATGGAGAAACCCCGTCTCTACTAAAAACACAAAATCAGCTGGATGTGGTGGCGGCACCTGTCATCCCAGTTACTCGGGAGACTGAGGCAGGAGAATCGCTTGAACCCGGGACACGGAGGTTGCAGTGAGCCGAGATCGCGCCGTCGCACTCCAGCCTGGGCGACAAGAGTGAAACTCCGTCTCAAACAAACAAACAAAAGAGAACAACATAATCTACAAAACAGAATAAACATACAACAAATACAGTAAAATATATATTTAAAAAAAAAGAAGGCAGGTGGAGAGGCAGGTGGGCGATGGGAGAGGGAAGGGAAAAAGAGGGAGGGAGAGACCACTTAGAAACTGTTCGGGAGAGGGTCAGACGTGGCGGCTGACACCTGTCATCCCAGCACTTTGGGAGGCCGAGGCAGGCGGATCACCTGAGGTCAGGGGTTCGAGACCAGCCTGGCCAACATGGTGAAACCCCGTCTCCACTAAAACTACAAAAATTAGCAGAGCGTGGTGGTGGCGGGCGCCTGTAGTCCCAGCTACTCGGGAGGCTGAGGCAGGAGAATCGGTTGAACCCGGGAGGCGGAGGTTGCGGTGAGCCGAGATCGCGCCACCGCACTCCAGCCTGCCGACAGAGTGAGACTCTGTCTCAAAAAAAAGGGGGGGCGGGATTGTTGGTTATGTAAGCAGAGGAAGGAAAACATCTTCTGTGAGTCTAAAGATGCATCATCTCATGCAGTCAATTAGGGAGGAGGGCGTGTGAGTGTGTTCCAGGTGTAGTACTTAGTTATGACTGTATCACCTGTATAATTATGCTGGGATCGCAGCACTCTGAGTGGCGAAGGCAGAAACAGCCCACAGTTCAACGGCCTGGACAACACGGCAAGGTCCCACCTCTAAAAAAAAAATTTAAAACTAGCCAGGCTGTGGTTCTGGGTGCTTGGGAGGCGGAGGTGGGAGGATCCCTTGAGCAGAAGAGTTCGAGGCTGCAGTGAGCTGTGATCATGCCACTGCCCTGCAGTCTGCGCGACCGGCGGACACTCTGTCTAAACAGATAAAAAGTAAAGCGAGGCCAGGCTGGCGGGCCGCGGCGGCTCACGTGAGCCTGTCATCCCAGCGCCTTGGGAGGCCGAGGCGGGCGAATCACGAGGTCAGGAGATCGAGACCAGCCTGGCCAACACGGTGAAACCCCGTCTATACTAAAAACCCAAAAAAATTAGCCAGGCGTGGTGGCGGGCGCCGGTAGTCCCGGCTACTCGGGAGACTGAGGCAGGAGAATCGCTTGAATACAGGAGGCGGAGGTTGCCGTGAGCCGAGATCACACCCACGGACTCCAGCACGGGTGACAGTGCAAGACTCTGACCGCCCCCCCCCACCGTTAACTCAGGGCTGGGTGAGCTCGGTTCTCCACTCCGAGTCTCACCAGGCTAACATGAAGGTGTCGCCTGCAACGGTCTCTGAAGCTTCAGACTCTCTCTCAAGGTCACTGGTAGGGGAAATAACTCACCCCTCATGTCTGGAGAATTTGCCTTTTACCCTCCCGGGACTCACGCTCCTGAAACGGGCCTTTTCTGCAACAAGGGTGTCTGCTTTCTCCAGGTAAACAGAAACTGCCTGAAATCTCTCTGACTTGTTTTTTTTTTTTTTCTCTCTGACTTCTTAAGTCTGCCTTCTACACTTTCTTTTATTTAGTTTCAATTTTTTTTTTTTTTTTGAGATGGAGTTTCACTCTTGTTACCCAGGCTGGAGTGCAATGGCACGATCTCGGCTCACCGCAGCCTCCGCCTCCTGGGTTCAGGCAATTCTCCTGCCTCAGCCTCCTGAGTAGCTGGGATTACAGGCACGCGCCACCATGCCCAGCTAATTTTTTGTAGTTTTAGTAGAGACGGGGTTTCACCATGTTGACCAGGATGGTCTCGATCTCTTGACCTCGTGATCCACCCGCCTCGGCCTCCCACAGTGCTGGGATGACAGGCTTGAGCCACCGCACCCGGCCCATTTTTCAATTTTTAGTAGAGATGGGGTTTCACCATGTTGGCCAGGCTGGTCTCGAACTCCTGACCTCAGGTGATCCACCCGCCTCGGATTCCCAAAGTGCTGGGATGACAGGCGTGAGCCACCGCACCCGACCAGCCCTGCCCAGTTTCAGTTTTTATCTTTTTATAGACAGACTCTCCCTCTGTCACCCGCTGTGCAGTGCGACGGTGTGATCACAGCTCACTGCAGCCTTGAACTCCTGAACTCAGCTGATCCTCCCACCTCAGCCTCCCAAGTAGCGGGGACCACAGGCATGTACCATCACGCCTGGGTAGTTTAAAATTTTTTTTGGACGTGCAGTTTATGTTGTCCAGGCTGGTCTTGAACTGGGGGAGTCGTATCCCATAATCTTTTCATTCGCCTTTCATGTTCAACGCATGGAAATTATACACGGGTGTACCCACCAAGAATCACGGCTACCTCCCTGCGACGAAGAATGAGGGCTGCCGATATCAGAGAACGTTGTTTTTCTATTTCTGGGGTCCATTCAGGAGAGGGATGTTTTGCTCAAAAATGCTTCGGGGGGCCAAGCATTTTCCTTAAACACTTTCTTTTTTTTTTTTTTTTTGAGACGGAGTTTCACTCTTGTTACCCAGGCTGGAGTGCAATGGCGCGATCTCGGCTCACCGCAACCTCCGCCTCCTGGGTTCAGGCAATTCTCCTGCCTCAGCCTCCCGACTAGCTGGGATTACAGGCACGCACCACCATGCCCAGCTAATGTTTTGTATTTTTAGTAGAGACGGGGTTTCACCATGTTGACCAGGATGGTCTCGATCTCTTGACCTCGTGATCCACCCGCCTCGGCCTCCCACAGTGCTGGGATGACAGGCTTGAGCCACCGCGCCCGGCCTCCTCCTTAAACGCTTTCTAAATGATCGTCCTCCTCCCTTGGTGCTTGCTGGTTCTCAAGGAGGGGTGTCTGCTTCCGAATCTGCTTTGCAAACACCTTCAGGGAGGTGGCTCAGTGGCGAAGCGTTTCCAAATCTCACAGCTCCCAGGGGAGACCCACGGCAATGGTATGCAAAGCAGCCGTTGGAAAATAAGTTTAAAGAGAACCCCAAATGCTCCGGGGTCCCTCAGGAGGATGTACGGGAAGGCCGCGAAGGGGTGTGTCCTGTCAGAGGCACAGGAAGGTGTGTCTTCCTGGGGCGCCTGGAGCTTCATTTTCCCCCTTGTCAAGCAAAGACTCCTGATCCCCAAAACGAACCCTAACCCTTTATAACACCCTGGCTCACACATAGCAAACGCCCCCCAATCACCCACAAGCCCCTTTCTTTCCTTCTCTCGCCTTACCTCCCCTCTCCTCTCCTCTTTTCCTTTTCTTTCCTGTTTCTTTTCTTTTTTTTTTCAGATGGAGTTTTGCTCTTGTTGCCCAGGCTGGAGTGCAGTCGTGTGATCTTGGCTCACTGCAATCTCCGCCTCCCGGGTTCAAGCGATTCCCCTGCCTCAGCCTCCCAGAAGCTGGGATTAGGGTGACTGTCACCACGCCCGGCTGATTTTTTTGTATTTGTAGTAGAGACAGGGTTTCACCACGTTGGCCAGGACGGGCTCGAGTCCCTGACCTCAAGGGATCCACCTGCCTCGGCCTCCCAAAGTGTTGGGGTTGGAGGTGTCAGCCACCTCTCCTGGTTACCCGTATCTCCCCTCCCCTCCCCTCCCTTCTTCCCTCCTCTCCCCTCCCCTTCCTTCTCCCCTCCCCTCCCCTTCCTTCTCCCCTCCCCTCCCCTCCCTTCTTCCCTCCCTTCCCCTCCTCTCCCTTCTTCCCTCCCCTCCCCTCCCCTCCCTCCTTCCCTCCCCTCCCCTCCCTTCTTTCCTCCCCTCCCCTCCCTTCTTCCCTCCCCTCTCTTCTCCCCTCCCCTCCCCTGCCTTCTTCCCTCCCCTCCCCTCCCCTCCCTTCTTCCCTCCCTTCCCCTCCCCTCCCTT